>NW_020799098.1:16469198-16582751 GCF_003259725.1 Athene cunicularia
GGGGGGTGGGGGTGGGGTGGGGGGTGTTGTAGGTTGGCTAAAATTTCATTTACAGAGACATGCTCAATTTGTATCAGTCATTGATTTTTGTAGAGAAAATGTGAAACAATAATTCACACTGAATGTACTTGTTCCTCACCTTGATATACCCATTGCTACTGTTAACATGGCATCAGCTATCAGCCTTCACCTGTTAAGTGTTCAGTGGAGGGAGCAAGAAGAAAGGGGCACACATCTGTTGTCATCAGTGGCATTTTTCAACATCATGACAGGTTCTCACCCACATGGTGGCAGCTGCACTGACAATAGGTTCTTTTACACCTGGTGTTTTCCTGAGGGAGAATAACCCAGTGACACCAGACAAAGCACAAGTCACTGCTGAAGTGGTGGCAGCCTGTCCCTCTTACACAGGCATGGTTGATGAACCAGAAGAATTGCCTATAAAGCCTGTAAGGCTGTGACCCTTAGAAGTTCCAGAGGCCAATTAATTCTTGGGATTTTTATAATTTTATTTTCCTCAACATTTTTTCAAGGCTAAGGTTTGATGCTTAGAGGAATAGCAAAACAAGATTGGTCTTTCCTTATCTATCATATAAAGACTAGCCCCTTACTGGTTCAGCACAAAACAAAGATACCTCCCAGTCTCTGGGGAGGTTCAGACCTGGAGCTCTGTTGCTGGGGCTCATCTCAACTCATCTCTACCTTGTTGTGAAAGTAATGTGAAATGACAACACTTCCCAAACAAACGGAGACTCCTTTTCTTTGTTATCTTCAACTGTGTAGCAGACTAAAGGATGAACTATAATCCCTATACTTTATGGCTATTTTTCTCTCTATTTTAGTGAAAACCAAATAAGCTTTCATGATCTGTCAGCCCAGGCAGTGAAATACATGTATCACAGGCCCACTGTACTTCACATGGTCAGATGTGCATAGTGTTTGTGTCCCACCATGCTGCACTCATGGAAATTTAGCTTTCTCTCCAGGCTTCAGCAGTATCGTTCTCTGGCTCTCCAGTACATTTTGCATGTACATTTCATAGTTTAAACAAAGCTTTATTCCTTTGGTTTATAGGGTTTTTGTGTCCAGTGATATATATTAATCTAAATGTATAATTCCAGGATTTCCTGCCATAGCATATCTCTTCTAAATCATGCAAATCTGCTTCAGTTTTGGTCAGTCCATCCAAGCTTACCTCTGCCCATCTCCCCCTCCAATGCTTGGTAAGGTACTTTCCATTTTCTTTGACAAGACTTGATCAAAAACAGTTGGCATACCTCAGCAGATAACTCATTTTTTAAAGTAACAACTTCATCAATTCTTTTCTATTTACATTTACAGTGTTGTTGCCATGTAAACTGTCACTCTTAGTCTTTGATTTCTGGCCCAATGTAAAGGCGAAAAGATGAAAGTAAATAGATGTGCAGTCAAAACAGAAACTGATACTTATGGTGACTCTGTGACACCAAGCAAAGTTCAGAAGTTGTTCATAGACACATTGGCAATTGTCACTGTATGCAGCGTAGCTCTCCGTTCTAGGTGCCTAAGGATGGTAACTAGATTTTAGATAATGCATTTATATCTTACATAATGCTATATTTGTAAGTTGTAATGAAACAGCAAGAGAACTCTCTAAAACAGGGTGCAATGGGAAAATACAACAGTGTATCTTTGCAGTAATGTTTAGCTTAGATGAGATCAGGAAAAGGACTGTGTTATTCACTGTGATATTTACTGCTCTTACTCTTTTTCTACTTGCTTCTTCCTCTTTTCCAACTTCATTCTATTATGTCCCCATGTTCAGTTTTCCCTGGTAAAAGGTCCTTTTGAACCTTCCTACTTCTTCTGCTGATGTCCCGAGCTTCCCTGGTGGCTCTGCTTTCCAAGAATAGATGTAGTTCTCCCTCATGCAACAGAAGCACCAGTAAACACCGCTAAGTTCATCCTTCCTTTTACAAACCTTAACGCTCTTTATAAAGAAGTTGTAGACACATTTGGAACAAAAAAAAAAAAAAAAGAGAGAAAAAAAAAAAACAAAACAAGAAAACTCTACCCAGATAAGCAGCCAGGATTTCATAGCTTATCAGGGCTCTCTTATGCACTCCAAACTTCAAAATTCCCCAGCACCTTTTGCTGCTCTTGTTCCCATCTAATTAATTCTTTGAGTGAGCGACTGGAGTTTGATCAATATAAAATCTGTGATTTTTCTAATTGTGATTCGTTACAGCTTCTCTAAATTGGTTACTCTAAGAATAAAGACTAACCTTTTCAAACCTCTCATCCGGAAATATTATGATAATGAGCAATGCCTGAGCTTCACAAAGGATGCCTGCAATATTACTATACTATCGAACAGACAGATCATTTATAAAAGTAAAAGGTTGCTTCCAGAAGAGGCATCTTTATGGAAATGTTTAGCTCTCTTTAAATTATCAATTTGGGGTTATTTCTTATTTTAAGAATTTACCAGAAGACCACCTAGATGATAACATTTGGTTTAGAAATGACACACTACTATTTAACACAGAGAATAGATGCTTATCTCTACTCCAATCCATGTAATATTTTTACAGGGATAGTCTATAAAAAATTAAGCTTCCCAAAATGAAATATACTTGTCTGTGTGTGAGGAGTCTGTGGGGGAAAATGGAAACCAAAGCCTATTTAATCTAATGCAATTTATATGAATGATCTCATAGCCACAAAGTAAGTCCATGTTCAAACATTTTAGTGTTAGGTGTCCAACAAATATTCAAAATAGCATTTGCGCAATGCACATGGATGTTGATGTTATGGAACAGCAGACACTCTGCTTGAGGTTTTTTTGGAAAAGCGAATTTACAAACATTTATTTTAGGAGGTCGATAGTGCATTCTCTCTCTTGGCCAAGCTATTTGTGATGCTATTAGGGTTATTTGCATACATCTATGCTTATTAAACATTTTAAAAAGCAAACTTTAGTTTGAATTTTACCCCGCGTGGAACATAACTCTTTTTACTTTCAAAATGAAGTCTTCTAGTCAGCTATCCCATAATGTCTGTGCAGTGTCATTTTATGGCACTCATGTTCCAATACTCTAAAGCACTTAGACAGTATTGTTGACTCCAGTGCAACAATTTGCATACTTAAAGTTAAGTATATACTTTTTGGGACCTGGGCCTAATACTTCCTTTCATTGTTTGTATGTATTGCAAATGGTTTCTGTTTCCTTCTGGATGCGGGATAGCTAATTATGTTTTAGTCCCTGGGCATTCAGCAAGCATAATAGAAAACCACAAGCTTATGGCTGTTTCTTACGGCAGTTTTGTCCCAGTGCAGGCTAGCTAAAAGTGCAGTTACAGGCTTCCACTCCAGGGCAGCTTCCTCCCAATATCCAAGGAAAGTAATCTCCTGGCTATGCTAACAGTCATCCAAAAACCTACCATATAATCTAATTGAACTATCGATTCCCAAGCTAGGGCTTCTATTTAACATTCTAGAGGGAAAGAGAAGAGAAAGAAAAAGGTTTTACAGAGACAGTAACACAATGCTTCACAAACCTCCCTTACCTTCTGTTGCTTTACGTTCATTTATCATAAAGATTATGCAAAAAATGTAGTTACAATGATAATGACAGTATCCCCCTCCTTCTCCAAAATGTATTCTCCTTTTTATTTCAAGCTGCAAATTCTTAAACTGGGAATATACATTT
This sequence comes from Athene cunicularia, assembly GCF_003259725.1. Taxonomy (NCBI): domain Eukaryota; kingdom Metazoa; phylum Chordata; class Aves; order Strigiformes; family Strigidae; genus Athene; species Athene cunicularia. The sequence goes on from NW_020799098.1 coordinate 16,472,891, forward strand.
TCCTTAATAAGAAAGAGTCTAACTGCAAGGAGGAATAGAAGAATGGAAAGTGCTCCATCACAGTATCACCTCACATTACTTATTTGAATAGACAGCTGGTAGTACTATGGGTATGACAGAATCTCTCAGCTTTTTTTTTGTTTGTTTGTTCAGTGTGGGTTTTTTAAATTTAAGAGAAGAAAAAACAAGTGTGCATTAAAAAAATTCCATCAGAAACCTACTTTATCTTTCACTCAGATTGCAAGATCAACAACCTCCCTTGACAATTATTTCTTATGAATATTAATTAAGGTACTACTACAGTGTGTTTACTAATCTTTTAGAAATAATGCAAGAATTATGGGGACAAGTTATTAGTGACATAGAATTAGATAAATATTTTGAATATTTGACAAAAAATAAAGGTTCTATTCTGGCTATTCTGTAAGTGCAAACCTTATAGCTATTTTACAGAAAGCTATATATGCTGACAGCAATGTGTGACATTCCTCCATAATTTTGATAAAGCAAATCAGGATTATTCATACCAATATCAAAAGTACTTAGTTACAAAAGTATTCTGTACTGTTAGCTGATCCCAGAATATTTAGTTCATAGAATCACAGAATCATCTAGGTTGGAAAAAACCTTGAAGATTATCCAGTCCAACCATTAACCCAACACTGACAGTTCCGTCAGCACTCTGTTGACCCTACTCTTGAACACCTCCAGGGATGGGGACTCCACCACCTCCCTGGGCAGCCCATTCCAACGCCTAACAACCCTCTCTGTAAAGAAATGCTTCCTAATATCCAGTCTAAATCTTCCCTGGCACAACTTGAGCCATTACCTCTCGTCACTTGTTACTTCATTAAAGAGGCTCATCCCCAGCTCTCTGCACCCTCCTTTCAGGTAGCTGTAGAGGGCGATGAGGTCTCCCCTCAGCCTCCTCTTCTCCAGACTAAACACCCCCAGTTCCATCAGCTGCTCCTTGTAGGACCATTTGCACCTGGGCACACTGCTGGCTCCTGTTCAGCCGGCTGTCAATCAACACCCCAGGTCCCTCTCTGACTGGCAGCTCTCCAGCCACTCCTCCCCAAGCCTGTAGCGCTGCTGGGGGTTGTTGTGGCCCAAGGGCAGCCCCCGGCATTTGCCCTCAGTGAAACTCCTCCAGTTGGGCTCAGCCCATGGCTCCAGCCTGTCCAGGTCTCTCTGCAGAGCCTCCCTGCCCTCGAGCAGATCAACACTCCCACCCAACTGGGTGTCATCTGCAAACTGACTGAGGGTGCACCTGATCCCTTCGTCTAGATCATCAATAAAGATGTGAAACAGGAGTGGCCCCGACACCGAGCCCTGGGGGACACCACTCGTGACCGGCCACCAACTGGATTTAACTCCGTTCACCACAACTCTCTGGGCCCAGCCATCCTCACAGTTTTTCACCCAGCAAAGTGTGTGATTGTCCAAACCTTGAGCAGCCAGTTTTGCCAGGAGACTGCTGTGGGAAATGGTGTCAAAAGCCTTGCTAAAGTCAAGGTAAACAACATCCACAGTCTTTCCCTCATCCAATAAGCAGGTCACTCTGTCATAGGAGATCAGGTTTGTCAGGCAGGACCTGCCTTTCATAAACCCATGCTGACTGGGCCTGAGCATCTGGTTGTCCCTCATGTGTTGTGTGATGGTACTCAGGATGAGCTGCTCCATCAGCTTCCTGGGCACCGAAGTCAAGCTGACAGGCCTGTAATTTCCCAGATCATCCTTCTGACCCTTCTTATAGATGGGTGTCACATTGGCCAATTTCCAATCAGTTGGGACCTCCCTGGTCAGCCAGGACTGCTGGTAGATGATGGAAAGCAGCTTGGCAAGCCCTCCAGCCAGCTCCTTCAGCACCCTCGGGTGTATCCCATCCAGTCCCATAGACTTGTGTGTGTCTGTGTGATGCAGCAGGTCACTGACTGTCTCCTTCTAGATTGTGGGGGGAACATTCTCCCAGTCTCTGTCTTCTAACTGAGGAGGCTGGATTCCCTCAGTACAACTGTCTTGCTATTACAGATTGAGGCAAAGAAGGCATTAAGCACCTCAGCCTTTTCCTCGTCACTTCTTATTATGTTTCCTCCTGCATCTAGCAGGGGATGGAGGCTCTCTCTGGTCTTTCTTTTGCTGTTGATGTACTTATACTGTTATCCTTGAATGCTGACACCAGATTAATTTCTAGCTGGTCTTTAGACCTGATTTCCACCCTGCATTGCACCACAATGTCTTTGCAATCATTGTGAGTCACTAGCTCCTTCTTCCAAAGGCTGTAAACTCTCCTTTTCTCCCTGAGTTGCAGCCAAAGCTCCATGTTTAGCCAGGGTGGTCTTCTCTGTCACTGGCTTCTCTTACAGCACCTGGGGACCACCTGTTTCTGAGCCATTAACTCTTCCTTCTTAAAGAGTGTCCAGTCTTCCTGGACCCCTATACCCTTCAGGATCATCTCCCAGGGAATTCTGTCAAGCAGGTGCCTAAACAAGACAAAGTCAGCCCTTGGAAGTCCAGAATGTCAGTTCTGCTGCCCCATCTCCTGGCTTCTCTAGGAATAGAGAACTATTATTTCACAATTGTTGTGCCCTCGTCGTCCTCCAACCACCACATCGTCCACCAGCCCTTCTCTGTTCACAAAGAGGAGATCCAGCAGGGCACCTTCTCCGGTTCGTTTACTCACCAGCTGTGTCAGGAACTTGTCTCCCACACATGCCAGGAATCTCTGGGACTGGTCTTTCTTTGCTGTGTTGTATTTCCAGCAGATGTCTGGGAAGTTAAAGTCTCTCACAAGAACAAGGCCAAGCAATTGTGAGATTTCTCCTAAATGCCTATAGAATATTTCATCCACCTCTCTGTCCTGGTTGGGTGGCCTATAGTAGACTCCTGATACAACATCTGCCCTGTTGGCCTTCCCCCTGATTCTAATGCAGACACACTCCACCCTGTCTTCACTACACTTGTGCTCAAAGCAATCATAAGAGTCCCTGACATACAGTGCCACCCCACCACCTCTCATTCCCTGTCTGTCCCTCCTGAAGAGCTCGTAGCCATCAACTGGCACACTCCAGTCATGGCAGACATCCCACCATGTTTCTGTTATAGCCACTACATCATAATTTTCCTGTTGCATCATGGCTTCAAGCTCCTCCTGTTTGTTACCCAAGCTGTGTGCATTGGTATACATGCACTTCAGATGGGCTGATGTCCCCAGCACCTTTTCGCATTTAGGGATCCCAACTCCAGCCTGAGCTTTCACAGGTGTTACCATGGTTACTGATCCATCAACATCCTCTACATCTTTGTTGTGCTGCATGTCTCCATCCCTTGCCTCCACTGGGATAGCAGGGTGAGGGTTGTTGTTGGCACAACAGCCAACAAACTCTGCTAATCTACCCTGGGGCTTATGACTAGGGAGTCCCAGTTTTGTCCCATTCCCCCTTCAAATCTAGTTTAAAGCTCTCTCAATGAGCCAGCTAACTCCTGCTCAAGATCCATTTCCCCCCTCCGGGACAGGTGCATCCCATCTGATGCCAAAAGCTCCGGTGTCCTGTATACTAACCCATGATTGAAACATCCAAAACCCTCCTGGCAACACCAGTCATGGAGCCACAAGTTCATCTGCTGAGTTCTCCTGTTATTGTCCTCATCCATCCCTGCAACTGAAAGGATGGAGGAGAACATTATTTGTGCCCCCAACCCCTTAACCAGTTTCCCCAAGACCCTGCAATCTGTCGTCATTGATTTTGGACTTCTCTTGGTAATACCATTGCTACCTACCAGAAAAACCAAGAGAGGATAGTAGTCTCTTGCTCCCACTAGAGTAGGGAGTTTTGCTATGAGGTCCTTTACCCAGGCCCTAGGAAGGCAGTAGACTTCCCTATGAAGTGGGTCTGGTCTGCATATTGGGCCTTTGACACCCCTCAGAATGGAGTCACCCACTACAATGTCCCTTCTGGGGTTATTTTTAAAATTGGTTTTAATACCTGGTCTAGAGTGACCTGGCCTTGGTGGACCTTCATATAGCTGAAATAACTTGAATAAGAAAATGTCTTTATTTACTTAAATGGCTTTATGACATTTGGTTTTGCTAGTCAAAATATTTCCTTAAATCATAATGTATTTAAAGTAAGGGGTTAAATGCACTTCTCAAGTGTTTCTTGCGAAGATTTATACACTTGGAGACCCTTTAAGTCATGAATTGAGCAACTCTAGGAAGGCGAGTCCTTCACAGAATAATTTAAAATCAGCTCTGAAAGAGTTTCCAGTCTGATTTTTAAAATGTAGTTATTGTTCAGTAAATAACACTTGGGGCTCTTCATACCATGACTCTTCATAGCTAGTTTGTAAGTTATAACAAACTACTTCCCATCTGCCAGCCCTGAAACTTCCCTAAATAGTTAAACAACATGTTGATAGTTAAGAGCTACAGTTTACTCTAGTTTTGTACTTGTGGTTTTGGGCAATGAAGCTGAAAAACAGCACATCTGGCAACAATCTAAACTAGTATTTTTCACTGGGATTATAAGAGTGGAAATTTTAATCTTATCTAGAACAACGACAAGTCTTCAAGGGAAAAATTTCTTTCTACTGGTGAGGTCCATATACACATAAGGGGAATGGAGCGATATAAAAGCCCTAGAAGAGATTTCCCCAGAGAAGGAATTACTTCCTTAGGGTCCCTTTGCAAGCTGTGATGAAGGAGCAGTTGTGTGAAGACTGCCAAAGAGATCTGTGAGGAAAATCATTGCAGCAGGCGGTGACTGCAGGCAGCACTGCATTTGCAAGGCAATGCAGGGAAGATGCTGTAATTGCAAGAGTGGTGATCCCAACTTTTTCAGGAACCACTGCCAGAGCAGCCTAGTGTTAGGTGGACAAAAAAGGAAGCAAATTAAATACTATAATGCCATTTTCTCGTAACAGTCTTAAAAAAATTTTAGCCCTCATTTTCAGTGAGGACTGTGCACTAAACACTTTGCACAGCTTAAAAACAGTGATTGCTTCAGGACAGTAATCCCTGGGTAAGGAGGAGCCTAAGGGAAAGAACAGCCCAATGCAGCTGGCCAAACACAGCTGACATCAGCCAGAGGTTCATGATACATCCAGGGCAGAGATTAGCTGAAGAAAACGGTGTGAAAGCACATTCATATGGCATCAAGGAATCAATCAAAGGATGAGCACATATACTGCTGGAAACATCACTAACTCATTGGTGCTATTTGAATATTTACTGCAAAACAAGAATGTTGCCAAATCTCAGGTCCTAATGTCTGTTCAGAAATGACAGTAGAGACATTACTGGCATCATTGGTGCAAAAAGGGTCTTTTGCTGACAGATTTTCTTCAGTGTTTTCTCATGAATGATGATCAATCCTTGACATTTTGCATAAGTTTCAAAACTGGAGTAATAATACACAGGTAACTGTTCAGGTTTGGCTCTCATTCCACCACATTTTTATCTATTTACTGGTAAAATGTACTGAAAATACTCATATTTCATTGACAGCAGTCTGGCCTAATGTAACTAATATGTCTTCTCTATAAGAACTGTCCGTAATATGCAAAGTGAAGGGGACCATATGCATTCCTTTTAGCATTTGTTCACTGCTACAAGTGATGACCCAAGACTGCTGAAGATCAGGAACATGCCTAATTTATCTTTGTTGACCAAAGTCTATGGGTATTAGAGAATTCAGAAGTAAAGCCCAAGAGACCCCATCAGAAGGCTATTTTAGCTTTTATTCTCTGCAATAACTAACAAAAGTCATGAGATCATCATCTGGGTCCTCCTCCATTCACTGTGCATTTGCACTCCTTTATTATTTTTCCCCTTAAGGAATCACCAGGACAAACTCTGTATCAGCTCTGTCATAAAGCTGATAAAATAGATGAATTCTACATCATCCCCCCACCGCCTAAAATTTTGAGGACTTCACCATAAATCATCAGCATCATTCCTATTGATAAATAAATAATGAATGAAATACATAAATCCTGAATGGCTCAATACAGCTTTGCCCTATTCAGTAGAAATACCAGGAACTTTCACTCAGGAATTCGGCTGAAGTGAAACTGTACCCTGTTCAGTGGAGTACAGAGCAATTGTCTGTGATGTTTCTCTTGTGTTTCAGCAATACAGAAATCTCTTGGCCTAGTCGTGCTCCTTCTCTATATTGTTCCACTGAAGTTTATTGAAGTGGGCTCTGGTATGAAATGCTTTTGCCCAGCTAGCCCATTTACAAGAAAGTGCAGCTTCATCTAGTGACTACTAATGAAGTATTTTTTTTGTTGGGCATGCTGAAAAGCATCTGCAAAAGCACTTTCGAAATGACTTAGGCTGCAAGCTCAGACAATGAAAACAAATATTTTAGCCATATATAATCTTGTAATTCACTTCCTCCTTATATCATTATACTTCACTGACATCCCCAAAATGAAACACATAAAAAAGGAATTAGAAGTGTACCTTTCTCCTCAGCACAACTGCAACAATTATACACACTTTGCAATGGCCCAGCATCGCTATGAATCCACTAATTGAGGACATTTGTGATGTCCATCATGTCAGAGGCTGTCAGGCTACTTTCTGGAATTTGATGACATAAAATAGGTCCTCCTTCTGAGGCAGTCTTGGTCCTCTGTCTGATTTCTGTGCTTGTAGGAGAAGGTGTAACTGAAGATTTTCAGTGCTAATAAAGTCTTGGAGATTGCCAGTGACAGAAAGGTTCAAGTATTAGTTCCAGTGGTGGTAGCACAGTTCAGTGATCTGCTTCCCCTTAAACAGCTCATAATTATGTTTCCTTTTTTATCTTTTTCTCCACAGTTGCATCCATTCAGAGAACCTGTGAAATGTAGGTTGTTTTGAAAGGAACAGTGCATTTAAGGGGTTAAAATGGCAATATTCTATTAAATCCTCTTTTCACAAGTTGACAAAGGTCATAGACTACATGGTAACAATGCTTCTAATCCAACTAGTGAATTCTTTTTAAGCAATCATCTGAATGGGAAGTAGAGAAATTCCAGCTTTTAAAAATTCTGACATTGTCATATTTATTTCTTCTGAATTTTCTTTTTTGTTGAGCTGCCTAACATAATCACATCAACAAACAGGATTTTGACTGTATCTCCTATTACAATGCTAAACTCAGTCCCTTGCTTATTTTTCTTTTCTCCTTCCAAAATTGCTTTGTGACACCTTGAGTATGAAAACAGCCAAGATAAAACTTGCCTATTCTTTCCAGTCTTCTTCAACTACCTGAATTATAGGGAAAGAGGATAGTAAAACTTCAAAAGGTTCACTACGTTATGCTGATTGTCTACAAGTGCCGTTTTACTTGCTTCTGTTTGGCTTCACAGACTGCAGAGGCAGCCTTGCAACAATAATCTGCCCACTGCAAAGTTGTTGTTTCAGCACTGAAGCAATCTTTTGGTCACCCATCCAGCAAGCACATGAATCATTACATTCTTAGTCAGAAAAGATACCTGTATGTTTGGAGAGCTGGCAAGGAAGCAAGTGCGGAGGAAGTTCTTGATAGCAGGAAGACTTTGTCTTCTACATTTGAATTTAAAAAGGAACAAATTTTGTTTGCAGACAGCTCCAAAAGAACAAGGTACATTTTGCCCTATGTGCAGGAATCTTGAACAGTAAATGTTATTTCCCTTTCTAACACTATCTTTTTTCCACAGCAACATGCTTTCATTTATACACGCACACAAAAAGAATATTCACTAACAATGTATGTACGCTCACAGATCTATAGTAATTTCTTTATCTGATTTCACTAAGAGTTCATCTCAGAGGGTAGCAAAGCAGCACTGGGGCTGTAAATAGAGAAGAACCAGTGACAAGCAGAGCACCATGAGGCCCTTCCATCTATCAGTCAAGTTGCCACCGCCCCTTCAACACAGGTGAAGAAATGTCAAATACTATTTACAGCAAGTTAAGCATTCCCATAAGTGTTAGTGGGAATGTATTGGCTCCTGACACCTGTGTTTGGTTTTTTTTTTTTTTGTTTTGTTTTGTTTTTTCTTCTTCAGCAAGAACAATCTTAGCAGGAACCAGGAATGCACACAGCTTTTTTCCTTTAGGTGACTAGTTTCCATCAGGACCTGAGGTAGAGTATGAAGTATTATGGGACAATTGAGAGACAACAGGTGTCTAACGCAAATAGGTATTAAGTGCAGGGTTGTCAGTGAAGATAGTAACACTGGCACATGAAATAATAGTAGTAAGTAATTGAAGCAAGGAAAAGGAGTGTCAGATGAGACAGCTGGATTGGCATGTGAGTCTCTCATGAGATATTGAGAGACGTTGGTTTGGAGAATCAGACTCTTCTGCCGTCATTTACAGAATCTCTTTCTCCTCCTCTTAAACTGAAAAGAATCAGACAGGCAATACCATGCCTGGCATCACTTAAATTTAATCTTGGTGATCTGCAGATGCTCATGCCCACTAACTTTAGGGCAGGGTCTGGGTAGGTGTTGGTTTTTTTAACCCTACTGCCTACCCTGAGCTAATGTTCTGACAGGAACGTTATTGTTTGCCTCCGTTATTTCTTCTCCTTAGCTAACATAAAATTTACACAACTACCTTGTTTACACTATCATCGCAACATATACCAGAAATACATTTTATAGGTAATCTTTATTCCTTTGCACAGATAACCCTCCAGTTCTCCCCTCACCATGAGCTTGGCAGGGAGGTATTCAGTGAGGAAGGTGGGAAAGAGCCCTCCTCTTCTGATACCCTTTAGTGCCAGCTTGCAGTACCTCTGCAAAGCTGATCTGCTATCACAGCCAGCAGCCGTGCACTGGAACAGTCTCCACTGTCCTCTGTACAGGAGATCCCCATTCCTAAATCATTTCCTCCACAGCAGTGTGCCATCATGCTGTACACAGAGAGTTAAATTTCTACACTGACACCTCAAAGCCAGCTCTTGGTCTAGGAAAACAAAATTACATAGGTTTGGTGGCAGACGGCACACTTTATAACATGAGGAAAAGAAGTAAAATTCTTCCCACAAGGGAAAAACTGCAAGGGAAGCAACCCAGGAGATTATTTTGGGTATGCAGTTATGAGGTAGTTAAAAAATAAATAAATAAATGGACCAGCTAGTATATAAACATGACTGAGGAAAAATAAATATTCAGACAGGTTTGGCTGCTTCATTATTTCCCCCGATGCTTTTCAGACGTCTTCACTCTCAAGCACTTAAAACACATACCAAAAATATTTGCTGCTCCCTTAAGCCATTTTTAGCCTACCTGCCTAGCGAGCAAATACAGTTCCCTTGCAACTGCAAGCCATAGTATTGTGTTAATAATTTTTCCAATTCCACTGAGATACCAAGAGAAACTTGACAGGAAAATCAAAAATTAAAAAGGCAAAGGGATCTTTTAATATATACTGTCAAAGAGCTGTGAGGCCTTAGTCCTAGATGCCTTTTTTCCTCCTTCCGTAACACCTACTCAAGATCCTTCTGTTCAGCAACAAAAAGATGCTCAACCTGAAAAATGCATTTTTACAATGTGCTTTTTTAAAACATGGTGATTTGAGCAGAAGTTCTCTCAGTGACTTCACAACCATGCCCAGAAACTGTACTTCGCAAATTTGATGAGGAAGTGACTTTTGGCCTGTTACCACTTAACCCTATTACCCACCACCATTTCCTTGCTGCAGGGCATTTTTGCCCAAGACACCAATTTAGAACTGTTGCCAACAGATGGTTCAAGCCACATTTTCACTTAATCATCAGGGACCCAAGCTGGAAGGACATTTGAGCAAGAAGCACATAATTTCTATTTGTAAAAGGTGTGTGTATTTATTCCACTATACGTACAAGCTGAAAGCCAAGGACTCAGTTTTTTAGCATGTTAAATGCCCCACATCCTCCTGTCATACGTGGGGACAGAAAACACTCCTCAGTTCGCAGAACACAGTTTAGAGAATGAAGACTGTGCCCATTTAAAATCTGCTCTTTTCAGTACAAGTGCATGTCCCTCAGCATCCTGACAGAAAGAAACACAATCTAAAATGACAGAAGACAGAGGATGTCCATGGCATTGATTTTGGTTCATTTTTTCCTGTTGGACTTAAGAGGCAAGTAGGACTATTTCTCATATGATATTTCTGTTACCTCTTTGTGTTAATTTATCATTAACTCCAGTAAATACTAGTACTGTCCTTGTCTATACAGGGAGAGCTAAAAAAATTAAACCAAATTAGTTTCTAATAGAAGTAATAAAGCTAACTTTAAGCAGTTTATATGAAATATAATATTTTAAAAATAAATAATGTTTTCATTTAAAAAATAAACCTAAATTAAATTTTAAGTTATGACAATCTTTGTGAAAGGCCCAAGAGCAAGGTTAAAGTGTCTCATTAAAACCTTAATACTACAGTTTGTTTTTCAATCAGAATTTATTGCAGTAGCCTCTGAAGACCAGGGAGAGGGGATATTCTCTTCACTTCTACTTAATCGGGTAGCAAATTCAGTGATTAGATAATGAAAAACAGAGCAACCACCTATGACCTGAAAAAATATAAACTTATTTTCCCCCTCCAAGATTAGAGCTAGAACTAGCCATTAGTGAATGAGATCTACTATTTCTAAATCCTGGCAGACTCAGTCCCCAGAAGGTGTTACATCAGTTCCTTTGTTGTAGAAAATACTAATTTTGTTAATTAATTGTATTTTTTATGTGAAACATATTTGGATAAACTAATTATACATTCAACATGTTTAAAATAACTGATTTTTTTAAATTCAGAGTACCATTTTATATCTATTAACTGAATTTCAATTGCCTCCAAAAGGTGTTCAAAATACAAATCACTAGAATAGTAAAACATTCAATGCTTGAATCTACTTTCAATAATAATCTGAATATATGCTTCTTTCTTTATGAATACTTTAAATAATATGTATAGGGGTAACCAGCAAGTGTTTCTTCTATTGTAAAGGTAAGATTTTGAAGCAAATCAACACTCAATGGCAACTTCAACTTTCAAAATACAAATTCATTGGCTATCAACTGCTAACAAACTCTTCATTCAGAAAGCAGAAAAGAGGTGGCGGGGAAAAGAGCCTCTTAAAACTCTATTACTTAAAACAAGTTTTTCCTGCTTCAGGCTTTAAATCAGTAATAAAAATGGCTATTTAAATTACTTTCATGTCAATCCATCCACTATGATCTGCAGAGAGCTATTTAAGAAGACACAGACTAAAGAATATCTTCACTTGTGTTACTGTCAAACCTAGTATGGTTCATATTTATCATGTTATACTATTATTTCTTAAAACTCATCTTTTTTCTGCATTGAGTATTTTAATGGTGAAATATATATACATTATTATAAACACAGAGGGGTGTTTATTTGCCAGAATAAAGGAAAAACTTACGTATTTAAAAAAAAACATTGTGAAGATGACATATGAACAAGACCCTCCACTGTAATAAAAAGATATAACAGCAACAATTGGCAACCAGCAGAAGCACAACAAATATATGATTACCCCTAACTTTTCTAATACAGACAGCAAGATAGAAAATAACATGAAAGAAAAAATACATTCTGTAAATCAATTAAAAAAAACCACCAGCACCATGTGCCTTGTACTGTATGAAAGTAAAACCTATTCAGGTAAAAAAACACAACAAAGGAACGATTAAGAAGTCTATAGAAATAATTTCTAGTGAGATCAAGAGTCTGAAAACGTTTCAGAAAACATTTCAAGGCCCAGAATGAGATGTGCACTGCTGCTGCCTTCTCTTTTTCTCCTCCAGCCTTCCCCCATCCTTTAATATCCCCTCCCAGTAAAGGATATTAGAGGATTTTATGGAATATCCATTGAACAGTCCCATGGCTGTCTTGCTTAATTGGAAACTACCTAGCAGGTACCATATACCCTGCAAAAAACTTCAAACAAATATTAGAACTGTTTGCCTACAGTGGATGCTTACACTTGACCAAATTAACAAGAGGACACATAACCTTGGCTTTCCTGTGGAGTGTGAGTGGACATAAAGAGAATTCCCTGTGACAGAGAGGACAAACTGCTCTTGTACTCTTGGGTACCTGTGATAGGGTTGTTACTGTTAAAGAACCTAACAAATAAATGAACCATCCTTAGTTAACATAGGGGTAGGGTTGCTCCAGAGTACTTCTGGCAACATTATTACCAATGAAAAACCAAGTAAAATCACTATTTGACTATCACCAAAAACCATTCATGTCATCATCCAGGCTTCAAAATCCCAGATATTCACCTGGCTCTGTAGCAGGAACTTTGTTATCCTTTCAAAATATATTTGTCAGCAGCACAGAATTCAGTCAGATCACAGACTTGTAGGTGGAACATCACCAGTAACAGGCCAGAGCCATCAGCAGTATGTGGATAGCACTTATTAAAGTGCACTATTGAAAATAATTATGATTACAAAAAATAGCCATGTAGCAACACCTACAGAAATTAGAGATTAATCTTAAATTTCTGCATTCAAAATCCTGTACTTTTTAGGGCAGACACAAAAAGCAGTTCATTCCTTTTTGGTTTTGGGTTTTTTGTGTTTTTGTGTTGGTTTTTTTGTTTTTTTTATTTATTTTATTTTAAAAAAGGGTAGTATATTCTTGGTTTATGATAGCTGGATGAGAGGTGACAACAGTGTGAGATCTATTTGGTCTGAAGTCTTAGCTGAACATTTTATCTATTTTTAGCAACAGTAACAATAGCAAGTGGATGAAGAACTGCAGGTTTGCATTACGCCACAGAACAAGCTTGCCACACCTTTCTATGAATTGCCAAGTCTTCCTTTCATCTGGTCATGCCTTTCATGTGAATTAGCCCACCTGGATGTATCAACCCAATTCCACCTTAAAGGTTCTATTTCCAAACAAAAATATATATTTCTAAGCACTAATATATAGAGAATAGGGGAAAAGCATAATTTATCACATCAGAGTACCTAAATAGGTAGCTGGGCTGGAAATTTGTAAACCTGGCTAAATCCGTCAATTTATTTTGACGCATCCATTTCTTCATGACAAATGAAAGAAATAGTTCATACCTTACATGGCTTATGTTTCAATATTTAGATGTCTCCAACACTCACAGAATCACAGATATACATACAAAGAAGGACCAGATCAGAGAAAGGTGGCACATTTGGGCAAGATACATGCTTCTGAAAACAGCAGACATGAAACAGAAAAAAAGAAAAAACAAAACAAAACAAAACAAAACAAACAAAAAAAAACAAAACAAAAAAACCCACAAAAAAACAGAAATAAAGGAATCCCAAAGGTACTGTTAAAATTCACAATGTCTGAAAACAAGATAGCAATGAATAATCTGTGTGTGAGGCCTGGAAATTAAATTCTAGGACAATGGATGAAAATTAGGGAACGGACAGAAGAACCCTTTCAGACCAGAGGAACAAATACCTCGCCACTGCAGTCTAAGCAAGTCTCCCAGGGAGCAAGGCAGAGTGCTTCAGTAGCATTATGGTGCCCAAAAATGTTTGCACAGCTACTCATCACCTCCACACCATACTAGGACATGTGCATGAAGGGGTTGGCAAGGAGAATGTGTGCTGTACCCTCTGCTTTTTCACTTGAAATAAAGTCAAGTTCCATTTTGGAGAATCAAGCTCTTCTCAACTGATGTATAAAATCTGCTGCTAAGATAGGGGACTCTGTCGATAATCAAATTAGACATGAATAGGGGGAGGGACACTTCCTTCTGCTATACTCAGATTTGCCAAATTTAGGTATATTTGTGACATTTTAGACAGTTAGAGCCATCCATCAGCATCTCTGTCACTAGCTTTGGGTTTGCAAAAATGGAAACAAGATGTTGCCTTGGAATGCAGCTTTACAAAATTCTACAGATTAAAAAACATCTCACTACAAGTCCAAGTTTCTGTGCGCAACTAGAAGCTACCGCTGCAACATGATATGCAAGATAGGTGCTACATTAAATGACCATATGAATGGTCATTTAATAAAATATTAATAGTAGGATCCTGAACTTACTCAGATTAACTTTCCTATTATTTACACAGAACATCGTTAGGCTATCAAAACATACCACACTGTAGCCCAGAAAAACAGGCAGTGTGCTGGGGGGTGGAAAGAATCAGCATTCTGGTGCGGTAATAAAGGTTTCTTCTCCAATGATAATCAACTCTGCATAATTAAAATAGCTCAGACTGCTGAACTAATTTTCAGACTGGAGGTTTCTTCCTGTAGCAACACTTACACACAAAGTTTCTACTGCGGCTGAATTTAATCGTGAGTCTAATTACAATTTTAATGAATATCTTCAACACTGCATGTAAACTTGCACTTCACAGGCTTGCTATCAGAGCATTTTTAGAAGCTTTCTACATTTAATATAAAGGATTGTTCTGAGAGATGCTCATAGTAAAGCAATATTTTTTAAAAGAAAGCTTAAACTATATTTGGCCAAATTGAAATAATGTTTAAAGCTGGTTTAAAATAACTTTAAGTTTTAATGTGCATATTTCAGAATATTTTTTTCTACACATTTAATTAAGGATGAGCACTTGGCCTATTTCTAATCAAGTTCTAACTTCAGCATGGTCCAAACTGTTTCTGTGGAGTTTCCTTTCTTCCCTTTCATTCCTTTTTGTAAATACTTAAACTTTAATGGTAGATTTTCCCATCAGAGGGCAAAAACCAATATAACAGATTATCTGTTTGTTCATAGCAGAGAAGCCAGATTTAATAGCCAAGGCCTAAAACCCACACCAACCAAATACCAGTTCTAACCGATTTGCCTGATTTTGTATGTAATTCTAGTGCAGTGAACTAAAAATTCTGTAGCAGCCTCACATAAATCAGAAGTTTCTTAATTAAACATGAAAACTGACTATTCGCCGTGGAGTTTCTTCTTCTACACACAGATGAGTTTATTGTACGCTCCCCTCAAATTTGCAATGACCAGACTGATGTACCATTTCCGTTACATCTGCACAGGTTGCTGGGAAAAGAAAAGTGGCCTGGTAATCCAGCAATTTGCAGATTACATTTCTAGGTCCTAGGCAGACATGATAGATTCAAGGTGACAGGATATGAGCATTCTGTAGCAGTTATTGATGTATCCATCAGTACTGAAATTGTCAATACAAAATAAGCATTTTTACATTCCAGGGTTAAAATTCACTTAAGGTTTCTATGAGGAAACCTGTTCAGATGTGCTGAAGGCTTCCGGGGTTGAGTTTCCTTCCTTCTCCCCATTCTACCTGTATATTTCAAGTGAGAAAATGTCTGTCTTATTTGCTTCAGAATTTAAATCTATCAGGAACATCTTCAATCACTGAGTCCTATTCCCTGCTTCTATATAATAGCAGTACATAATCACTTTCATAAATTTATAAAGTTTGATGTTGAAACCAGTTAGGTTTCTTGTCCCACTAGTCCTACTGGGAGGTTGTTCTAGAATCCCACTGATTTTCCAGTTAGAAAGCCCCCTTGAATGTCGCCTGTTAAGTTTCTATGCAGGACAAATTCTCCTCCAGACCCCCCTCGTTGTCCCCTGCTGTGATGCTGGCAACTTCTGCACTCACAGTTCAACACAGAGGCTTCTCTCTCCAGCTCCAGGAACCCCTTGTGCCAGATAATACCACTTAGACCTCCAACCAGCTGTGTCTCACATGTGGCCCTGTAAATAGGCTGCAGCATTATGAAGCAGATGGGGTGCTGTGTTCAAAGGAGTCTCATGAGAAAGGCTTTTTTTCCCAGCTGCAACTGTGACTACGGATCACAGCCCCTCCCACCATGCTCTGGGTATCAACTAAGTTGAGAGGTCTTCTACATAAGAGGATTCAGAACTCTGAAAGGGGTATATTTCATAGTAGATTTTAAAAGTGGTTCAGAACAAAATATTTCTCTTTATTTTTATTTTTTTTTTTCCTTGCTTCAGTTCAAATGCTCATCTAAACACACCAGGTTTGCTCATTTTTGTTTTTTTCCTATGACTTGAATTTAATTTCATGAAGAGAATAGTAAAAATTTGGTTTTTTTAATTTAGAAATGTATTCAGAAGCAGTGGAACTCTTTAACCTGTGCATTTCATGGATAAATTCAGCCATGTTTCAGAAATGTGAATGCTAGAAGAAAAGAGGTTGGTTTTTAATTTATTTTTCTTTACTCTGGAAAACATCCCCTCAGTAGTGGATCATGTATATGTTCAGCTGTGCTGTAAGGATCAGGGACAAGACTGGGGAAGTTTTGGTTTTTCTATGAGTTTTTTACTTCTGTATATGCCCTATCAGATAAATATCTCGAACCTAAAAGTTAATACAAGTAATAACAATTTGCCCTACTCTCAGTATGAAGGCCATTTTTCTACTTGATTATCAGCACAAAAATACAGTCCAGAGTTTAAAAAAAAAAAAAAAAAGCCAGAAAGAAACAAAAAAAGAGCTCAAAACCAAAACTAAAGCTTCTCAGGAATTTGTCAGTGTTAACGATGCTTTGGCTTGTAACAGTCCAGAGTTATTCAGTGAAGAGGTGATGCTGCAATAGGAGGCATGGTCAGACAAAGAGCAGTCAGTGAGGAAGTATGGTTGTACCTACAGTCCCATGCTGTGTAACACAGAAACAGCTGTAACTGAAACACTGGATGATGCCAGTCTGTAGGATGATGCAAATCTGTAGGATTTGTGGGCTGGACTAAACTGATCTAACTGCAAACCAGTGCTGAAAGGTGCAGTTGTATCCCCCTTGTTCCTCCCCAGATGTATGTTGCCACTTCTTCCTTCTGCCTATTCACACAGACAATCTCATCTAACAGAAAAAATGTAAACTTCTTAGCTATCTTACAGTAAGACTGGCAAACAGGTCTGGCTGACTGGGTAGCTGTATGCTGGTAATACAGTGGGATGGCTGCAGGACTGTGCAGCCTACCATCAGGGATAAGGACAAAGACTTCTCTGAAGATGGCAACTTCTTGCAGTTAGATCTGCTCAAACTGCTGTGATACCCTGCACTATGCCCAGAAACTTGATTCTGATTTCAGACTAGCAACTGAAGCAATAATGACATTTTTGGTTTTTAAATTATGCTCACAGTGGAAGAATGAAGTAACTAAAAGCACAATGAGATCTGGAAATACCTGCAAAAAGGAAAACATAAGGAAGTTCACACAGCACTTCGGATGTACTTGCAAAGTGTATAAGACAAAAAAATATAAGAAGACACACGGGAGGTGGTCAGATTTTTCATATAGCACTGGCTAATTCAGAGCACAAATGTTTAATAGTTTTCAGCTATCTTAGACATAGAAGCCTAACTATGAAACCGTACCAGAAATTCGAGGAGCACTGCATTCCTTGTAAAAATGAAACACATGAAGTATGTGCTTTTAATCAGGGCACAGAAGAATGTGAAATTACAGAGGGGGTTGTGATCAATCTAAGCCAATTTTGCAAGTCTAACTAGGACCAGATATGAGATAAGATTGTAATTGAGATCTGGAAGAAAAACTGAATGTTCACTGGAAAACACAGAATTAACCCTGAACTATGCAATTAGAATTTACAACACAACTATAGCTGTCCAGTACATAATGAAGATTATGTGATTATGAAAGGTAAGCAATTCTCTGTCACTGAAGTCATGATTAAGGATAAGCAACAGAAGAAAGATGTCGTGAAAAAGGTTAGGTGGGAGTTTCAAAGTTTGTATCCATTATGGCAATTAATGTGAGCTGCGACAACAGAAAGAGGTAGGAAATGAAATGAATGAAATGTATTTTATCACTTCACAGTAGTTTGCAAACTCCAGCAACATGGGCTGCTGACAAGAAAACATCATCTCTGCCAGCTCACTGCTCCAATACAGGTGAATAGTCTATAATCTGATTTTAATCAAGCAGGACATTCTCTTCATGTACATCAGCCCAGCCCGTGCATCAGGGAGTAGTTAGGAACAGGTGATAGAACGTAAATGAGTGAAAAATGCAATTTACAGGAATGACTGTTCCCTCTGGGGAGGGAACTAAGCACATGGGTGAGAAAGAAACTGCAATAACACCAGTGAAAAAGGATTAATTGTTATCATGTTAAAAATTCATCCTACATTCAGTCTCATCAAGCAGATCGGCCAAAATTATTAAAGAGTCTGAATCAATCTTCTGGGAACAGAAGCTCACCCCAAAACCAAAATATAGCTAATTCTATCACCTGTAGAAATGTTGCTCTTACCTTATGACAGAAGCCAAGAGAGGAGCCCAAGAGACACATTGTTCTGGGCATACAAGAGAGAAACAGATAACGGAGTGAGTACACACACTGTGTGTTGTTTTAAAAATAGAAGAAATAAGAGATAGGTTGAGATCATACTTTATTTACAACGAAGTTACATGGCAAGGAGCAGGTATGTAAAAAGGAGCATTTTTACCACCTGCTGAACAAGAAATACTGGTAAAAGAGATGGAATAGAATGCATTTCAGATATTTTTCATGTATGATGTGAGAGGTTGTCATAATAAGTAACATAAGGGGGAAAAAAAGCTCATATCCATGTATAACAGCCAAAAAACCCAACCTTTTTTCATATCATACGTGAATTCCAGTCACTACCCAGTTATATCTGAAAACACAGAAGTTTGATCATATAAAAAATACTTAGATTTATTTAGAATATCTTTTAAACTGGGGAAAAACAACAGAAGACTATGACTGGAAACTTTAGGCAATTTTTGGCAAAGCTACAACCAAGACAAAGCAAAATGACAGAAATATAAATCCTGTACAACATAAACAACAAATAGTAAAAGCATTAACTTAGAAAAGAACATAAGCAAATTAGGGTACGAAGAATAATCCATAGGGAAAACTGTTTTATGTAATATATTTAAATGTTGGGATAAGAATTCTGACACTTCCTTTTGTTTCTTCCAAGACCCCTTGCTAGGGTTTGCTGGAAGGCATTGTGGAATACGGCTGATTCTGGCTCAGGTTTAGGGGATAGATCACTGGAGGTTTTCTAAATTGGTCGGCAGTAGATTTTGCCAGCACTCATCTCAAACCTCCCTAGTTTTCTCCAGGGTGCAGAGTAAGCTGGATCAGGTTTCATGTTTAAATTAATTTGGAATTGCTTTTTCCAAAAGTGACTGGAGTTTGCAAGTTTTTCTGCTTTCCTTTGCTGGAGATGAAATATTACTTTTTGCCACTATACTTTTCACAGTGAGAGTCTCCAGCATTTCAGCCTACCTACATGTCCAGATCCTTCTTGCCTTCTACCACAATTCATTTGTGTTCTGTTCTAAATTTTCCTTAACCAAGTACAGTTCTATTCCTATCAGATTTACCCAGTTCTGAGATCCCATCTGCTTGGCTATATATTCTTTAACAGATTCTGTTTGCTATATGCTGACCTAGTTCAAAGTTACATTTGCTCATTGACTGTTCTGTATTTCACCTTCTCCCATGTTTATTTCACCAGAAAATTGTATGGGTTTGCAGTCAGGTTTTTCACCTAGGGCATTTTTATGGATTAGAAACAGTACAAATTCAAGTATTGATCCCCAGGGACCTCATTTAATATTTTATCTAAATTGAAATAGCTCCACTTACAATCACTTTTTATTCCATATGTGTAACCACTGAGCTATTCATCCAATTTCATATTACTGCATCTCTTGAATCCTTGAAGCTCTTTCCTGTGGGCAGTCTTGTGACAATGCTTGCTGCTTAAATACACCACATTATACCCCTGCAGTCTATATTTGAAGTACACTATGTGTACAAGTCTAACATTACACATATCGGGCCACCTAATGATTTTTCTTTTCCTTGTGCCTGCTTTGTTTATCAGAAAAGGATATTATTCTGTTCTTGCAATGCTTACACACAGGAAAAATGCAGTGATTGAGATTGACTGCCATTTTTTGGTTATTCTCTCTAACATGTGGGTTTGGTTGCTCTAGTTAGTACACCCAAAAGTGTCATCACAACAAAATGCCTCACAGACAGATCATAAGCTCCTCCTGAGCTGCATCTTGGTTTTGAAAGCTCTACCATTCTCTATAAAACTGAAAAGTTTTACTGGGCATTAATACAGCACCTACATTGAGCAAGCAGATCTCGTACCATAGAAAGGCTCCAAAAACGCCACAATTTCTGTGCAAAATCAAGTAGAGACAAGCTAATCTAGCAATGAGAAACTCCAAACCTAGCAATAATTTCCCTTTCACCCCTCCAGTTAGCATGGAATTTATGACAAGTCAAGCACAGAAGCAGATCTGATGCAGACGGTTAGTGTAGTTCCCCTCTCCCAACCTAGCTCTCAGAAGCTAACACTTTTCTCACTGGAGGGGAGACTGTACAAGACAGCGAAATCAGCTCAGCATTTTAACATTCTCTTCCCACCTTTACCTTGTTCTTGTTAAGAAAAAAAAGTCCTTTCTTTTGTCTTTTCTAACATTAGGCTTTATGTAGAAGCTGGGAATCCTAACCACTTCTTTAAGGCTTTTCAATGAAGTGGAGAAACCCAGAGCCTGAATGAAAATCAGTGATGAAACTGAAATCAGCAATGCTGAAACAGAGAAATTAATATTGGAGAGCAGAATGTAAGAACTTCTGGACCTAGAGATGGATCTGGTATGGGAACTACATTATTCATCTGTAATAAGAGACGCCTCAGTCCTCTCAGAATGGGCACCAGGATTGAGGACAGGCAGATGTCAACTTTGTTGCAATGATCTGCAGGTTGGGAGAGGCACAGAGTTAATTATAATTTTGGAAGCCTAACAGCATCAGGCGGACCAAACCAGCTGATAACCCTGTCAGACCAACACTTTGGAATTAGACGTACTCAAATTCAAAAGGCACACCAAAAAAGCCAATGCATCTGAACATTTGAAGAACGTGCACATAAATTCACATTCTCATCTATAAATGCACATGGATACACACATACCAGCTAATCTCACAGCTCCTTGGAGGTCTGCCTCGAGATTTTTGTTTTTTGGATTTGGCTATCCTGCACTTGTAATGGGGTTATTTGTTAAATGAATATGAAGTTACTTATTGCCCTGCTAAGGGACTGGCTGTAGAGTTCAGCGGAACTAGATAGGACCTACTCTTTCTCCTAAACACAACTCAGTTAGAAGCTTGGTCATATTGTTTTAAATGTGGTATTAGATCATTATGTAAAATTTTTTCTATCTTTATCTGATACACCATCTGATGCATACCACCCATCACCACTTCCAAATTCTCTTCACAGCTGAGAGGACAACTGGACTTGATCCATTAGATCAGTTTATCCTGCCCATTTGTTATCTTTTCAAATAAACACCTTCGCATTTTTTCCATGCTACTGCCCACACTTGGAGCAGTGCCCTTAAGTATCTGCAAAATTGCCTCATTATCCTCCTTTGAACTTTCTTTGCATCAAATCTTGCGCTGAGGTGGGGTGGAGAGGAGAGGACAACAGGAGGTAAGAGCAGGTCCAATATGTTACCTTCTTCAGAGCTGCAGCCTAGACCTGAGATTACAAGTAAAGAATAATTTTGCTGCTGTTCAGTAAGTTGAAGGATTCTTCTCCCCAGCATCCATGAAATAATTCTACATTAAGTTTAGCTATAAAGCCATGACCCTGGAGAAAGGACTTGGCTCTAAGCCAAGTGTTTTTCATATTCAGTTTCACTTTTCTGGTATAAAATATTTAAGAAAATGTAATTCTGCTTAAAATAATTCCATAAAAAAGTCATCACATTCTTGTCTTTTTTATATGTATCAGAGTCAGACATTTCAAAATTATTTCATCCAGCACAAGGCTTCAGCCTCCCTTTTGCTGTAAGTGATCAGTACTTGTGAAAGCCTACAGAATTTATACTGAAAGGCAAGCCAATAAAAAAAATAAAACTTCTTAGTGCATTAAAACCCCTTTTCCTCTGATCTGAGTGTTTGTACTGTCACCAGCCATTGGAGAATGTGAATGTTTCTACATAAAACAGATTAGTGCTAATGAAGTCTCTGGTAAACCATGTGGAATTTCTGGCCCTTCTGTCTGCTGTGGAAAAGCTCTGCTCTTGTTGGATTTTAGAAAGTCATGATTATTGAAGAAGCGTTGAGTGCTTGGTGCTGTGAGTGACATTCTAGTTTTGATGGAAAGACTTTATCAGATGGAAAGGTTTTAAAGCCTTTCTTAAAGATGGTCAGAGTTCCAATTCACCTAATCTCTGGAAGTTCACTCCACAGCCAAGACCT
Source organism: Athene cunicularia (assembly GCF_003259725.1). Lineage (NCBI taxonomy): Eukaryota > Metazoa > Chordata > Aves > Strigiformes > Strigidae > Athene > Athene cunicularia. The sequence continues at coordinate 16,495,136 of NW_020799098.1, forward strand.
TTTGTCCCCAGTCTTTACATGTGCTTCTGCATCAGGTTTGTGATGCATTAAAAAAAAAAAAAAAAACCCAAACAAAAAAACCACACCAAAACCCAACAAAAAAACCCCATCCCACTACAATTCTTAATCTCTATAAAATAGGGGACAGTTTAGTTAAGAACAAAATATTGCAAGTTTTATAGTTCAGGCAATTGTTTTTGTTAACCGGTACAATTTACTTCATTTATTGAACTATTTCATTTGACTTTTTAAATAAAGGTTTAGCCTAATATGTTTCATACTAAATGCATCCTGAATAGTTCAGCATATTAGATCCTTCTTTTCAATCTGGTATTTTTGAAGTGTGTAAGATATATATGGCAAGCAACCAAACTACATTCATGTTTAAAAAAGATCTTCTATGCTGCTGTCCTGAATATACAGCTGTGGAAGATGCCCCCAACGAGGAAGTTTTTCCTTCAGTAGTAGTCACAATGCTTGGACCTTTCCCAAAAGTGGTACCACAAATTCTACTATATGGCTGCCCAGCTGGGCAAAGTCTGTGAAACTCAAAGTCACAGGGTGGGTTTTGGGTTGGTTTTGTTTGGTTTTGGTGTGGGGTTTTTTTGCTGCATCACCCAGGAAGCTCATTGCTTTTCCACAGGCTGGCTGCAGCAGAGCCTGTTTTCTTCTGCTCAATCTATTTTTGGGAGGTCACTGAAACCACCTGATGTCCGATTTAAACAGAGAAGGAGAAAGAAATTTGAAGAGGCTGATAGGCCAAATACTTCCTTGTTTAACAATGTGCACAGGAACCCAAAGGACACAGAGATCACTCATCTCCTGATGTCACCGATAACATCTCCTTTTTATGAAGTGAATTAAACCAGTATATTTAGTAGCTGAACTTAATAGAAGAGTTTCCTATTGGTTTCCATGAAGAAGAGCGAACAAAGTCAACTATCCCTACAAAATATGGTCACAAAGAAAATCTTTCAGTCCCAGAGGTGTTCTGAAAAATCAAGTACCCTAATATATGGGACAAAGACAAGGAAGCAGATTACTGCAGGGAAGTGAATACTTTCCTGACACAGAGTGCTCTGCTGGTGATCTTCCTTCTCCTTGTTTACCTCTCAGAATTTGCCAATCTCTGTTCTGCCAGCAAAAAACTGTCCCATACAGCCCCCAGGTATAGCCCTCTGATGCTTCAGGGCCAGAATGCACACATCCAGTCAGAGATACTGGTCTCATGGCAATGTTCTTTTTTAAGGTTCTCCCTTTTAGAACCGTTAGAAAAAAAAAATAATCAAACTTCATTCTTTGAAAGTAATTAACCTTTTGGAGAATAATCATGCTGCATTTCAGAAGGTCAGCAGTTAAAGGATGAGTGCCTTGGCTTCAGCTCACCAGGCAACACATACTCCCTTTGAGACCACCGTGTATTGAGTCAAGTCCTGGGTCAGTTTTAGTGATTTTCAAACACAGTTCACTTTGCTGCAGCAAACTGTAGCTTTTTTTTTTTTTTTTTAGTACAATACTTCACATCCAGACTACATTATAGGGTCAAGCATAAAAACATTTTTGTGTACGCCAAGGCATTTTGAAATGTTAACATTTGCTAAGACTATCTATTAGCATTCCTCATTTGGTCTACTAAGGCAAACTGGAAGAGACACTGTTGACCCCATGAATGTAAATGGATGCTCAAGATACAGTTGGAAATGTGTAGCTCGTAACATCACGTAAGCAACAGTATTTTTGACTTCAAAGTAAAAAGTAAAGACATATCTCTGTACTGGAATTTCATAAAGAATTACTATTTATACATATTTTTCTGTTTTGAGAGGTTTTAGCTCTTGTTCTTACAGGACAAATACACCCATCATTACTAAATGCCAACTTTACTGTTACTTCTGCCTTTTTATTTTAGTTCCTCTTTAGCTTTTCTTCTTCTTCACACAAAAGTAAACTAACAACTCAGCTACTTTGGGCTTTTTTTACAGTACCTTTCCTTTGCACTATTTTAAACATTTTGGCATTCATAACTATTCACTGAGTATGTTCCTTGCACTTCACAGCCAACAGCTGAGTTGTTGACTGAGTACTAAGGTTTTTTTATTGGGGACACTGGGGCTTCCTTAATAAATTAAGCTTTACTACTCCAAATCAATTACTTGGAGATTTTTTTTCAACCTGATTAAACGCTAGACCATAATTTCCAGCCAGAGTCTACTCCACTTGTGTCCCAAAAGGAGACAGTCCCTTTTCTGGTGTTAACTACCATAATGGCAATCCCTAGATTTATTCATTTGAATCTTAGTTAAACTGAGGTTTATGTCTTCTTGTTCTAAATCAGATTATTAACCCCACCCTCACCTTGACTCAATCCCATTTATTTCTATGGCATTATCTTCACTAAAAAGCAAAACTTATAAAGTACAAGGGATCTGCAAGCTGGTGACTTAGCAGTAAGGTTATTAGTATCCTTAGCACTGACAGTTCTGTTCTCTGCATTATTTTGGATTTTCATTATTTTCTTTCTTCCATACCATTTTAGCCCTTTAATCAGTCTTCAGCCATGGAACATTTTCTTCTTTTAAGATTTGCTTGATAGAGTAGCTTTGGAAGAAAATTTTTTATTAGCATTTCACAGCAATTTTGTTTTATCTTTAGTTTATGGTTCAGTATAAATTAATCCTTGGTTAAGGCACTGTGTGGCTCCATGGGGCATTTTGACATGCCTAACATATTAATGGTTCAAATTACCAGTCACCTTCCTTCTCCCTCCCTTGGTTTATCTCTCTGTGTCACATTTAAAATAAAAAAGGCTCTTTCAGGACAAAGTCAATGTTTGTGCCAAGAGGAACAGGGTCCCAGGCATCAGAAGCATTTACAGATTTTACACTACATTCCAGTCAGTTCTGTGTGAGAACCTTTTGAAATTAACAGGTTACATTTTATTACTGTTTGATGGATATTCTTGTCTTTTTGCAACAAATTATTTAGCACAATGATTTTATATACAACATTTGTTATTCAGCAGGACTTAGCAGAAAAAATATGGTTTGAATCTTTTAAATTTCAAACTGCATAATAGGCATTCAAGATGAAAATCATTCAGCAGTGACTAGTTTTTGAATTACTTACTCAAGTTAACTATATAAGTAACAAATTCTGTCTCCATAGTACCACATGCAGACTTCTCTCCACAATGAAGATTATTTTAGTGGTGGAAAAAATGAATGTAGACTTAGATTCAGTTTTAAAAAAAAAAAAAAAAAAAAAAAAAAAAAAAAAGGAGTTATATTTTCTCATATTTTCTTCCCTAGTCCAAACAAGCAAATGTCTTGAAACTCCAATATGTTGTAGAATTTTCTGTTTCTCCATTCATAAGAAAAGAGTAGGTGTTCTCTGAAACTACATTGGTTTTGACTTAATTTCTATCCACTGGGTGAGTGGGTTATATTTCACCTTCTAGAATAATAGTGATAAGCACTTACAGATTTCCATCTAGTCCTGTATGTCTTCTGACTACAGCCAACAGCATGCAAACATGTAGTGTTGTTTTCCCAGGATACTCTTGAGTCTCCATGTATTTGCTACTGAGAGGCAAGGGCACCTGAATTGATGGTGGATTTGTGTGGGTTTTGTCATTAATTTGTCCAGTCACTATTTAAACCCATTAATTACACATTTCTTTATATATGCACAATACATAATATACACATACATATCTATATATACACAACATATAGATATGAAAATCTGAGGCAAGACATTCCACAGATATTATGCATCACTTCAGTTTTAATGTGTGAAGAATGAAAGCCTGTTGGTTTACTTAGGATTACTCTGGATTCCTTAAAAGCTAAATGCCAATTTGAGTTATTTGTAAATTTCCTTTAGAAAATTCTAATAATAAATATTCTAATAATATGGTAATCAACAGAAATACTGAGAGACTATACAGCATAACTACTCAGTCATTGTTTTGTAATAACACTTTAGTTAATAGAAGTTACGCCACGTTGATCACATAAGCACCTTAGCTCTACACAACATTGTACTGATGGGTAAGACCTTCACATATGAAGTGTCCTGAACAATGCCTGTGGATATATTCATCTCATATTAAAGATTTCTGCTTGTGAAAGTTCTAGCTACCCACCTGTAACAATAATGTAGTGGTGAAATTTGATAAATGGGTGCACAGGGTGCTTCCCCAATAGGTAGGTTTCATCCCCAATGCAAAAGCGATGTCTGAGGAAACTACTATAAATGAGAGGGCAGGGGAAGGGAAAAGCATTGAAGCTGATCTTGCCTTTGAGCTATGCAGACCGCTGGATCAATAGCTATCATTAGTAGAGGTCCCTTAATGAAAGCTAGCTGCCACAGTGCTGACATTCAACCTGTGTCAGGTGGCACCATGTACACATGCAGACAACTTTGAGTGTAGAATTACAAAAGACAGAAAATGAAAGGAGATTCCTAAGCTAAGGAGCAACTTTTACCTGGAATTTTGGGTACTTGTTGAGTTTCAAACAAAAGTAACCTCTTGTTACAACAAACCAGTGAAGCTAGAGCTAATTTTAATACTAAATTTTAGATATTTCAGCTGGTTACGTGTACTTGAAATCACTGAAACAGAGAAAACAGTGCACGTCTGTATAAACCTCATTATCAGCTAAAGGCATGTCATACTCATTTGATTAATCTTAAATTGCCATTGAATCTCATTTCATTCTAAACAGGTTGTCATTTCAATGAATTTAACTAAAATCTCCCCCTGAATAATGAACTTACCAAGCTCAGTAAATGCATTGCTTGTGTTGTTTGCATTGCCTGACTCAACTGACAACCCTCTCTACAATGGTCTGCATTTTTAATATTGTAGCATGATCACAAAACATGAACATACAGATAGCATACACATGTTCATGGAATTAATAAAGAGATCCAAAAATTTTTCAAGACTGTTATCTGCATATAGATACAAAATGCTTTTGTCTCCAAGGGCGCTGAGGAGGTAAAACCAGACTGTACCTGAATGCTAGATGACTTCACATATAACAGCACTGTCTAGAAAACCCTCTGGAGAAATTGTTTTCTGATCATTTCATCAGTGTGAAATCATCATGATAAAAGATAATCCCTTTACTCCAATAAAGTTATAGTCTGAATAGACAAGACAAAACCGGGAAGAATGGAGCAAGTCACAAAAGTGAAATGTCCAGAATTAGATAGAAAAGGATCTGCCAAATTCTATTCTAATACCAGTCATCAATACTCAGATAACACTACACATATATGCAGTGTGCTAATACATATTGTTACTGATTCTTGTTTAAAGGCCATCGTCCCCCTTCCAAGCAACAACATTTAGGAACATCAGACTTAAAAGTGCACAAAGATAGAAGACAATAACTTTCACTGCAAGTTCAGCCCTTTTGTTCTAAAAGAATGCCAAACACGAAAACACTTGTCTTCCAAATTCTCTCTTAGAATCACCCCCTTTCAGACAGTAGTCCTTTGTTATATGAGGCATAACAGAAAGCGTCTGCTGTGACCAAAACAATTAAAAAGGCAAACTCTCACTGAAGTCTACAGACGAAGCAGAAGACAAAATAATTTCAAGCAAATGACAGATTTGTGATATCTTCCAATAGGAATGAGGGAAGAAAAGCTTTATATGCATACTGCAATTTATTTCTGATTAAAAACTAGCCAAGAAATCTTTGTCTTGAGGAAGTAAATATAAATTTCTTCACATACCAGGAAAGTCTTGTAAAATTATCTTCATACCATGCTGTGCCTGATGGGAATAAAATAATAAAGATTTCTTAATCTCTCTTCATATAGAAGGAGATACTGCTCAGCTAGGTCCCTAATCTCTGTTTAGCTCCACCCACATTGGTAGCAACACCATGTCACTTTTCCCTTGGTTTCCATTCTCCACTTGCACCAACCCAGCAATCACTGACAACCCTGTCTTCAGCTTTCAAATCCTTTCTCCGTAGTGCCAGGCCCAGAAAATCTTAGTAATCCTGGTAAATCAGTTAGCAAGCTCCAAACCCATCTTTTTAGTCCAATACAAGGATGGGTTTGCTTTGATCTGTTCTAGTGCACACTACAATTTTTCTGAGAACAACAGCTACAGAACTGACAGCAATGTCTTTTTGCTCATAGAGCTTCTGAAATATTCCTTTTTAGCAGTGCATCATAAAATAAACTGATGATACATTACTGCTTTTTTTTTTTTTTTTATGCTCTCATCCCCATCAGAATTTGTTCATCGTGTAACTTTGTACGTCTGGTGACTGCTAAACAGTTAAGATAAAAAGCAGTGCAACATTTGAGAAATAAATGCTGCATCCAGTGAGAGATGACTTTAACACAGTCCTTCGCCTCCCCATATTCGTTTTATTCCTTCAGACCCTGCCCATCCCACAGACATCTAATGCTTCACAACAAACACAGAATTTTCTTTTGTGCTCAGATCTATAAGGATGCCCACCTGAAAAGAAGGATCTAACCACACTTCAGGGGGCTCTTCGGTGGAATTTCTCTGACGTCTCATGCTTTCACAAACCCCTTCTTGCTTCTCAGGGTATATTCTTTGTGTACCCAACTCCCATGAGCCCCAGCTCCTAGGAGCCATGCTGAGCTATCACAGTTACTGAGGAGCCTGGATAGAAGCAGCCAAGAACTGAAGAATCAAAACCAAGAAGAGGTGGAATTGGCAGACAGTGTGTCAGACCTAAGGGAAGCAATGCCACTCTCTGGGGAGAAGGAATATAATATAGACAAAATATAAAAATATTTATTTAGATCAGAGGTATGTCTTTTCCTAAGTGGCTTTAAAGTTTTGTGGGTTTGATTTTACCAAAAATAAGTTTGGGCTTTTTCTTCTTGATTCTTGCTCCTGAAATCTTTGGGTATGTTTGAACCAACCTTTCTGATGCAATAATGAGAAAGCACTAACAATAAATCCATTACTCCCTGACGTTGTGATAAATATAGTGAGATTCGTATGAAACCTGCTGGAGCTGACAAAATTGAAAGAGTAAACCGAGCATGTTGGAGAGAAGTCCACTCAAGAATAGGTATATTTATATGAATTTAAAGTTCTGAAAATGTGAGAAATAAATACTTCTGATTTTTTTAAAAAAAATCTGAAAAAGATAATTAAGACACCTTTTCTATTTCATCATTTTTATTCATAGATTATAGTTACCTGCTAGTTGTAGGCTACAAGCAATGAGTGTTTATCTTTAGTAAGCTACTTGGACATAAGAATCAGCACCATCTTTCTTTCATACTCTTCTCCTATCCCTTCTTTTTCTTTTAAATGCTTCCTTTTGGACACACAGAAGATATTTTCATTGTGTTGAGAAAAAAAAAAAAAGCCTCAAAATATAAAAACTAATTTTACTAGAAAGCTAATGAATGCACCATATCCCAGATTTTCTATGGCTATTGCATTAGGGAGAAAGAGTTATGAAACTTCATGCTTTTATACATTTTGTTGAGCTTGCAATCCTGGCTGAAGGAGAGAGAAAATTCTCAGGTGCTAAACATCAAATTGCTTCTTGGAACAGCTGCTGCACTTTGCTGAGTAAGCAGGACATGCAGGGAGGGGCTTTTTCTAGTCTAGTCTTTGACCAGCTTCAGTGCTAACACAAATTAAAAGGAATATCTTACAATTAGAATATTCTTACTGCTATTTCCCTTCAGCTAAATGTACAGACACAAGTGTTCTTTTTACACCTCTTACTCTTGGTTCCACAGTTTTTGTCTCATACTGGTTACACTCTGCAACATGTTTTTTGTGTGTCCTATTCTCCAAGCTGTAAAACCTGCATGTCTTTTTCTTGGGTTTGCTTTCTGGTTTTGTTTTGGAGGGTGGTGTGGTGTTACTGAACAAATACTGCTTCAAGTGGGGGACTGGAAATACAAATCTTTTCCCTTTTGAGGATCAGTGAAATGCACTGGGGTAGAGCTAATGTTAGGAAACTGCATAATGTTTTTCTTCTTCTTCCAAAGGATAAAAGAAAAATGTTATAACGCCACTAGCACAGGAGAACCTCCAGTACAAATTTTTTTCTTTGAACATATTACAAAGAAAAATGTTCACTGATTTTACAGGGGGTGGGCAGAGAATGTTAAATATAATGAAATAATACTGATTGGAATGTAGATTATACAAGATTCAGACTCTAACTTCCAGAGATGAGTTTGGGTTCTTTTGTTGACTTAGATGATGAATTGAATCATTTACTTGAGAGCAGGTAAGGCTGAGCAACTATTAGTTGCTCGGTGATGGAAACAAGATTAATATTATGGCAAACAACCTATTTTGGCTGTCAAGTTGGAAGCAGGGGAATGCTGGAGCACCTTTCACTGCAGACACTCTACACTGACAAGCTCTACAAGCGGGTAGAAGTGGCAAAAGTAGAAGGCATGATTCTGAAGAGCAGGCTCCATCAGACCTGTATTAATACTCCTCCCCACCCCCCTTCTCACTTACAGGCTTTATTTCCTTAACCTCTGATTTCACTTTTAGTGTTTCTGCTTTTTTTTTTTTTTTTTTCCTCTGGTGAAGTAGGGGTTCAGCTCCTGCTAGGGAATAAAAGGTGCCACTCCTGAAATCTCCTGCTCACTTTGAACAACAACTACTCAGAAAGTCAGCTTCTGTTTCCAGAAGGTTCCAATTCCTGTTGGAAGCCTGAAGGAAATGGGCACATTGCAGCATCTGATTAAAGTCTTTCATTGCTTAGATTAATGCAGGGTCAGCTGGTTAAAAATCTTTCTTTAATAGAAAGCAAGCTGAAACAAAACTAAAAAGCACATTCACTTAAAACGCAAGCACAAAACCAAATATTTCAATCTTGAAAAAGAATCCTTACAATTCTATGGATACTTTTGAAAACTCTCCTAAAATGCACTTTTTCCCCAACAGCAAAAGCATGTCCGTATTCTAACCACAAACCTCCACATTTCAGTAATTAGCTAGAGATAAATATCTGGAAATTAAAAAACAGTTTCCATACTTTTTCATCACAATTCACAATAAGCGAGGATAAAAACACTAGAAGTTTGTCTTACGGAGGTCCAGAAGATGCATTCTAGGATGTATCCAGGATGTAGTCAGGCCTTCCCTGTCCACAAGCAAAGTCAGAACTTTCACATTTTCTGAATCACTACCTTCCACTGATTTTTATCACAATCCTCTATTCAAGCAAGACACCTGTCAATCACTAACTTAGTTCATAATTCTGATGCTTTGTATGGTCTCAATATATCAACAGTCTCCTTCTGCCTTCCAAGTTGTTAGGTTCTCAGATTTCTTGCCCTTTTAACAACCCACTCTGAGATTTAATCTCCCAGGTGCTTCCTGTTTGTAGATTGTGGAGCAATAAACAGCTACATCACTAATTATCCAAGTTTGCTATGTCCTGCTAGTTGGAAGTCTAGAGGTAGAGAACAGGTCTGAGGAGGAGAATGACATTTATGTACATTGCTCTGAAAACTTAGTAAAGAGCTACAATTATGTTTGGTTTCAGTGGAAAGTGTCAGAACCCAGAGCTTTGTAAATTCTCCTGAGCCAATTCACCAAAAATATTCAGTCATTCTGTTGACCACTGCAAAAGTTGCCCTTGGGCTATTCAACTTCTAAATGAGCTACAGAGGAAATACAGGAGAGTCAGATTAAATGTTTTCTGAGCATACAGTTTTTTAAATAGGTCCATGCCCAACATACACATGCCTGTAAAAATAGGTCTCTTGTCAAATTAAGTGTATGCTTACTTTCCTGTATAATTAATTTAGTAAAACAAATTTTCTAGATCAGACCTTGGTGTCTGTTTTGCAGCTGAAAGATACTTGGTGTCTCAACATTTAGGAAATATTGACTGAAATGGTCAGAAAAATGAACTTTTTAGAAATTCACATCAGCCACTTGCTTTCTCAGAGTCTTTGGAAAGCTTAACTCAAGTGTCTCCAAACTACTAAGTTTTCCTCTATTTGAATTCTATGGGTTTTGCAGTTTTTTTAATGAAATAATCTTGCAAGTCTTGAACATTCTGAGGGCTCTCAAAAGCATCTTGCTGCAGTGTTTCATTTTAGTGGCATGTCAATTAGAGATGACTTCCCAGTATTGGTGTGGGCAAACAGGTGGCTACCTCAAGCTTCTTTTCTAGACTCATAAAATAGGCCTCTTACTCTTAGTTCTCATTTTCCTTGTTATTTACTTTCCAAAGTCAGATTACCCATCTTTGCCTTCAATGCTTTGACTATATAGAAGTATGTAAAACTTAAGTACCCAATGTTAAAATTTGTATGTAGCAAAATGGAGTCACACTGTAATTCCCTACACAATCTATCTTCCCTTTTTGAAGAATACCATCCACCAGTGACTCTTCATACAGATAGAAGGACCTAAAGCATACCATTTTCCTAGATGTCTTTGTCTAAAAAACAATTTTGTCCCTTTTGATCCCAAGATATTGGAAAGAAATATATGCAGATATGTGAAAAGAAAACAGGGCTGTCTCCCTGAATCTGCCTGCAAGCTGTTGTGACAATGATATGCTGCTATTACTCAGCATATTCCTCATGGAACAGAGGACTGAATTTCAAAACTGATTAAAGTCTCTGCTATGAAAAGGCCACAGACCCCAGCTGAGAATCCAGCCAGGAGTCTTCAAAAATTGTCCCTACAGCAGCTTCATGCAAAAACAGCAAAAGCAGATACTACAGTTATTTATAATGAAAAATGACTCAAAAAGATAAGGATTGACACAGCACTCGGGCTGTGAGGGACCCCTCCAGTAGCTATTGGCATAGCAAGAAAAAGATGGCACTTCTCTTTTGCTCCTTCAAAGCGTGTATGGGAGGTGGCAGGTGGGGGGATGAAGCAGTCTATCCCCATGAAGAATTTGACATAAGGCTATGTATTCATTCTTTTTCTATTTTTTTTGAGCATGACTTCACATTGTAATGAAAAGATGAACTGCTATCGTGATATAGTTCAAACATTTGTAATTCCATACAGAAACCAAAACTCAAGAAGATTTAGCTAAGATACAATGTTGCTGATAGAGCTTGCCTATATAGGAAATTTACTGCAAAGCGACCTAGAACACAAATTTATAGTATGTTATTCATTTCAAACAACTTTCCCGTGATGGTGAAAAGTAGCTTCCTCCAAATGGAGCAGATCTTATGCCCTACTAAAGGCTGAGAAGACTACGTTGCACTTGCTCTTCTCAATAAGTATCTGGGTGATTTGGTAATAGGGACTAGCTAATGTACTGAGAACTCACACCCTAGCTAACTTCGGACTTATATTCTGTATGATATCCTCTGCTTAAACAGAAGGTAGAAAAATTAGTCGGAACTCTAGAGTATCCAACTCTATTATACAAAAAAGCATAAAGTTTAGATTTGTTCAAGCATTGTCAATGCATTTAAGCTATTCATTGCCACATGTCATTTCATTTTTCATTATCAAAGCCTGGGGCCTTTAAAAGGTCTGCAAGATCTCTCTTCTCAATTTGTTTGCTGCTGTAGTTCAGCAACATTTCGCACCAATGTGTGTTGGCCCTTTAGCACTTTTCTTCATCTTTAACATAATTTATCAAAGAAGGTAGAAAATACAAGTTGATCAGTCTCTCTGGTTTAATTTAACAAGGCAGGTCATAAAGGCTTTGTTCCTTGACCAGCCATGCCAAAGTTCTGCTTTCCCATATTAATGTGACATGACTTGTACAGTCATAATTACTATGACAAGATAAAGGGAATTAGTTAAAACTTAATTAAAACCACATGCCTTACAACTGTGTCACTGTACATATTTAGTAACTTTACTCATCTTTTCCGGGTTTAGCAAAAGGGGAAGGGGTCCACATGAATTTTCTTGGTATTATAAGTGCATCAATTAAGAAAGAAAATTAAACACTGATCATAAATAACCAGATAAGAAACAAACCTGAAAGAAGACAAGTATTCTGATTCCTGGTTAATAACAAATTTCCTCACCAACACCTACAAACTAAAGCAGCAATAAAGGACAAACAGCAACTCCTTTTCCAAGGGTATGAGAAGAATTGATCAGCGCAGAGGTAGGGCATAGAGATGGAAATCTGCAGTGACTCGGTGTCGCATTATTGGTAGCCCTTTCAAAACAGGCATTACTGAACAGCACCGTGAAGAATAGAAATAAGGCTTGTCTTTTCACATTACAAGTAAGGGCAATCAAAAGGAAACAACAGCTTTCTCTGGTTTATCATTACACTGTACAGCTCTATAGAAAGTATAGAGAGAAAGCAGATAGCCTAGTCTAATACTGTTTAAAAGTTTAACCCTGTCCAGTATACTATAATAAGTCAGCAAAATCTAGTAATGTGTGCTTTTCTTTAGCAGCTATGCCATTTTGCTATGAATAGTTCAACTATACAGATGCTCTGGTGTCATTTGTTTTCACTTTCTCTTTTCCATTAGGCATTTCTCCAAGGGCAAGACCATACTATTGTGGTACCACCCCTCAACAGCATCAGAGCAAAACATTCCCCTTTCCAGGTTTTGGCTGCAGAATAATCTATTTGTTCCTTTTCTACTGTTGTAGAAGTCATATGATACTTTTAGTGCAGACATTCTCAATATGATCTGGGTCCATGGTGACAGGTTCCCCTCACTTGGATTTGACTGTTTCAATCAGCTTTATGGGCTTCTCAGTTTCAACATCTCAATAAACTTTCTATATCTCAATGTATTTCTTAACCCTTGTTCACCACAAGAAAATAATGGCAATTGTGGGGAAAAAGAAGAAAGCAAGAGTGGAAAAATTTATTGCCCCAATGGGACGATTGGCTCCTTCTCGATTAAGGTAAAGAGGTGATTTATCTCCCACACTGGTACTAGTGGTACCGAATAAATTCTGGCTCTTAATAGGTTTTGCAGATGTTTATAATCCTACTCTAACATGCTTCTGATGAGCAGTGAAATAGTTAACGGCACTGACATTTACAGTATAACTAGGTATCAGCATTAATACTGTTGAAATGAATGGGCCTATCACATCTGTCAGAGCTATTGTTTCAGGTCCCTGCATCCAGTCCCCATTTTCAAGGCTAACAGCTAAGGGTTGGCTTTTGTATTATAATGGAAAACATACCAGCATGGGTAAGAGGGTGTCTGCACCAGAGAAGCATCTCTGTTCAGATGCACCTCAAATCAGCACAGTCAGATCTTCACTACTATATTCTGAGGCTGGAAGAGTGTGTACACAGGAACTGTGCCAAAACATCTAAAAATCTAGGAATTTAAGAACATTCAGAGGCAAAATTTATACAAACACCTTTCTGGTTTCCTTTGTAAAGGAATGCTGCAGAAAGAGTTCACCAGACTCTTTAGACCTAAGGATGAATCTGACTGCTTTGTACTGACTGCAGCTCTAATAAGCAGCCATAAACTAGATTAAAACTAGGTAGTTCTGGTGTCACTGGTAACATAGCTGCAGCAACACAGGATGTGACACCACCTACCTACTTATTTAGTCAGAATCTCAAGGGTGAGCCTTGGTGTGAGCTGCCACGATCATGCCTTTCTACAGGAAGGAAATGCAGGCACATAACCCTTTGAAGGAGGAGACATAACATCACAATAGCAGTCTGGTTCTTCTGTTCACATTACATGACGTAAATTTCACAAGGATCAGAAAAGGATGCAGAAAGGTTTTGCTTCTGCACAATATTTTGACATTTTCTCCAAGAGTTTTTGGTGTATGAGCACTTTATTAACACCTTTTTAAGGGGGTTCCACCTTTTCTGACTGCTGGTGGAAGGGAAATTAAGTGAAATACAATCTGAAGAATCCTTAAGTAGGATTAGCAGTTTGCAGCTCGTAAAAATAAGAATAATTAAAGTGAGAAATAATCCAATCAATAAAGTATAATCCCTGCTCTCCTATCCTGGGTGAGCCACACTTCAGTTATTTCAATCAGAGCATATCTACACATCAATTAAACCATATCAATATTAGTATGACATTAGTGTTTTATAAACAGGTTATATATGCCTGTATACTATAAAGTATAACACACTCTATACGACTGTAACGTTTCTAAAGCAGATGCTGCTATATTGACACACTATTCTAGCACAGCCTCATCTTCACAACAGTTAAACAAGTATCACTAATAAAAATACATTTTTTATGTTTAACAGACTGACTCTCTGGCAAAGGAAACTGATGCAGTGATTTAAGACACTATTGCCTGCAATTCTTTACCTCATCCACCTGGCAGAGGTAACTGCTCCCATAGCAGAGAAAACAAAAGCAAACTCCAGTTCACAGTTTAACACAAGCCTGTCTTCACTAGCAATTTAAGCAAATATAGCAGAATGTGAACTGGAACACCCATAACAAAGATACATGCTACCCCTGATCACCTGTAGCAATGGGGTAATGTAAAAAATCAAGGCCAGTAGCAGCTTGTCTTATTTCAGGACTTGTGCATCTCATTTCAAAGACCTGTGCAAAGCATTAGATACTGTCCTGCATGACATCCTTGTCTCTAAACTGGAAAGATGTGGATTTGACAGATGGACCACTCAGTGGATAAGGAATTGGCTGGGTGGTCACATTTGAAGAGTTACAGTTAATGGCTTGATGTCCCAGTGGAGAGCAGTGATGAGTGGCATTCCTCAGGGGTCAGTATTGGCACCAGTGCTGTTTAACATCCTATTAGTGACATGGACAGTGGGATTGAGTGCACCCTCAGCAAATTTGCCAACACCACCAAGCTGTGTGGTGCGGTCGACACGCTGGAGGGAAGGGATGTGCCATCCAGAGGGACCTGGACAGGCTGGAGAGGTGGGTCTGTGCAAATCTCATGAAGTTCAACAAGGCCAAGTGCAAGGTGCTGCACATGGGTCAGAGCAATCCCAAGCATAAATACAGGCTGGGTGATGAGTGGATTGAGAGCAGCCCTGAGAGAGGAGGAGGACTTGGGGCTATTAGTGGATGGAAAACTGGATATGAGCCACAAAGTGCTCTCGCACCCAGAAAGCCAACCATATCCCAGGCTGCATCAAGAAAAGTGTCGTGAGAAGGTCGAGGGAGGTGATTCTCCCCCTCTACTCCACTGTCATGAGACCCCACCTGGAGTGCTGTGTCCAGCTCTGAGCCCCCCACCGTAAACTGGAGTGGGTCCAGAGGAGACCACGAAGATCAGAGGTCTGGAGCACCTCCCTTATGAGGACAGGCTGAGAGAGTTGGGGTTGTTCAGCCTGGAGAGGAGAAGGCTCTGGGGAGACCTTATAGCAGCCTTCCTGTACTTAAAGGGGGCTACAGGAAAGATGAGGAGGGACTCTTTATTGGGGAGTGTAGTGATAGGATGAGGGGTAATGATTTTAAACTGAAAGAGGGCAGATTTAAATTATATACAAGGAAGAAATTTTTTACTGTGAGGGTGGTGAGACCCTGGCACAGGTTGCCCAGAGAAGCTGTGGCTGCCCCCTCCCTGGCAGTGTTCAAGGCCAGGTTGGACGGGGCTTTGAGCAACCTGAGCTAGTGGAAGGTGTCCCTGCCCATGGCAGGGGGTTGGAATAGATGATCTTTAAGGTCCCTTCCAACCCAAACCATTCTGTGATTCTATGATTCTATAAAATCCAGACACATGAGTAAGAGTGGGATCAGCCAGCAGAGCACAATTTACCTGGCTAACAGCGCTGTGCCAGTAAAAGTCCTCCACATAAACATGCACTCAACATATTTAGAACATTACTTATTTACAACTCAATTAACACTGGAACTGGTATACTGCAAGTTACACATAAACAGAGTAAAAAAACTGAAGCATGATCAGTCTTTAGCTTTCAAGGTAGACATCCCTTAATGACTAACAAAATTATCAACATCTTGAATCAAATGCAAATGTTAACAAGCTAAAATACACACTTTTAGGCAACCCTGTGGCAACCACTGGGATTTGCACATTTGTAAAATAGTGAAACTTTTTTGGGCACCACATCATCTGCAAACTTGGAAGATGTGAAAATATCTTTTTTTGCCCCAACAGTAACACATCAAGTGTGACACTAAAGAGAATGTTTCAGACAGCAAAAGTAAGTATTTGAAAGGCAAAAATATCAAGAACAGAAAGGAATGATTAGGGCTGTAGTAAGGCATGGCTACTTTGAAGACTGGGATGAATAAAAATACAAATTAAATTTTGTATTTTTAATTTACAAAACACTCTTGTTTTGAGCTACTTTATATGGTGTCATTTACTTATTGAAAGTCACAGTAACAAAATAGACATTCACAACAACAAAACCCAGACCAGAAAAAAAATCAGGGAAACAAATATATCTAAGCAGCCAAAACCACAAAAGTTACTACTTTCTGAATAGACACATGGCAGCGTCAATGGACACATGAGAGACAGGAATATGTACATAAACCTTATAAACAAGAGAAATTTTTTTTGCTTTTAACTTGAAAACCTACCAAATTTAAAGCACTCATTGGAACTACTTACCTGCCATTTTGCAACCAAAGTCACCCTGATCCTTGCACTGCTGTAGATTTATTGCTCAGAGTCTACCCAAACACAGCTACTCTGTAACCTCTAAAGTATTGTGTCCCTTGTGCTTTCATCTGGAGAACTATGACAAGACCCTCATGTGTGTTATTTAGATTGTAACTGGAGCAAAACCTCAAAGAATTGTTGGGGGAAACCTCCCTTACATCCAGTCTAATATAAAAGCACAGAAAATGTCCCACTGGGTCAGAGTATCTAATTAGCTCTATCTAATTAGACTAGACTAGATTAGTTTAGACTATCTAATCTGCTCCTAGCACATGAGAGCACATCAGGCTGACCACCACCTGCAGCTCATTCCTCTCTTGCTCCCCCAGCAGCTGCTATCACGGGATTAGGGATCTCAGACATACACCCCTGCCTTTGTCTTTAGTATCTGCCTTGGCCCTGTTGCCAAGCCTCCTTTCCACCTGATGATACCATCTGTCTCCTCTCTGCAGCCTCCTGTGGCAACAGTTTCACAAGTTCACTATCCACATGTAAAAAATTTCCTTTTTTCTCTGTTTTTATCTCTTGCCGTTTTCAGTGTCGAGATCTACCATTGCTGCATTTGTTGAATAACAAATCCATTTTTCGCAAGCATCATGTGCATCATGTTCAGTTTTTACCTCTCCCAGGTGAAAGGTCCCGGACTTTTTAGTCTGTCCTTGCAATGTGACGGCTGTCAGCCCCTAAATCATTTCAGTTGCCCTCTTCTGTAGCTTCCATAATTCTGCTGTGTCCTCTACAGAGACCAGAATGGCACATTGTACTTCAGATATGGGTTCTTTAAGGTTTCACATATAGGATACCCTCTGTCTCAATCTCAAAACCCCTCTTGATATTTTGTTTCATTTTCTGGCTGACACTGTGCATTGAGCCAATTGCTTCAGAAAATTGAAATCAGTGAAAATTCTCAAGATCTCTTTTCTGAGTTGCAACTACAAGATCTGGATTATGTCTATTTTAAGTCAGTTTTTTGCAGGTGCATTAGGATACATTTACCTATAATGAAATTAATCTGACACATTTTTGTCCCCTCACTCAATTTTGCAAGGTTCTTTCAAAGTTCTTCATCAATAGTGTGGCATTTGAAAACGTGAAAGAGCATAGTATTGTCCATGAACTTGGAAATTTCACTGCACATTCTCTTCTCCAGGTCACTAATGAAGGTGTTGAATAAGAATGATACTAGCACTGATCTCTGGGAGTCTCCACTTCTGATTCTTTTCCTTCCTGAAATGACCTTAAAACCCAGTTGTCTGCTTCCTAACCTTTAATCAGGTTTGAGTCCTCAAAAGGACCTTTCCTCCTGTTTCTTCAATAACCCCAATTCTATTTTCCTCCAGGGCTCTAGCTTGTACCAACAAAAAGTAATGTAGAAATAGTCTCAACCAAGCAATAATACCCATGGTTTCCTTTCTCAAATCCTTTGTGTATAGGAAGATGCTTTTCTGGGTTTCTCTTAGCTTTAAAGGTCTCCTGCTACAACCCTAATTATTTTCCCGGCCCCTCCTTTCATACTATATGTTACTTTTTGTCTTCTAAATAGTTTCACCACCACTTACACCAACTTCCATCTTTCCATCTCAAATAGTCTTTTTCCTTATTGCACCATATGAGTTCCTTTAGTGACTTCCAGTGGATTAGAGGGAGTGTATTTCCTTTGTTTAAGAAGCATATTATTTTCTCAAATAAAATATTTGGTTAGTTTGCTTTAATATATTTTCCTTTTAAAAAATGTTTATAACATTTTAAAGAGTATTTAGCAGAAGAGAAAGCTGAGTAATAATTTCATAAGCAACACAAATGTCTAAGAAATTATCTGCCAATTTGTGACTTGGTTACACTTTCTTTACATAAATGATTTACAGATGAAGTACTAAACAGACCCCATTAAAAGGTTTTTTCATCTAGCTAGCAACTTGCTGCTAGCTAATCTGGTACAGCAGGAACCATGTCAGTGGGGAATGATCAAAGTATTGAACTAAAAAATAAAGTTAAAAGGATTGGGTGACAACAGTTTGATGTCTCATTGAGGAGAGAGTAAGGCTTGGAAACAACTTTTAACATTTGGTGGTACATTCAAAATTCAGTTCCTGTGTAGCATACACACCAATTAAGAAAGGAAGGGATATTTGCTAATACTATTTAAACTATTGGTGTTTTTCTGGTATTTATTAGCACCTACTTGTCTACAATGACAAGTGAATGTTTTGGATAAATGAAGTCTTTGTTAAATATTCAATACTTCACTTCTGGCTACATACCTCATGATAAACAGAGGCCAGACAGTTAAGAGAGTCCCCAGGCTCAGTCTACCCAACTGTAAAAGGGTATCTCATTATTTGGGCTAGGAATTAGAAGTTGCTGTCTGATTGCTGATGATGTTGATAAGTCCATTCTCATGTGCTGCTAGCTACAGAAAGTTTACATAACTTGATCAATTTACCCCAGGGGTATTTCAAGATTCACAATCCATATGGCCTTGCTATAGATATTTTCTGTTAAAATGAGAAAGGCCAAACACTTCTCACATTAAAAAAGACCTTTTTCTCCCTTAAATGATCAAATGGTGGTGCCAAAGGCCTGTTTTAAGTTAGAAACAAGAAACGGAGAAAGAAAAGAGAAAGAAAGGAGAAAGAAAGAAGAAAGGAGAAAGAAAAGAGAAAGAAAAGAGAAAGAAAAGAGAAAGAAAAGAGAAAGCATAAGAGATTTTGGAATCTCCTTTACAGGCCTAGACCATCAGGATATAAATGGGCATAAAAGAGATGAGACTGATGCAAAGTTATCAGACAACTAACTCTCACTAACAAGGTAATTTGTATACTAGATAAACTCCTTTCTAGTAACTTATTTGTTTTCCCAGTAATTTCATTCTGTAGACTGCTATACAGAAGCAGGATTACACCTCTGTTTATATTTTCTTGTAAAAAAACTAAAATATTAGTAGCAAGGCAGTTTTTATTTCATTGCAATTCTAATATGTTTAGGCTAATGCAATGTGGTAACAATAAGCATTAACCACTTCCCTTGCGTTTCATTTAGGTGGGTTTTGTCTTCCAATTACCGTGTCAACACGACAAGAATCAGAACAGGGCTAACTAATAATGAGGAACTAAAGCAAGTTACAGATACACAACTAATGTAAAGACTGGTCCCTTTTATTTTTAATTTTAACTGTCTGTTCTTCCCTAGTTGGAAGGAGAGACAATACAATTCCTGAGTGTGAGAGATGACTTGCAGCGGGACGTGACACTGAGAGACATTTTGTTGTCAGCTGCAAAACTAAGAAAAAGAATATTAAGATGTTGGATCTTGATTTATGCTTTTGGAAAGCATCAACTAGGCGTTTGTTACATAGACCAAAATGAAAAAAAAAAAAGTTAGAGGCCCAGCTGAAACCACAACTCCAGGGAATTTTTAACTTACGACATTCATTTCACATTAAATGACATGTTGTGTTTGATCTATGACAATTCGGGAGGCATTTTTTGTACATGGTGAGAACATGTAAATAAGGAGATCCTGCTTATGCCCTGAATTCCAGTATCTAGACAAATTATTTTGGGTTAATTTTCCTGGAAGAAATAGGCCTGGGCACTGTCTATCCTGTCACTGTCTGACACTAAACGAAGAAGATTCTGATCTTCATCTTCTTAGATCCCAGCAATAGGAGCTATTAAGCATTACTTTACCCTTTTCTTAAAGATAAAATGGAATAACAGTCAAAGCACTGAAACTATAAAGTGTTAACCCATACTTTCATATTAACTACCCCTATTCCTCTGCCCTTTACTTGTAGAGACATTGTTAAAGGGACACAGTCCTGGTAATCTTCCAGGTGATATTAAAGATGGTAAGATGGTACTGTCCTTTTAGCAACAGTTGATATGGGCAGGAATTGCTGTTAAAGTTCAGTGTTATTTCCTTGAAAACAAAACAAGACAAACATCCACCTAAAGGTGAGGCAAAAGAACAGCAAACAACAGAGTCAGGAAATGCAGGTTTTTTTGAGAGCCTCCCTGGTGACAAAGGCAGACACTGCACAAGGTTTACCTGCTACTATAGGACTGAGTGACCTGTACCAACATCAACCTTGCTTTTAGTTGCTTTCTAAATTATGACTTCATAGCAGTGTCACAAGAGGCCTTTTTAGCCATAACTGTCAAAACAGAAGGCAAAGAAGAGGGGGGAGGTGGGGAGGGGGGAGAGAAAGGTCAAAGCAGACAGAGATAGTAGGAGAGCTAAATACCTCAACTAAGGTGCTTCCTCTGGTTAAGACATTTTATATAACACGATAACCGCTCTTTGGAGTAAGGCATCTTAGTAATAAGTATTCTTAGTAGCAATGTGCAGCTACGGTGACTGAGCCCCCTTAGTTCAGTCTGGCTGTTACAGTAGACCTAGCACTAGCTGGGATGTTGCAGGAAGCTTTTCATCTGCTTGCCTGCATCCAGTCGTGTGAACAAAAGCACATGGCAGGCAGAGAAGTATCAAAAGAAGTCGTGGTTCCGTTTACCAGAATTCTGTGTGATACAACTTGTAGGTTCTGTCAGTAGTTGTTTTGGAAAAAAATCATGCTGTGGTTATATGAGACAATAAAAGTAACTTAAGGATTCCTAAGTAACCAGATCAAAACTGCTGTGATTACAGAACTTACCTAAGAGCTTTAACTCACTCTGGCAATTCATATTTGTTCAAAAGTGTTTGTATTGCCAGGTTTTATCCTGGATCAGATATCACCTGTCTTTCTACAATCTGCATAAAACCAGTGTAGAAGTAAGAAAGCTGGCACAAACTTCATACCATGTTCTGACTAAATAGACAGAAATGCAGCTATGTACTTGTGCCTGATCCGGATCTAATTTGTCTTGCTGGATGATTCTCCAGAACATAGATCTGGTATTAATGATCACTCAAACATAATCACAGTCTCTTTTTGTTGTTTTGGCTTCTGCAAGAAATTTTATATAAAAACTGGATTGGACTTTTGTTACCTCTGACAATTTCAAGTCTAGGCCTCTGCTGAGTGATGACACAGATTCAAATTCTCTCTGTCTGACTTAGCATGAGAATTTCTATCAAAATCTCCAAGCAGGCTATATAAGACTGTTCTTCCACTTCTCTCAGATTTTATCATCTTTGCAAAGCCCCATTTTGTGGTATGTTGCAAAAGGCCATTCACATTTCCATGTCATGACCTACTTCATTACTCTTGCTTCTCTTAAAGACTGTGTTTTCTTTTAGTCCTGGGCAAAATTTCTCCACTTGGCAATTGAGTGGGAGACACGTTCATCTTGTTTCTGTTGTCTGCCCCAGGGCATTGCAAAACCACCCATGGCATCCTTAGGCCTAAGTATCGGGATTCCATGGGAACATCTGCCAAATAACCAGGGTTTGAGCCTGTAGAATATAATCAGAACCTGTTTCAAGCTTTTCTCTGCCAAAAAGACAACCCTCTGCTTTCTTATTTTTAAGAAAAGTTCAATGCAGCAAGGGTAAAATGCCCTGATCTTTCATCGTTTTATGGGCTACAAAGCCTACTAAACTCTGTCTTAAAGAATGAAGGCATTTTACTAAAGGCAGTGCATTGAGAAGGGAGTTACAACTCCTTCCAGCAGTGCCCTTTCAGCCATGTTGATGCTGCATCTCTCTCAGATTGTATGGGAGGAACAACAGACTGATGAGAGCTCAGGTGTTTCAGCAGAGCAGTGCTGGTAACAGCTACAACAATATATGCTGGGGGCCAACTGGCTGGATAGCAAAATTGCAGAAAAGAGCCTGGGGGTCCTGATGGGCACCAATTGGAACATGAGCCAGCAATGTGTCCTTGCAGCAAAGAACTGTAATGGTATCTTTGGCTGCATTAGGAGGAATGTTGCCAGCAGGTCAAGGGAGGTGATCCTTTCCCCCTTTTCTGCACTGGTGAGGCCACACCTGAGTGCTGTGTCCAGTTCCGGGCTCCTCAGTACAAGAAAGACATGGAGCTACTAGAGAGAGTCAAGTGAAGGAACACAAAGATCATGAAGGCACTGGAGCATCCCTTATATGAGGAAAGGCTAAGAGAGCTGTGACTGTTTAGTCAATGGGAGAGAAGGCTTGAGGGGGATTTCATCAATGTGTACAAATATCTAAAGGGAGCGTGTAAAGAAGAATGAGCCAGTGGTGCCCAGTGGCAGAACCAGAGGCAATGGCACAAACTGAAACACAGAAGGTTCCCTCTGAACATTAGGAAACTCTTTTTACTGTGATGGTGACTAAGGACTGGAACAGGTTGCTCAGGTAAGTTGCGGAATCTCCATTCTTGGAGATATTCAAAAGCCATCTGGACATAGTCCTGGGCAGCCTGCTCTAGTCGATCCTCCTTTAACAGATGGGTTGGACAAGATGATGTCTGAGGTCCCTTCCAACCTCAAACATTTTTTGATTCTGCGCACCTGCAAGCCATACTTGCCTAGCTTTAAAACTGTCCACCCTTTGGTTTGTGGTGGTCTCTTGGAACAGCCTTTGGCACAAGGGATGTTGCAGCAGTTTTGTACTGCTGTAACCCTTCCTCCCAGCAAACTTCCTAGTGCCAGGCATTTGTGCCAGTATTTATGCCAAAGGAAGCTGGCAGAGCCCCAAGCAGAACCTCACCCGATGTTTTAAGGAGACTCAGAGCCAGCTGAGGGAGTTTGTTTTTCACATGCCATCGCTTGTAATGGTAGCACAGCATTTCCAACCTTAGCCAGGCCCAGAAGTTGACTTCTTGTAGGTAAGGTATATAATGCAAAGTTCCTCTCCATCTGAAAAGGGCTTACATCATCATAGTTGATGAAACTGAAATATATTCATTCTTTCTTTCATTCTAGCCTTTTCTTTGAATCCCTGCCCTTATAAATCCAGCTCATCAGTTCTAAACCTAACACCACACCTGCCCATCTCACTCCATGGGTGCTCCTGTTCCCATTTTGGGAAATACAGATTTGGCATCTGAAGGATGTTGTTCTTTCTGAGGACTGAAAAAAGAAAAGTCCACATGACACTGAAAATCCTTGTGATTTTGCACCAATTATGATATTGAGATGTTATCTGCTTATTTATTTTTCTGTTCCAGTTCCTTAAGAGCTATTTGAGAGAATTTAAGCTTTCATTAAAAATAAGAAGGGAGAATGTTGTCTTTTTGGCAGAGGAAAGCTTGAAACATGTTCTGATTATATTCTACAGGCTCAAAACCTAAAAGGTTACTA
The DNA here is from genome assembly GCF_003259725.1 of Athene cunicularia. Lineage (NCBI taxonomy): Eukaryota > Metazoa > Chordata > Aves > Strigiformes > Strigidae > Athene > Athene cunicularia. Next base: position 16,518,932 of record NW_020799098.1, read on the forward strand.
CAAAGATCTTACCATTAATTTAATCTAAACTAACAGGTTTGGGAGAAAAAGGCCATTACTTTTCTAGCCAGGAAATACAGGAATACCACACGATCACTGTTCTCAGTTGAGCCCTAGACAATCTGTGGTGTCCTTCTCCAAGCAAAACCACTGATCTTGGAGACAGTCATACAAAAATTTATGTTCTGCAAATAAAGCTCTCCCTACAGATATCACATTCTACTCTAGGAAGCAGAAGATGATCCAGTAGGAATAAGGAAATTATTAGTAACCTTACTTCCATGCCACTTTGATGTGGTAGATCTAGACTGAGAAAGAATTTTGACATGACAAATAATTTTGACATATCTCTGAGCACAAAATTTGATCTCTTGCTGAACCACCATAGAAAAAGGAGTTTGGGCTCAAGACTTCTTTGGGGAGATTTTACCTGAATCAAAGAATCTAGAGTTTCCCCAAGATGAAACCCATAATTAGAGGGTAAAACCTTCCTAACCTCTCAGGTAGAAAAGGGCAGCAGGCTGGCAATAGTGCTTACTATGGAATGAATTGCTTTCCTATTCTGGGGAGGCAGAGTTGATAAGAAGCCTTTTAGAGGTTGCCTAGGGAAATATAGTGGCCAAAGTTTTGGAGTAGTTTAGCAGAAGAAGCCAGTATAGAACAACATGAACTGGAGTCTTTGCTCCTGCAAAGCTGCAGTCAGAGCTAAGGGCCTGAAGAAATATTTAACAGTCCAAAGAGCAAAGGTGAATGCTTCTTGGTGCTGACAGTCGGAAAAAAAAAAAGGTAACAGACACTGAAAAATCTGAAATTTTATATATGCATATTTATATCTATATAAAAATATATTTATATATATGTCTTATTAGAAATTTAGGATACCTACATCACTGAATTCAGGTCTTCACAGTGCTAGGTAATCACATAATAGATACTTAGTTCAGGAGAATCCATGAACACATGCATCTTGTCACTAACTGAGCTCAGCCCCCCAACTTCCTGTCTAAAACTTCACAAAAATAACAAAACACACATACAACAATGTTAAAAAGGAAAAGAGTAGGAGATTCAATCTCATAGGCCCTGTCCAATAGCAGGGAATTGCCTCAGTGAAAATGTGTGGTACCCCAAGATCCTCTCCTCTCCATAGAGAAAGAAGGCCAAGTACCCTGCACAGTCCCAGCTAGTCTGACATGGGGCAAATTACCTGCTAACCCTAAATATGAGACTGATTTATCAGTCTACTATGAAAGCTCTTACTAATTGACCCAAGTGACTCAAGTACTGAAAACACAAGAAGTGCTGTCACTCATAAAGAATTTACAATCTAAAGTACACTGGACAGTCTCATGAGCTGATCAGATAGACATTGCCAATTATTTTTTGAGTACAACATCTAACAATAGAAAGCCATTCCAAAAATTAGTCCAGTGATCTTTTCAATGACTCTTCTGTAGCATGCTGGTGGTGGTTTTCATAATTCATCCCATGGCCATAACAAAATCCAGGTATTTAGCTCAAAAACTTCATAATCACAACTAAAACCTCTTCCATTCCAGAAAACAAAAAAGAGGTAGTATAGCGAGAAAGGAGTTACCAGATCTCTGTGGACTAGCCCATACAGAAGAGGTCTGTCCCTACGTCTACAAGTCCTCTTTGCTGGTGGAATACACAGTAGTGCAGCAGTGGTAGCAGCCTGCAGCTACCCAATTTCTCTTCCTGGTTTTAGGAACAAATTGTGGTATAGTGTTTACAGATGTTAGAAGGAAATGAAAAAGTGTTTGTGTTTGGATCACAAAAGAAGACAGAACTCCAGGGCACCAGACAGGAAAAAAATTACCATTCTTCCCTTGGTTAAAGCAGGATGTGTAAGCCCCTACACCTATGACCAAGAATGGCCAAGCTCTCCCCACTTTTCCAGCATCAGGATGAGAAGCCTAGGTGCAGGTTTAGATACTGTCGAATGATAGGAGCATAAAATGGCAAAGCAGACCTTTGCCAAAATCCCTTTGCTTGACCAACACTTCTCAGATTCTCAGTTGAAACTATTAAGCAGCGCCACATGCATCCAGGTATGAGACCTAGAAGCATACAGGGATGGTAAGGTACAGACATTTTAACACAACTTCATGGGGGATCTAGGACTAGGCACCCTAGTCCCTAATTTAGCATATGTTCCACTTTATAAGGCACCAGAAGGTAAAGATGCAGGGTAGAGCTGATTTCACATGAAGGCTTCTGGCTTTCACATCATACAAGACTGCCCGCAGAAGGGAAATAACAAAGTCTGTGAGAGAACAAACGTTCCTGAAGATATAACCTAGTGGATACACATCAGCTTTGTAGCACAAGAATATCCCAGGGCACGTAAGAGGAAACTGAGGTGCAGCCACACATATCCACAGTTTGTCTTGACTGTATTCTACAGGAATAAATGGAATTTACCTTGGTGCCTAACTGAATAGTAGGAGCACAATGTGGAGTGAAATATCTAAGCAAAGGAAAAAATACACAGCCATTTAAACAATCCCTCAAAAGGAGTCTTACATTGCTTCAATAGTACTGCCTTTCCCCTCTCAAAAACCATGTTTAATTGTTTCCCCAATAGTTGGAATTTTTTAGGAAAATATTTAAAATAATTAGTTTTAAAATGCTGCAGTGAGCATTTCAATTACTCTTATCCACTTCCTCCTCTTTCATGCTCAGGCACTGATGACAATCAGAGAACCCAGATGCCAGTCTGTATGTTATAGTCTCAGCCAGGGTATGTGGCTCCTTGGCGGGATCCACAGGCAGTTATTCTGGCAGCTCTCAAGTTGTCCCTGCCTAGAAAACGATTAAGGCTGTTGACTGACTGCTCAGAATACCCTGTTCTGGACATCTGGGCTTTTCCCCCTCCCCTTACTTGTAGCAGAACAGCTGTTGTGTGCATGTACTGCATTTTTTACAAGCGTGTATCCATTCATTTATTAACAAGGAATCAGCAAAAGCATAGGTGCTTTTTAAGTCATAAAACACATGGTTATCCCCTATGCTAGTATGATTTTCCATAAATTAGAGAGAAAGTTTCTAAACAAGTAGACACAGAAATATGCATGAAAGGCTGTATCTGGGAAGAGATCTTTACACACATGTAGGTCTGGGGCAGGCAATGCATACTGCCTGCTGCTTTCCACTGGAATCTGAAGAACACTTGTTTTAACATGTGCCTAAGAAAGTTGCCAGAGACTCTGTAAGCCCCGACTCTGACCTTAGCCACCTCTTTGACTTCCTGCACAGAATTTCCTCTGCATCAAATGGTCCAGAAACACTCCATATGTGGCTGATCTCTCAACAGTATTGGCCTTTAATTATTTATTATTTCTTGAGTGCCATCAAGGTATCTGAGGCTGTGCAATACAGAGGGAAAGACGTGGTCACTGTCTCATGAGACTTAATCTAAATGAGACAGAATGCTTAGTGCAGATATTCAAAGTAATACCATACAGCATGAACAGATGAAGGTCCAGGCTCAAAATTTCATCACTCAACTCTGTTATTATCTAATATTATTGCAGAACATGTGTGCTTTCAGTAAGGTCAGGTGTGCATGTAAAGATTTTCTTAGGTTACCTACGTCAAGATGGAAAGTGATAAAAATCAGACCTGTTTGACATAATCATTCCATCCAAAACTTAGCATAGATTAAAAAAAGTCACAAGCGAGAAAGTCTATTTGTGATTTTTCTGATCTTGTTTGATGAACAGTTATAGACCATTGTAGCTGAGCAACTGTTTGTTGATATGACCTGTCTCTACTAGATTTTGCAGCCACAGCAGTATTGTAAAATGCTCCTAATGAACAAAGGCGTAAGACTGCTTCTGAATGCCCAGTACAATACTGGAGGCAGTGGCTAAATGTTTTGAGAAAGCTTGGACTGAATATATATGGAAGTTACTGTAAGGTTATGTATAATTAGATATCTACCACTCAGTAACTACTTCTATGCCTGGTCATGCTCAGTAATGCTCATGCTTAAAAGAGTAAGAATTTGGAGGAAAATAAATTATATTTACAGCCAGGAAGAGAATGCATTTGGGTAGTTATGGGGGTGCAGCTGAGACACTATGTTTCCAACCTAACCTACCTCATCACAATTTGTGTATATACCCACATGCTTTGAGATGTAACTCTACCCCAGCAAATGGGCAAGAAGATGATGTGGAAAGAAGTGAGCAGAATTCCAGACACAGCTGGAATCACTCACAGTTATGACTGCAAGGAAACTGGAACTGTATGCAATAGATATAGGAAAGTCGTTAAAAAGACTCAAAAGCAAAAATAACATGATCTAAAGAGCCACATGGAAAATGGATTGAATTGGTAGGACAGAATGAATTGAGAAATCTGAATATTGAGATGAGTGAAGTATTCATTCAAGCCAAAAAATATTTCTGTCAGATGTCCTGTACTAGACCAGCTTACTGAGAGGACGTCCCCTCTGCAACAGGGCAAATGCTCAAGATACCTAGTTTGAGTGTAAACCTGAGGATAGCCTACCCAGGCATTTTGCTTTTATGCTTCATGGTATTTCAAATCCTGGTCTAAATTCCCATAAATGAAGAACAAACATGACTACTGACTGCCTACACACACCCATCTGTTCAGATGGCACAGCTCCCACTAACAATTTAGTTGGGCAGTTTCACTAAAGTCTAGGTGCCAAACCAGCATACGTTTCACAAAGATAGTCTGTATGACACTACAAGCACCATTTCCTTTGCTAGATTCCCTTGTCTAGGACAGGTTTGAAGATTAGCCATCTAATGATTCCCTGTTAGCCTGTTTTCATAGGAAACAAGATTATGCAATCACAGTGTGACTCCTCATCTGTCAGCCTGCCCTCTTCTTTCCTACAGAAGTTTGGTAAATCTCAAGCAGATTTGACAGAGGACAATGGTTTCAAAGTTATTATTCTCCTATACATTCCTTTAAGATGAATGGCTCGATGGAAGAGACCCTATCAGTGAATTTACTGAGGGAAGTTCAACTGTATGAACTAAATCCTCACCAGACAACAGAAAATCTACACAGGTAAATGCCATCTTACCCATGATAAAAGCTACTGTCAAAACTTCACTGATACTAGACAGAAGGGAATCCAACCATTAGACACAAATCCATAATAAAGCAGACAATTGCTCACAGAACACCTTGGTTTTGATCACACTTCTCATCAAAGTATGTGACCAAACCAAATACCTGAAGGTAAATGCTGAAGAATCCCAAAGAGTTTACAAACATTCTGGCCACAGCTCCAACACTCCATGTGTGTAGCAGAATAAATTGGCGGCACACTCTCAGCTTGCACAGGGCAAGCACGGTGCCATCCACCTACACATAGCAAGAGTGCATCGGAATATCTGTTTGGTTTTTCAGATTTCACAGATTCCTCGGTAATTTCCTAATGAATGTTACAGAACTTGGAAAACTCACATAAGCTCTCTCACACTTTCCTGAATGTTCAATGTTGTCCGCCAAACACTTGGCCACAGAAGAAAACCAATTCAATGAGCCAGTCATCCATGAACTCGTACAGTGACAGCTTTCCCTAGCTGGTACAGTCCAATCCAAGTACCTCTAGCCATTCCACTGCTAAGGCTACTTTCAAAGTTACACCATTAAAATCTCTCAGTCAAAGATATGTTGTACTCTAAGACCAATGGCAGCAAACTGGGCTGGTTTCTGCCTCAACAAATAGCAGTGCAGAATGAAATGAAGAAATATAGGTTAGTTTCCAAACAGAGTGATAAAGTGACCAATGCGTACTGGTCAGGAGAGAGGGCAATTGTTTATCTTTTTAGCTTCAAAAGAAAACAAATCCACAAAACTATCAGCATACACGGGTGAGCTCTACAAAAGCAGCTAGATGTAGTGAGGGATGGTGAGAACTATCACATTTGTGCTCGTAGTGTTAATACAACTACACAAAAATCAGTCCCGGCTGTCCTGGCTAAGAACAAGGAAGCTAAAGACATAAAGAGAACTGGATTAAGAGTATTGAGGGAGATGGCCAGCACTCACAGCATGTAAATAATGTCATCCTGGAAGTAAGAAGGAACATCATCCCGCTTCCTTTCAAATGCACTGTAGCCCCAGATGATGCACCTCTACTATGGTGAAGAGCAGAATTTAATCTGGATGTGTGAACCATACCAGTATCAATGGTGCCGGTGTTCCCACCATGAGACCTGCCCTAAACTGGAACCCTCCCAAACTAGGATGCTACTATCAGAAAAGGCAGACCATCCTCACAATTCAGAATTCGTTAACAGAAATAATTTTTACTGCAACCCTTATTTGAGATTGCCATTTTGTACCACAGCATTTTAATTTTTTATTTTTTTTTTAAGTAATAATAAGCATTTTTTTTGGCAAATGTAACTTTAAGATTAACATTACTGTCACCAATACTCTATCCTCGGCAGAGCATTCACATTAGAAATGGTGAATTTTGCAGGTATATTAATTTGCCCTCTTGACCTTGTTGGAACAAATACAGCACAGTCTCTATTTACAGGTGGTTGATATCCTGCAGAATAGATTCTCTGGAGTTCTGTGTATGGAACAGTGTCACTGACAATGAGAAAGAGACAAATATAAAGTGGACCAACAAAAGATCATTTTGTTTTTTCTAACTGTAGTTTAGGACTAAACAAACAACCAAAAAAAAGCACTCCTTGTGTTTTCTGAGAATCTTTGTTAGATAAAAATGGTGAAGACTTTTGAAGGATCTCATTTTACTGGCAGTTACTCCTCAAACTAAATCAATAGGTAACAATTTTTAATAGCAAATCTCTTTCCATCTGAGTGGCTGCAGTGCATATGCATAAGCTGCAGTGATGTTTACTATATATCAAGATGGAAAAGCTAGACTTCAAATTGTGTAACATTCCATAACACAGTTTTCCTGAGGGCTGTTCAATTCAACAAGCAGACAAGGAAAAAGGAGGGTAAATGCAGCAGATCTGTTCCTTTCCAGCTTGAGATGCAGATGAGGCCCCACCCAGCAAACCAAATCTTTGGCATTCATCCACATGATCCTCCAGGCTAAGGAAAGGGGACCCATGGAACAATATAGGAACACAAGCCCTCCTCACCCTTTTCATTCTGGTGCTTTCTTTTTCACAGAAATAAACTGCCATAAATAGTAAACAAGGCTATCAAATTCATGGTCCTCCATAACTGTAAAGTAGTCATGTAAATTTTGCTTCCAGTATGTGAGTATTTTCCCCGTTTCAGTATGGTAGAAGCTACAGATTTTTCTTCCCCTTTCTTCCGTGCACATTGTACTGGACACAAACAGTGTAGACTCTTCAGCATGAGCACTAACATGTTCTCGTTCCAAACCTAATTGTCAGTGAAGCAACAGGAAGTCTCAGTCATCTGAAATTTAAGAAGTAATCAGAAATCCCCCAAACTACAAGATTTTTATTGCAAATAATTTGGTAGAACATCACCATCTGGTGGATACACCCACTGACAATTTGGTTTTAATTTCTTCTTTATTTCGTAGATGGTTCTTCAGCTCACTGAAGAATATTAGATCATAAGGTCACGGAAAAAATACATTCTATCCATTCAATAGTAATCTATAGCTTCTTCTTGGGACAAGATACAAATCTGCAAAAAAGAGGGGGGGGGGGGGAAAGCGGAAATTCCTACTTGCATATACCATTATAGGTGGCAGACCTGTTAAATAAATAGGTGAGGTTGGTCTCCAATCAACAACTCTTCCAGGCTGCCCTGGAAAGATCCCACCCTTTGTGGAAAATAACAGACACCTCCTCTAAACAAATTCAGTGAGCAAATAGTACTCTGCTACCAGTTGGTTAAACAGTGCATTCCACACCAAAGCTGAGAATTCTTTTTCCTTTTACTCTCAGAACTGAGCAGTTAGTCTCACTATTGATGGAAATTATCCACTTTGAATAGTCCCTACTCCCCAGCATGTCAGCTAAGTGAAAGATGCCATACTCTTCACAAGCTCTAACTGGGTAGTGAAAGAAAAGGAGAGGAAGGGAAACCAAAAACATCATGCTGTCCTATGAAGGCAGTCTGATGTCAGCCGAAAATCAGGCTGCCTAAAAACACCATCTGCCCTTAGACCTCGCATCGCATACCCTTGGAACAAGACATTGAATATGGTAACTTCTGTCTTCTTTCTTTAATTTCTTTGTAACCAAAAGCCCTATCAAAGAAACCATATATATGGCAGGCTTGGTAATTTTCTCACAGCGTAATAAACCACCAGCTTTTTTCAGTCTGTTTCCTGTTTGTAGGAACCCCCATCCTACAGTTTCATGTAAGCCCCACGGCAATGGGCCTTATGTGATCATTCTCTGTGTTTATGTCTTTGTCTGAACGTCCATCTGCTTCTTTCAGCCAAAATCTAAGAAAAGGCAGTGGTCTCTAGATTCATTTTGTTGTGGGAAGTTCCATGTAACTAGGCTGATACATAAATATTGGGATGGAACTTATACCCCTGGGGAGACTTCTGCAGCACAGAGACTGCATAGTGTGTGGAGCTCAGATGCCCAGAGACAAAAGTGCCTCAGTCACTGAAGAAAAATTTCAACAAGATCTTGAGACAATTCAAGCATCAGTGCTTCCAAACTACATACTGAAACCCATAGCCTGCCATTACAGTCTACCCCTACTCCCTTATTCCACAAATCCCTTAGCCTGGCATTTAAACACAATAGCAGTAGATGCTTGGCAAAGAAATAGCACAAAAATCAAACTGATTTAAATAGAAATGTGTATTGTGAGATTTATATCATGATGTTACACCAATATTAAAGCATAGGTAGAAGTTGAGAAAGGGAAAGCAAGCCTTTTTGGCGAGGTTTTACATAATAAATTTAAAACACACACAATGCAGCTGCTTCCTACTGTGCTTGTCAGGAGTTTGTACAATAAAGTTCCCATGACAGCCTGTGATGAGCAGTGGCACAGTGAAGTAAAGCTATGCAGCCACTCAAATTCATCCTAGCCAATACAACTTTAAACAATGACAAATAATGTGTTTAAAAATAATAATTGTCAGGCACCATCAGAAAAAAAATATTTTAACACATATTTTAAAAAAACATAAATCTGTACTAAGAAATGGATACTATCACTAGCACAGAAATTCAAGAGTTAACAGTAAAACACTGTTTCTTATTTGTGGGTGTGAGAGACGTCCCAGGGCAGTATATGACCCGAGAGAGAACCCTGTGTTTTAAAAGATTTTGAAGTCTCAAGAAGAATCAAAACACCTGAACAGTAGTTGAATTATCTAAAGCTTTTGTAATATATTTAAAACAAAAGATCTTTTGAAGACAGACAAAATACACACTCAAAGGATGACAGGAGAACAGGATCAATAGCAGATCAGAGATAAACACATCCTTAAAACAGTATCAATAAAAAGAGGTACAATTTAGATTCATTGTTGTGGCAAAAGCCACTTTGGAAAAAAAAAATGTTTCAAAGCAATTAAATAATTTTACAGAAATACTCTGGGATTTTGTGCAAAGGGAGAGAGACTCCAGGCTTGCCTCATCTCCTAGAAGCATCCCATATTCTTAGATGTGACGTTGCCATGACAACCACAACTTGGTGACCTCGTTATTTCAACCTAATCCTGCTTTGAAATTATAGTTGCTCCACCCTTTTGCCTGGCTAGCCTGATAACATAATCATTGTAAATGAGGATGGAAAAACACAGCAGGATACCATTCCCCCAGTGACATGGGACTAGTCTCACCTTATCAGGGAAACAGACCAACAATTAGACTGCACAAATCTAAAAGCCCGAAAGTAAATTTTTTTTTTTGTTTGTTTGCTATTCTGTTTTGAAAAAAATTTAATAGCTTGTCAGTGCAGGGATTCAGTCTGGAATGGGGGCTTTTGGGGAAATTCCTTCTAATTTAATTTAATGTCTTTATCAGGAAATTAAACAGTAATAAGGGGTAGTTCTCCTTAATTATGCATTTGTTTTGACTAACAGCTGGAGGAAGATTTAGGATATACACAGAGAGTCAGGACAGAACTTGTTTAGCAAATCAGATTGGGGTTTTTAGGTTCAGGCTTGCCTTGCTTTATTTAAACTGGTTAAAGCAGTGAGCATTACAAAATCCCAGCTGCAGCCATTGTGGAAATACTTACTATATTTGCTCACATGTTACAGGAACATTACTGTAATTCTGCTCTTATTAAACACATGGACAACAGTACTGTTGCTGTTGCAGATTTAAAGGAAACATTTTCTTGGCTCCTTGGGGAGGGAATTCAGAGTTTTCTATGTACACAGGACATATGAAAGCTAGAGGAGGAAAAAGTGGAGCAAATATCTTTAAAAGAACATAAATTTGGAGCTATTGACATGTGATCCAACTGAAGCTCCATAGACTGTAGTTCACAAAATCATTCTGTGACTGTTCTTACATACTTCTGTCTCCCTCCCTTTTCTGGCAGAGCAGTCTGATTTCTCCCTTTCTCAGTATTTGCATGTTTTAGTACATGGGGGCAGATTTTACCTTGGAGGCTGTGACATTGCTTGAGACTTCTTGTAGGAACAACAAGCACACTGAGGCAACTATGTTTGTTCATTATTAGGTCATTATTAGGAGAAGAAGACAAAAAAGGAAGAAAGGGGAGCTACTTTGACAGAGAAGTATGGAGAATTATTAGCTTGCTCACTCAGTACAGACACAGGACTTCTGTTATTATGGTTATTTTCAGAAGACTAACACAAAGATTTCCTCAATGCTAAACTTATGTGTCTCTGGCCAGCAAAGGGGCTGAGTCAGCCTCTAGGAATATGAACCCATGATTCTAGAAAGAAACTCTACATTTTAACAATTTTAGCATCGGAACCTTTGGAAAGGTGTAGTGCTAAATCATTCTTTCCAGCGTCTATGTCACAGAGGGAAGTTGAATGATGTCCTCTAAAATAAATCAGTAAGGACTCCATGGACAAGCAAAGCTACCTATCAGGCACCCACAGATTTACTCAGTGATAAGCCAGGAAAGCCTTTCCCCAGAAACTGTTTTATTAACAGTATAATCACAAGTCTGTTAGCAGTCATCAGCTCTGAGATAGCTGATGAAGTAGCAGAGCAAATAAAGTGATCCCCTTCTGGTAAGGCTTTACACAAAAAAAATATTTTTAATACTGCTTCAGCAGTGTTTGGGGATAATTTTCCTGAATAGCAAAAATAAAAAACTCCAAAGCACCATAGCCATACATTGCAGGTACAATATGATGAGCTGGAAACTGAGCTCTTTTCTCTGTGCCGTGAAAATATCTTTGTATTCAAAAGCATCTGCAACAGGCAGGGCTAAACCACCACTTGTCTCTGTTTAAAAACTTGCCACTCCCAGGTAGAGAAAATGAAACCACTGACAGGTTACACAGCCACCTTCACCTATGATCAGCACAAGGTGTCTCAGGCACATAGAGTTTGGCTTTTCTCAACAACAACAACAAAAAAAAAAAAAAAAAAAAAAAAAAAGAGGAAGAAAACTAACAAAACACATAGTTTCCTCCATGAAGGGATCAGCATCCCCCTCAGCCTTCCTCTTCAAGTGGGGCATTTTGCTGTCAATTTCCAACCATTAAATGATCAGAAGAAATGTGAATGTAGTCATTAGACATTTATTTCTTGAGGTGTTCAGCAGGGGTTAGAAATCAGTCTCTATTAAAATATTTTTCTTAAGCTCTGTTGAATCCCAAGAGCAGAGAATAGACATGAGTAGGAGATGTTTATACAGCACTTGCAGCAAAGGAAACAGGTTTTCCTTCACTAAAAGGCCAAAGTTCATTTGCTTAGAATAGCAGCATACATTCCAAAATGGTGCCTTACATTTACCAAGAGCTATCAGTGAACAAGTGAACAAGATTTATGTCCAGATACAAATTTAGTTCTCCTACATACAATAGTAAAAGGCCATACCATTCAATACTTAATCAGGTTTTGAGTCTGATTTTTCCAGCCTTGCTTGAGATCACCATATATCATGTGTAGGCTGATTAATCCTTCTAACTACTGATTCCAACACATGGACAGGAATCCAGAAGCCCCAAATAAAATTCCAAGCAGGAAGTGTACTTTGACAAATGATTTTTGCATATAATCTGTTACAACCTAGTTTTCTGTAATCCTTACCAAAAAAAGTAAAATTGTCCCTTTTACAGTTATGGTCCTGGATTTGAACATCAACTAAAATCATTCTGTGTTCTGGGGAAAAAAGATACTAACTCTTCCCTGTATAGTTAAAAGTGCGTTGCATAGCCACTGTTTGCTGAAGTTGGGGAACACAGTGACTCCTTACTGATCATGCTATGGAGTCCGTAGGTACGAGTTTTTATAGATAATACAAAAGTTCTTATATATTAATTATTTTCTGCTTTGTACAAATTTAAAACAAAAATAGAAACAAAGATCTGCTTTTCTCCTAGATCAGTAGTGACACCTAGTGACCGAGTTCTAAAGGAGCAGCTCCTGAAGACCGATTTTCACAAAACTGCTGCATTACATTACAAAAAAAATAATGTTGGCTGTGGACAAAACCACCACTGCAAAAACTTTAGGATGTGGCAGGAGGACAAATAAGTACTGATATTAGCTACGGGGTGATCTGAATTTACATAGAAATGCTACATCTGCTTTAAAGAACAATATGCTGCAATGCAAAAAGAAGGGAAGGGATGATCTTCACAAAAAGGGAAGAAACCATTTGGACAAGTAGAATGTAATTACCCAGTGAAACCTGGGAGGTTCTGGGGAAGAGCACTCCTACACATGAGCGATGTCCATAGGACAGGGAACAATCCCTAGTTGTAAGAATCCCAGTTTTTCATCTCATCCAAAGAGGATAACTACAAGAACAGAGTGCAACTGCTACAGTGTTATGCTTATTCTGTTCCAAGTTCTTGCTGATACAGATATGACTCACTGACATAGCTACATTAGAATATGTTATTGCACTTAACCTACACCAGAGCAGATCTATCTGGACATACTATTCTAGAATAAAAATTATTTGGTTATTGATAATTACCTGGATTAATGACTTGTGGATGCAGGGGAATGTTGAGAAGACTCAGTCTTCTCGTAGTCCAGTACTGGTCATACATTCTATATTATATGCCTAGGGAAGAGCTACGGAGAGGCATGCGTTCCCCAGATAGGTGGCTAGCTCCAATCTCTAAGTCATCTTTACTTTGCAACATACTGTTCCCCAGTGGCAGTAACACAGAAGCTCAGTAAGCTGCCGTAATGCTGATCAATGTTATGAAAATGGTCTTTGCTTCAGGAGGAAAGGTTGCCACTTTCTTCCTGAGAATCACTTCTCCTTTCCAGCTTTTTACTGGGTTTTAAGATTCACAAAATGCTCTGTGCTGAACTTGAAATATAAAAAGTTAAAAAGATGCCCAGAAGTAAAATTAGAAGAGTTCTCAGAGGAAGAGATTAGTCAAAATATAAAGAAGTTTAAGGAAGCAAAATCTGGGCAAAGTCCATAGTAGAAGAGATTAGCAGAAGATGTAGATCAAAAGGCAATGTGCAGTTCAGAAGCAGAGCCACCAATTCCTTTGACAATATATCTCATATTATACTTATGGTGGAATAAAATTATTTTTTTAGTATCATAGGAACCAGTGGACAGTGAAGTCTTCATCAATCTCCCTTATCTTCACTTCGTATTCATATCTCATTAGAGAAAGTGACTCCAAGTCTCAACACAGTAGAGAATCAGGCTTGTCCAAACTGGAGAAGCCATGCTGATTTGTGCAAAGATGCTTCCACAAAAGAGTTAAAATGGCAGACAGCTAAAGTAGCTGAAAAAGAACTTGAGTGAAAGGAGAAACATCCATGACCAGCAGCAAAGATATCATTAACCACAGAGCCAGAAAAGCTATACATGTTCCTGGGAGTTTTCAAGACAGGTACACTAGAAAAAGTGTTCAGAAATACAAAAGGAAACTAGTCGTTCTTTGAATTTCTGAGATAAGGAATACTGGGGACTGATGACAGAGAAGGTTTAAGAATTTTGTCTCACCAAAAGATGACAGCTGCAGCTTTGATTGATAAAAGAAAAATCCAGCACAGTGACTGACAGTGTCAGAAATGTATGGCTTGTTACACCCAAAAATAAATCCACCTGTGTTACTTCTGCTTTCTACAAGCAATTTACCCCATAACTGTCCCATTAGACTTCACTTGTGCTCCTGTTTATATCACAATCAGTATGAGATCCTCTCAAAGAAAGAGGAAAAAATTCCAACAGAGACCAGTTGATTACCCCAATCAAATAGCCCTGGAAAAGTCCTGAAAAAAGCCACACTGCACCAAGATAGGAGAAAGGAAAAGATCCCATGTTTCACCCGTTATGTCTCTTCCTCACTGCCAGCAACATAACTGATGAGACTAGACAGTTACCTTGATCTAGTTTGTACAAAATGCAGGTAAGTTGGAAGAGGAACAAAAGTTTTTGTTGATTCAATCTGCCAGCAAGACAGTGGTTACTTTTAAATGGACAAACAACATAGATCCCTGAATCAAAAAACCTGCTGTGTGTGACTGGTCTTTGATAAGCAGTTTTTACCCTGGCCCTGAGTCTGTGTAGTATCCATGGGAAGTGAAATACAGCTATTATTTGACCCTCATGAAATTTGTAGGGGTCCACAAAATAATGTGGGCTGGCTGTGAACTTGCAGAAAGTTCAGAAGGACATGTTTGACATTAAAATAACCAGCTGTGTATTGCAATATCTCTTATCTATACCTTAACTTGAAGATAACTTGATTTTAACTTGTATTAAGATTTGCAGCCTTCTTCATCTGGTATCTTTCTTTAAAATAGTGAAAGAAAGGTCAATATCTATTCACAGCATAATTTATGTCTTTGCTAATTACTATAGATTAGATCTAAAGTGAGGTGATCACAGAGTTGTTAACTAATTACACCAGAAAAAGCATTAATCATAGCTTTATAATATAGCATAGGTATTGTAGGTATTAAATAGATTTAGTTTATTGCTGTACAACTCCTATGGTATCAGTGCAAATACCCTAAATATCCAGAGGTTATAAAAAAATCTGGAATGCCTCTGCTATTTTGCAGAATTGTGATCTGAAATGCTGCATTGCCAAAGAAACCAGGTGCACATGCACTAGGGTGGGGAGTGAAAGAGATGCTCTTCATGTTTCATAAAATGAAATGTACACAGTTTAATAAGAAAGCCCTCACCTTCATGTAAAAATTCAAATTTTTCACAAAATTAAATGGAGCATTAAGATTCAAGAACATAACCTTGTAAATAGATCTATTATTTCTTTGCAGCAACCCTTAGATACTTTCCTAGGTGGTTTTGACTTTTGATCTTACTGCTAAGTTCAACAAAACTAAGTGCAATGTACTGAAAATGCACTCAACTAATATTGACCTTGATGAGGAGTGTAAAATTGACAAAACTGCCAAGTCCTCTACTGCCTCTTATTTTACTACTCTTTTGGTTCAACATGTGGCTTTCAAAGCATAAAGCCTTTATTGCTTGCTGGTTGAAAAGAAAGGTCATGCTCAGGAACACATTTCATTAGTCATGATTCAGACTCTTTTATCAGTTTTCCTCTTTGGTGTAAATTCCAATTTGTTAAAGGTACCTAAGTACAAAGTTAAAAATAAAAATATTTCATGGAGTTCTAGAGAATATCACTGACCAGTTAAGGTCTGAACTCTCTTTTCATATCAGGGATGTTTTCTTAAAAACATTTTATTGGAGATACAGGAGCAGCAGATACATCAGTAAAAAAACTCATGCTTTCATTTTAGTGGTGTAATCATTGCTAGACCTAGTGCTAAATGCAGGGATCACTACCCAGAATTGTTTTGCTGATAAGCCGCTAGAAGATTCCATTCACAACATGACCCCAAACCAGCTGCATTGGCAGCTGCAATGATGCAGCAGAGGGTAGGTATGGAGAACTGTGAACAAAAAGCCAAGAAAAAGGATGATATGTTACCGAAATCCAGAATTTCGAAGCCATATTTCTAAACAGCAAAATTCTGCCAAGCAAGCCTGCCCTAACTTCAATTCCCATGACCACCTCAACATTTTATGGGACTAGACTGAGAACCACATCAATGTAAAAAGATATCTGGTGATCTGTTTCAAAAAATAGGCCTAAGTAGTCATATAAACACAACTGAGGGAATTAAATTTGGGCAGAAGTGAATTAATAGATCAAGGGAAGGAAATCCTAAAAGCAATTTAACAGCTAATAGAACTGGCAAAATTATTTTGCCTTCCGTGATGCTGTCTATGTTTACAGGGCCATATCAAGTTATATCCACCACAGTGTGTGCTGAAGCCAACTCTCAGAAACAATTTAAAAGCACTTTAAACATTTTTAAAAGTTAAATATTAATAATTCAATAATGTGTTTCAACACGATATACTGCACACAAAAATACAATCTAATGCATAAATACCTATGCATTAATTTAGGCTCCAAGTGTAAAACACCCAAGGCTCTGACATTTATTATATATTACACAAGTCAAAAGTATTCTACCAATGGCAAAACCAGCAACTTCAGCATTAGAAAAGCCTCCTTGTACATTCTGATTATAATAAAGACATTAAATTCTTGTTTATGTACCCTTTTCCACACCTGATCTTCATCAGCCCATTTCCAGTCCAACCAGAATCAGCACTAAAAACACTTTCTCTCTCAACCCTAATCCTTACACTTGCTCTAATAACAGTCAAAGATTGGTTCTTCACTCAGACTCATAAACCATACTGCACATGAGAAGCTTCAGCAAGAAGTCCTTTAGAGCTCAAAAGCTTTCTTTAGCAGCCCCTTTCCAGTCCCACTGCAACCAGATCGCTAGGCTTGATGGGCTGATTCTGCCCAACTTCAGACAGGGACTTTCAAGGCGGACACTTGTGCCTCATATCTGGCAAAATCTAACCGTTCAACATATCCTTATAGAAAAGCAGGGTACCAAGACCTCTCAGATAATTAGGGCTTTGCTCACAGACCTTCCCACCTTCTCTTAGCATTCACACAGTCTTTAATTTTGTATGTGGAAAAGAAGAACTGTCAGAAGTTTTCAGACCTTCAGAATACCTTACCGTCTGCCTCGGGGACACCTGGCTGCATCCTGTGAACTGCAGCTACACTATCACTGAACTGTGCCTGCAAATCTACTAAAAAGGTTTTAGAATTAACTACTACCAGTTTACCAGTAGATGTGCTTTCCAGAGATTTAAAATAAAGCACCTGTGGCTAGTTATACAGTCACCATCAAACCTTGAATGAGGGCTAAATTTCTGCTTCTCGGCTAATATAATTTGTAGGTAATATTTTTGCCTGCAGGAAACATCATGAAGAAACCACAAAGTTGCCTCCAGTTTCAAATTAGGAGATTAGTTTAAATAGATTCACATGGCATATGTGAATCAGACGTATGACTGTCTACAGATATCTGAAGATGAGTGAACTTTTTTCCTCTGATGCTTGCTTTGCAAGGTCAAGATGTCTCCTTTCAGCTGTAGTTCAGGCTTCAGTAATCCATTCCTTCCTTGCTTCTAAAACAGATTACAACATGCTACTCTTGTCCACTTGAAACTGCAGCTTCTGCAGCTGCTCTCCTCAGATTGCTCTCACATGCACAAAAGGTACTTGTGCTTCTCACGTCTGCCATGGCCTTGGATTTGTTTGGATTAAGAAAAATTCTAATCCTGTGGTTAAAAGATAGTTATATCACTGTGATACATTCAAATAGCTGAGTAAAGAGGGAGTCCTCTGACTTGCAACCCTCAGTTTTAAATACTTTTAGACCGAGGATAAATTTGGATCCTGATCTTATTCTTTGTTCTATTTTTCTGAGAGGGAGAAAGCCTGATGACTTTAAAATGTAGGCTTTTGTATATCCGCTTCTAGTACTGTTTTGTTCCCAAGTCTTCTCCAGATTATTTTACATAAATTCAAACTCCTGTAATTTCTATAATTTATCCACCCTAAATGCAATCAAGTACATTGAGAAAAGTATGTGATAAAAAAAAATAAATACGGAAGACTGAAATAGAAAGTATTATTAAAAAGCAAAGACAGCTGAAAAACTGAAATTAACATCGTATTTTTCAAAATAACACAATATTTTCCATTTAAATTGTTGGTTTGGGTTCTTTTCTATTTTTCATTTCCCCTTTCAAGTAAAAGCATGATGAATATTGATTCTTCCCAGAGAAGTACACCCACAAGAACATTACATTGCACTTTATCCCCTTGCTTTGCTAAAACTTTGTATTCTTTACTCTTTTCTTATTTTTGACAGCTGGGAAAGAGGTAGACACAACCTCAAATGAAACAGGAAGTCCTCCTTGTGCTATTTATACACTATGGAGCATAAGTGCCTCCTAACATTGCAGCTGTGTGGCAGACAAGCAATGCAATTGTTTAATGCAATTTAGTCAAGAACAGCTAAAGAAGGAAAAATCTGAATTAGGAAAAATTTGAGACAGATTCCAGCTTTGCTTTTTAAGGTTTAAAGAAAAGTACTTTATGTGCCTGAACGACTGCCTTAGCATGGTGTACTGCTTTCCAAGTCCTGAATTTCATGCCTCTTGTTCTTTCTAAAGCTGACTTCAATTTTGTAAAGGATCCTTTCAAAATGACTTGTACGTTTTGATTTTCTTCTTTGAATAGAGAATTAAAACAAACAGGTTTATCTAGGTGGCTCTAATCAGAAACAGGAAAAAATAAAACAGTCTTGAAAATGAAAACTAGGTATGCCTAGTGCATCAAAATCAACTTTAATTCATTTACTTTTTTTTTTTTTTTTTTTTTTTTTTTTTCTGTTATCTACAACAGGATAGTTTAGCACTCAGCTTTTTCAAAGACCTGAAGGAAAAAAATCATAAGAGCACCAAGGATACTGAAGTTACATATCAATTTTGCCCAGAAATCTTAAATTAGAAGAGAGCGTCAAATGGAGTTTGTTGTCTGTTGCAAAAGAACTAGATAAAGCTGAAAGTAAGTCCAAGGTAAATGGGAGATAAGTAAGGTATCAAAGATTTCAAGAACAGAAGTTTGGCTGCTCTGGTATTATGAATACTTCTAAGGTTTTTTTTAATGCCCTAATTTGTTCTTTATTCTTTACTATTGCAAGGCAAGACTGATTTATTACAACAGTGTTAACACCACTGTAAAATTTCAATTTATTGCAATGGAACAAAGGTAAGCTGTTTAAAAAAATAGAACTCTGTGCAGATAAAACCCCTGAAATCTTTAGATTGATAGTGGGGTCTCCTAGTTTCTAAAATCTTGGGGTCTTGGTCTTACCATTGAAATAAAACTCCTCAACCAGACTCAGCTGACATTGAAAGCAGGACTAGGTCTGCAATGAAAATAACTTTTGAATTCAGCACACCTCAGTAAAAATTTAGTCTTGTAAAGAAATAAGCACGTTAAGCTTCTGTTTCAGTTTAGATCAGAATACATGCATCAAACAAGCACATAAAACTTCCCATTGTTGGGGTGCTCATTTAAATATAGCTGTGGCCAAAATTTGTCCTTAAGTGCATTAGAAATTGAAGCTCCATTGAATTTCTAGCTCCATCAATGTCAACTGGCACTCTGCTGTTGACTTTTGTAGAATTGGGATTTCATCCAAGACACTACAATCTAACACAAGTTCTGAGAGGTTTCAGCTGCCCTATTTATTACAACAGGGTTTTATCTTGAAAATATAAAAAGTGACGTTATAAAAGTCACATTATTTTCACTGCTAATAATTTTGATTATTGTGTTTATCTGTAACTGTTGAATCAAACAACAATTACAGAAGTAGAGACTCCAGACTTGCAGATTGTTATCTTTGTTGGAGAAGAAACTAGGAGTTCACATTACATTCACTAGAAAAAGAGAGAGAAAGAAAAGAAAAACAGAAAAATCACAGCCCTGTGTTCCTGCCATGTGCTTAGAAAAAGGAAATAACTTCCTCCCTGTCCTGGTTTTGGCTGGGACAGAGTTAATTTTCTTCATAGTATCCTATACCCAGTAGCTGGTATAGTGCTGTGTTTTGGGTTTAGGATGAGAATAAAGTTGGTAATACTGATGTTTTAGTTGTTGCTGAGTGGTGCTTACACTGTCAAGGACTTTTCAGCTTCTCATACTGCCCTGCCAGCAGAGGCTGGAGGTGAACAAGAAGCTGGGAGGGGACACAGCTGGGACAGCTGACCCAAACTGGCCAAAGGGATATCCCATACCATATGATGTCATGCTGAACAATAAAACAGGGAGGAGTTGGCTGGGGAGTGGCAGGCTACTGCCTGGGGACTGGCTGGGCATCAGTCAGTGGGCTGTGAGCAACTGCATTGTCTATCACTTGTTTTGTATAGTCTATTATTATTATTTTCTCTTCCTCTTCTGTCCTATTAAACTGTCTTTACCTCAACCTACAAGTTTTACCTTTTTTACAATTCTCTCCCCCATCCCACTGTGGGGGCGTGAGCGAATGGCTGTTTGGTGTTTAGCTGCATACTGGGTAAAACCACAACATTTCCCATCATCCAAGTAGCAACCACAAATAATATCAAATAGCCTCCAACAACTTTCCAGGAGTCGAAAGCATCAATTATTCCACACCCAGATGTCAAATCTTCCTTCTCAACTTGTAACTTCGACAATACAGTTATGTGTTAGTCAAACAAAACAGATACAGCGATGCAAAACCTCAGGCACAGCACAGAGAAATGGATAGGAGAATGGGGAATAACTACTGAATACATTATAGTAGAGCCTCTGCATTCAAAAACTTGCCTACATCTCACCCACACTCCTGCCACAGCATCAGTAGATCTAACAAAAGATATTCTCTTCCCTCAAAAACTTTGCCTATGCTATTCAGTATTAAACAGAAATTATCCTTTTTTCAAATGTAGTGACATTAAAAGGGCTACAGAAAACTGGCTAACTGAAATATCTGCATGCTACATGAACTGTTCTCTAAACCAGAGAGGAGAAAATCAAAGCAAAGCTGGAGAGTCCAATTTCAGCAAAGAAGTCATAGCTCAAATAATGAATGCAACAGAAATTCTGGGGCATGACCACACAGGTATCAGCTAATGCAATTATTAGCATGTTTCTGATGGTTGTATTGTAATTTTCATGCATCAAAGAAAGTAGAGGCAAGGACAACAGATGATCAGCAAGTAACAGGCAGTGCCCTTGACTTCCCCTTTGCCTTAGCTTACAGGAATGTTTACAGTAAAATGATTATAAAAGAAATCCTGTGAGAAAGGAGATGCTTATAGCTGTTTTGCATAATATGGGGCCAAGCACATTACTGATGCCACAGAAATAGCCAGTGTTTTCTTCTTTTTTTTTTTTTTTTTTTTGTTAGTTCTCAGCAAATTTCTACTGATTTATGTGTTGAGTCAAAATTTTCCTAATCTTTCCCCAGAAATAGTTTGTGGATAAGTACTGATGTCCAGGTCTCTCTTTACACTGGCACAGACTAGCACATGAACACTTTACAGTTCACATACAGATGTTTATTTTGCTCAGCCATCTGTTCCGTCTGAAACACAAAAGAGATCACAGAAAATGAACTCTCACTCTAACTCTCTTTCTGAATAGATAGACAAAAAACTGGGTTCCCAACAAACCAAGTCTGTTGGTTTTCACAGTGTGTTGGAAAAGACTGCACTTCACAGACAACTCAGGAAGTCAGGCTCCCAACCTGAAGAGTAGGGAATCGTGGTAAGATAACCATGAAGAAATGATAACTGATGATAGGATAAGGAAACATACAGATCATTTTAGAAGATTTTTTATTTGCAGGATGGTGTTCTGAGTCTTTAGTTTGGTTTTTTTTTTCCTTCATAGTTATAAGTGTTTGGGTTTTTTGTTTTTAGACACACACACAACTAAGAACTGGATTGTAGCAGAGCAGATACAGTGAAGGCTGGTAAACTGCAAGAAATAGATTTCATAAGAGACTTAAGGAGTGAGGTGGGCAGTGCCAAAATAAAAGAGTATATTTTCAAGTGCAGAGAAGAGTCAGACCATAAGAACTGAGTCACAAAAGAGCTGTCAGGTAAGAGGCACATGCAGAGGGGGCATGAAATGGGAATGATAAAGGCTGGAAGAGATATACATATAGTATGCAAAACAAGAACAAGAATGAAACCTAATTTGAGAAGGCCATTAAGAAGTATTGTTTTGAGTCAATGACAGAAAAGGGAGAGAACTGTCAAAGAATAAAGTTTGTAGTGGAATCTGTTAACTGAAAAGAAAGTTCAGCTACTTGGTGCAACTGGAAGATAGCAGAGGAAGGGAAAAGAAGGGTATAGCTGCTATAGTTCTGTCAGACAACTGTTTCCCGAGTATGAAAAGATTCTGGCTGCCTGGAAGAAGTGCTTATCCATCCCTGTCTCCTGATCGTATATCTGCACGAAAAACTGTCTCTTTATTTGTTTCCTGGTGCCTACAGCTATCCAAGGCTGTTCCAAAGTTTGGTCCTGAATACTAAGTACTCTAGAAAGCCTACAACCTAAAAAGTGAGTTCATTATAACTACTCACATTAACTATTTATATTGACATACAACCAGGCAAATTTCCACACACCAGGCCATTCTCACTACAGGTTTCACTTGGCCATCATTGCAGTAGATCATGTACTACAATGGATATAGGTAAACTATGAAAACTTTCCACTTTATACTCTCTGAAATTAAACAACCAAAATATGAAGTTTCATGTGATTGAATCAATCAACTTCATGTCCTGATTCCCACAGGCTTTAACCAGAACCATGCTTGCAGACTAAGAGACAGGCCTAGGAGAGACCAAGAAACATAACCTTGCTTCTTATTTTCCATATTAAGTGAACAAACAAACAAAAAATAAAACAACAACAATCTTTAAACCTGGAGTTTCTGTTGAAGTATTCCTATCTTCAGGTTCCTGGTTATCTACCCTGTGCAGTAGCCTACCTGATCTCCCTAGGTATTAAGTGGCAAGTAGCCACTAAATTAAATTTTTGTTTAATTCTGTTTTGTTTTGGTTTGGTTTTTCTTAAAGAGAAGCTGTCTGATATTACAGCAGTAATCTTTTCTAGAAATGGGAAATTATTATTTTGAAAAATAAATGCATGAAATATTTGTACCAAGAGTAAAAAACTAATATTTTAGCTGAAATTTTATGACATACTAAAGTATTTGTTCACCTACAGAAATAGCTCCTCGGCATTACATTTGAGAAATGTTTTGCCATATTTGATGCACACATGATTTTGGAAAATAAGAGTGAGTGTAAAAGTTGACACAAGTAAGGTGGTCATTTATAAATTCGTTAAAACTTCCCACATATACAACCATCTAGAATTACAAAAAATTGAACTGCATTCAGAGTGATGCTGTATTAGTATAAATCTGCTAAAGCTGATTTATCTTGTACTGAGCACAGTAACGGATCACAGGAAGAAAGCTAAGTTAGCCCAAGAGGTGCTTTACCGCTTCCACTGCAGTAACAGTTGTATTTGCAACAGCTCGTTTAGATCTAGCTCATGAGTCCATGCACTGTACTGCACTGTGCAGTACAGAAAAATAGAAATAGCCAAGACAAAGGAATGAGCTTTTGAATACCTTGAGATTTATATTCAGTCCTATTGCTTGTGGGTGAGTTTCCTATCTGATCTCCTGCGCTATAAAAAATGTTCATCTGGTACATGTGAAACTTTCAGCTTTCCTGTTAGAATGGCTGCGTTTTATCACAGTGAACAGGGTTTTATGGAGCATGCCTAGTCAGGCAGGACACCCAAGCCAAAGCAAGCTAGATTCATTCAAGTTCGTATTAAAGAGAAATGGCAACACCTCTCCTATAGTTCTTTTATTAAGGCAGATAATTGACAATGTGTTTTTTCTACTGATGTCTTAGGTATGAGATAATAATGTTATGCCTCATATCCAAAGTGAAAAGACAGCCTTGAACAGGGGAAAAGATATATCCACAACTCTTCTTACTGGGCACTGGTCTTGATATAGTCTGTAACAGCTGATCTCATACCATAAAAACCCTCTAATAGATTGTGCTTCAAATGCCCATCCGTGCTGATTCTCTTCGTCAACTGCACCTCAACATACATACACACTCCTTATACGTTAATCAGTGGAAGTTTTCACAGACTAGTCAAAAACCCTTATTTTAGAAATGCCGGTTCTGTCACTGCCATCTTGCTTTCAGTTAACCTCATTCAAAATAATGTCTCTCTCCCTGCTAGCTCTGATTTGATATATAACCCTTTCAGACTCACTTCTGTTGTTCTTCATGATGCATTCTGTTCCATTCTCTACCTGGATATAACCACATGGATTAATGCTGGTGCTGTACTCAGTACAGTGACAGCATTATTAGAGCACTATTTTGCTGTCCACAATAAGCTCCCTCTTGTGCCTCTAGTGTTCTGTAATTAGGCCCCTTCAGACACACAGTTTGGTTATTATGGTTCATCAACTTATAATGCATTATTCTAAATGGCTGCATTTTCACTCTTTCTTTTCCTTTTCTTTTTCTGCTGTTAAATAAAATAAAATTAAAAAAACCCAACAAACAAACAAACAAACAAACAAAAAAAAACAGATAATGGAGATAAAAAGAATTACTCACCCTTCATCTCGATCTAACATAATGTTTATAGGCAGCAGTGATAGCAGGAAGACTTTCTTGTGAGGAGAGGAACTTGAGCAGCTTTATAGGACAACAACCTAGGAAGAAATGACAAGCCAATACCCACGTTTACTGTTTGTAAATCTGAGCATTGATTCTGCTTTCACAAGTGGCTTTCATCAAATGCAAATCAGAAGCCTGGCATCTGCTTGAGTAACCAGGCAGCCCTGTCCCCCTTTCAGGGGAACAAAAGCCATACAATCAAAGGGTTTTAAAAGGATGGCAAACTTATTGTAAGCTAGAAAAGGTTAAAAGTCTGCCAGGCCTTAAATATACCTCTCAGAACTCCTGAGTATGAAAGCACTGGTGAATTTTTTTTTTCTGTGAAATGTTTCCATATATTTGAAACATGATAAAAAGTGACCAGACAGGAGAGAAACAAACTCATAATGTGTCCTACCTCCCAAAGGATTTTTCAAGCTCCAGAAAGAAAACTTAGATAATTGTATTTATTCTCAGATTTCAAAAATCCTGCTCTGACCAACAGCACTCCAACTACATATCACAGGGCCTACCTGTGCTCCCCTGCATCAGTGACAAATCTCCTTCTGCAAAGGTGGGTAACAGCTGGAATTCACTCCAAACATGTTATTTCCTCATCTCAGAAATTTCACTGAGACTGGCACAACCCAAAACCCACCTGAATCATGTCTGGGTAGAGAAAAACTTGTTTTAAATTATGCTGAAAATTTGCTACTTCTACGTACCTCAGTTAAAAGCACACACTCCCAGCACCAGGGAAAACCAGATTACTATTTCTACTGAAAATTTTTAAGACAAATGTCTAATACTAATTCCACATGTATATTTATTGTGAAAATAATACCTTTTGCTGTCTGGTAACAGCACAAATTAGGAATTTAAATAAAAATATGTTAACACTTAATTTCATCAGAGTGTGTCTTTCTAATAGCCTTATTTCTCACTCGTTTGGGAGTAATCACAAAGTTTATCCCAATGACTATGAATCAATGTTCAGAGATTTGAAATGAGCCTGAAGTGTCAGTTGATCAAATTCTCATCTTTTTGTTTAATGATTGATTCCAGATTCCAAAGTACAGAAAGGAATGCCATTTCACACACAAGTTTCAGCTTTATAAGAGCATGATTTGTCAGTGCTATTAATAACTAGCTGGAAAATAATTCAGAGTAATGTCTGAAGGACCCTGCTGCTGTAAGGAAACTGCTCTTTATATTTATAAACAATTTAATTTAAACCAGGTCTTGGTTCTCATGTTTTGAATACAGTCATTGTCTGACAGAACAACCTGTGATTTCCTCTGAAGGAATCATAACTCTCCCCTGTGTTTAGAGACAACTATAAAGCAAAAGCTGG
Source organism: Athene cunicularia (assembly GCF_003259725.1). Classification (NCBI taxonomy): domain Eukaryota; kingdom Metazoa; phylum Chordata; class Aves; order Strigiformes; family Strigidae; genus Athene; species Athene cunicularia. The sequence goes on from NW_020799098.1 coordinate 16,545,041, forward strand.
CAATTCTTTAAGGCAAAATCAGAACAAAAGATTCAAAGCAATAGGAAGGACTTTTTTTTTTTTTTTGATGTAGTATGAACTACATAAATCAAATTATGAAACTCAGTGTCACAAGATGTCAGGGAGCCCAAAAATATAAATAGATCTGAAATAAAATTACATTAAATAAAGGCGAAATCTACTGACAGCTATTAAACCTGATGGTGCAAGTGTAATCTCCAGATCAGAAGGACAGACTGAAAAATACCAGGCTTGCCCTATACTTTCTGTCTTTTTAATTCTATGTTTTCAGCACCTCATACTGGCAGATATCTTTGTTGGATTACCCCAGGAATAAGCTAGCTTGAAACAAACAGCCTTCTCTCTGAAGCGCCAAATCTGGAGTTCAAATAATGCAGATGTAACTGACAAAAAAAAACCCACAAACCAAAGCCGGAATTTTTGGAAAAATGAAAGATACAAAGTAGGAAACAGATTATGTTATCATTGTAAACAGATAAGGCAAAAGTGTATTTCAAGGAGAAAACATCACATAGATGCAGAATATGAATGTTAATTGCAGGACTAAGCATCTGTGTTCTGACCATCACATCTCAAAGCCTACCCACCCTGTCTGCTGCCAATTACTATTTCTCCCACACTCGAACTCCTAACAGGAAGCAACAGGGCTACAGAAAGCAAAATGGAGAAATCAAAGGATCCCAGACTACAACACATGAATAAAGGAAGAGGTCAAAACATTAGAAGTGGAAAAGCCAGGGAACTGGAAAGGAACATTAAACAGAGCACTCCTGACAGTGGCCACCAGTCCCTGATGCTACCCAAGGAGCTGATGGATGCTGCCAAATGATGGTTTGCCCAGGAGCAGAGATGTCACTATCAGAAGCAAAGTAGTGAGCTGGACTCAACATTTAATATTGAGCTGGCACTTCCACCTAACCCAGTATGAAAGTTCTTAAGGCAACATGATCAGGAAGAGGAAAAACAGAAGTTACGCTATGCTGTTTTTCAATACAGTGTTTTGTGTTCAAAGTTGATCTGCACACACAGCAAGGCTTTCCCCACAAAGACCTTTAAGTAACATTGCAAGACCCTTCTCCTAAAAATGTCTGGGTTTAGTGTATCTATTCAAATATCTGTTTCAGACTCAGAAAAAATAAGAAATTCTGTGCTGAGTCATGCCCAGAATCATTCTTACCTTCTCCATGATCCTTTCAGCTGCAGGTATTAGACAGTTTCCCGAGAAAGAAGAAGAAGAAACTACTTTGTTATTAGTCCTGCAAATAAGTCACTTTCACACCATCAGCCTTGCATAACTTGTTTTCATCTAATATAGTCTGCAATCTGCATAATAATCGGTCTTCCCAGACCATTCCACAGAACCACAAAATGTAAGAACAAGTGTTGGCTACTAGAGCAGCATCCTTATGTGCCACTCACAGTTTAGGCTGTGTGAAAACTACTAGCAAATACTGTTACTTCAGTTATTTATCCAGTAAGAGTCTATATTACTTTTCTATACAGCAATTAGAAACAAGGTTTAGCCGAAGATTCTCAGAAAAAAATTCTATACTTCAGGGTATGAACTATGTATCTGATTAAACTCCCAGCTTGGGTACCTTATCTTGGCAGTTTTAAAGACAGGTATTGTTAGAGATTAGAGTGGCATGCTATGTTTGCTTAAGATAACTATTCTAGAGTATCTGCAATGATGCACATTGCACAATAAGGATGATAAATTTTACTAATGCTACCCAAAATGCTGATAGCCTAATGTTAAGTACAGTATGCTTGTTTATTATGTTTACACAAGATAGCCCCATGTAATATGAGCATGACACATTGTGATGAAATTGAATATTAATACAGACATTAAACTAGTACATTATCACTTTCCACATAATCCTATGATTTTAGCTAGATCTCACTTGAAGCTCTGAAATATTATCAGCTGATGCATTCTGATTATCCCTTGAAGTATGAGTCAGACTTTTAAAAAGTGTTAGCTCCTAAGTACCATTTAAACAATGGAATATTTATGTCTAAACAATGTAAACTCCCTCTCCTAGGTCAGTACCTAGGATAACACAGATTAAAGGTTAAAATCCTCCTAGTCTCCTTAGTACTTTTAATTTTATTTCAAATTTACTTTGCTATTAGAGCAGTGGCAGTCCTGACCACAAGTTTTTCAAAGACTTTTCAAAACAAAAACATCAAATAATTAAATTGCATTAACTTCTCACCTTCTCTTCCATCCACACTTTCACTTCTTTCTCCTCCCATACACAAACATATGCAAACACATTCACACACACACACAAAAAAGCGCGGAAGATTAGAAAGAGTCAACATTTTTTTAATGTGAAAGCATAGAAATATAGTCTCATAAATGTGAAGCCACCATGGTTTGAAGTCTAAACATTCAACACATAATTTGTAACTTTAATCAACACATCTCATTTTGCTAATGCATACTGACTGGATGCCTGAGTGCTAATGAGCGTCCCTGAATGCTAATGGCTCTGTGAAACTAGATGGCCTCTGAGCATCACATGGATTATCTAAAACTTATTTGCATCTCAGATTCCCAGCACCATTCAGCTTCACCTCTCTTTGACCTTGACATTTTATAAACCAGGGAGAACAGTTGTGTTATGAAAGAAAAAGCAAAACTAAACCTAAAAATGCAGGCAAGGACATATCGATCTAGAATATATTTGAAACTATTTACTGAATTGAATATTCTCACACTGGAATGTGATGGCTGTAAGATATTATACATCTTATCTCATTCTTTGAACTCTGATGTTTACAGGACGTATTTTTAGGAATAGTTGTTGTAACTAAGAAATTGTAAGGATCAAAGTAAGACAAGGATTGTGAGAACAGATTGAGTTGCCAGCAATTAAAGGTATTAAATATATTATACAACACTGCATATATTACTGTGAGGTAATACAATAATGTTATAATAGAATTATAATATTACAATATTATAATAGAATATCATAAATTCAGTGCAGCTGAAAAATCAAGCAATGTTTCAGGCACACAAGCCCTTCTTCAAATCCTACCCCATGTATCAAAAGAATATAATCCTTTTTCCCCATCATATAACATTTATTTGGTGATTTTCAGATGTGCTCTGTAATTTTGCAACAGCCCCACCATCCTGCCTGAAACTGCTCCTGTGAGTAGAGATTGCATCAATGCCCTGCTTTAAAGGGAAACCTATACTCGAGGTATTATTTCAGTGCCCTGCATGTCATAGCTCTCTGCAGAAAGTCAGAAATACTTTATCCGAAAGCCTTTTTTCCTTTTAAATTGTTTTGCATGTTCTATCTCTTCTGTGAAGAAATGCATATATATAAATGTATATACATACACACATACCTGCACATATATATATTTACATATTTTCAGGAAAATAAATTTTCTTGTCCACCAAGAAACATTAGAAAAATTCTAATTGAAGAACATGATGCAAGAGTTATTTTAAAATAAACTGTCTTTCCACCCTTTATTACCCTCAGAATAAACAGACACATAATGTTAACATAATGTTCAGATCTGTTTCCCAGCTTGAAACACAGTGGAAGTGCTTGATGTATTGTTAAACTCAAAACCCAGGAGAGGCCATTAGATCATCTGGTTTGATCTCTGCAATGTACAGTACATTTTACCTACCAACTTTAATATGGAACCCCTAACCTGTGGTTGACTCAAACATACCTCCCAGAAAGGTGCATGATTTTGATCTGAGGACTTCAAGTGATGAAATATCCACAATTCTTTGTTTTGCAATGCCTTAATCACTGCTCCTATTAAAAATTATTTCTAATAATAATTTTCCCCTTTCTACTTCCAAATGATAGAACTGGAAGTAGATACATGTAGTAGATAGATATTTTTAATACATGGAGAAAAAATAAAATTAAAGACCTGTACACTTCTGTATCTGATTTTTCCATCCACCTAGACACACTACCATTGGCTGCCTCATCCAACTTGTCCTTTTTCTTTTTAATATTTATATTTTATCTCTTCTGCTCTGCTGAATTTTATCTAGTACTTCAAGATTTATTAAAAATTACCAGCATGCCAGATGTCTTTCTAGCTCTTTAAAGACTGTTTGGTATAAATTATCTGCAACTCTAGAAGTGTTTATCCTTGTGTTATCCACAGTGACTATCTGTGCCCTGAAAAGTACTTTCTTATCCTCATGGAATGCAAACACATGACTTTCCAAGGACAGAACAGAAACTCTTACTGAATATTTCTACATCTTCTATATAATTATTAACTATTTCATTATCTCCAGTTTGTAATGGATCTATACCACAACTAGGATTTCTCTGACTCCTCATTATCATTAGCTTTGAGTTTCTCCCCTATTGTTCTCGGCTTTCTTATGAGTCTTCTAGATTTCCTGTCTTCCTAATATGTCATAGCTATTTATTTACCAAAAATACTTTTCTGTAACTATATAAAATTACATGTCCTACAGGAAGAGAGCTGACTCCCTGAAACTGTCTCCAGAGACACTTATATAAAAATTGGGTGTGGATAAAACTGCAAACAAGTTTCTCAAAAGCAGAGCTCAAGGGATCATGGATACTTCTGGGAGAACTCAAACTGATGCCTGAAACAAATTATGTCGCTGTACAATCAGGAAGCCTAAGACCCCTGCCTTAAAAAGGTTATGATTTAGCATTTATAAAACACAAGTTAATAATAAAAAATTGGTGAAACAATTAGATTTACCATTGTAAGGAACACCTTTAGCACGTCCTAAACAAAGATCACAGAGTGTAATATTTGTTACAGATAGACTTTGCCATACATGGTAGGTGCTAGCAGCTGCTATGATCATGGCAAGAATATATAAAGAAGAAAATTATAATGTAAGTAAAAAGCTAACATTTTAGTATAGTAAAAGCTATGTGGATAACTGTAATGGAGAAAAGAATTGTTCCAGGTGCACACCTAACACTTTGAATAACTGATTTTGAAATACAAACCAGTACATCACATGGCTGGACAACAAACGAATAAAATGGAGAGCATCATAATCACATCATGTGATTATTAACAACCCTTTGTATCAGTAATAATCAAACAAACATAACAGCATCTTGGACTGATACACATGAGATTTTTGCAGAAGATCCTCCTTAATACTAGTGGCAATTTACTATAGTAAAGCTTTTAAGTAATAATAGTAGAATAATATTCTATAATAAACTACATTTATCACTGTAATTTAATTTTGGAGTCTAGAACAGTTGCATTTCTATTCTTTGCCTTCTTATGTTACAAAAAAAAAGTTTAAGGAACTGAAAAAATTTACTCTAGAAATGTAAACTTTGATGAATTTTATGACTTTCAAATAATTTGTTACTATCTTAATAGGACATACAAAAATAATATTATCAGATACTTAAAGAACTTTGCAAAGTTTTAATCAGCTAGACAATTTGCAGCAGGTTCTCAGCTAATACCATAGGATATACCTCACTGCTTCCCACCTCCCTGTAAGTGGCCTAGGTTTCACTGACATCAGACAAGAGTCCAAACTGTAGGCTGGCTTTTCTTTTGCAGCCAGTTACGAATTGCTGTGGTGGGTTATCTAACCTGAACGAAGGACCTTGTCAGCCACTTCATTCTCCACTGTTTCTGATAACATGCTCAAGGCAGGCAAAAGTCAGTTCCTCAGTGCCACGTTACCTGTGCTGTGTTACTCTGGCGCACACCTGAAAGGATCCCCGCAGTACAGTGAAGCTATTCCAGGCAGAGCCCATGGGGATGTGGGGCAATTCACGCTGCTCAGACCTACTATTCCAGGCTTTCTTCTGTCATCTCTGTTTTACTTCAGCTCAATTCACATTCAAGTTTGGAGGGTTTTCCTCCACAGTTACAACACCTAACAATTTTAAATGTTAAAAGAGAAAAGGAAGAATTAAGCAAGTCAGTGGTATAAGATTATTCAGCTGCTGCGGGAATGTGGGAGAAGAGTAGAGGTTATTGCTTTTTTCTTATTTGCAGTTTATTTTGTGCCTTGACTGATCTTTGCATTTGGCACTAATTTCTGTCATCTCCTGGTTCAAGCTGCCAACTTCAAACACTACCTATTGGAGGGATTTGAAGCAACGTAGCACAAGGCTATTCCAGTCTGAATCTGAACTGCAAAGAAATTCTCAAATTCAGTGGGACAACCTGTATTGATTAGCATGTTCCTTGTTTCCTGAGCAGCAGCTAAACCACTACTACAAAAGAAGCATGTAAAGCTGGACCCGGTACATAAAATTAGTCTGTGGAGCTGAGTAAGAATTCACTGAGTAGCCCTCCTCTAGTATATCATGGAAAGCAGTTCTTTTTATAACTGTTGTGTTATTCACAAAATAGAGCAGCAACGACTGAAAATACTCTTGTCCTACACTCTGGCATATGGACCATCTCAATCTGACCAGCATCACGTGGGGTGAAGTGTGGCCACATTTGGAACTAGATAAGGAAACTGAAGCAGCCTGAATGAAATGGAGGAAACAAATAAATGAAATGTTAAAGCTAGATCAGGCCTGCAAATTCTTCTTTTGCTATACCTATAGCAAAGGTAAATGTTTCTTAGAAGCAAGTCACAGGGAAGGGAAATATCTTCTGTTGGGACCGGTGCCAAATTTTGGTAACATGAGATCACGGCCTCTATGATCTGTACAAACCACATAATTTCAGACCTTGTTAAAGTATCACTATGCAGAATACAACCTAAATATAAGCTTTTACTCATTCAAATTCAATAGAGCTTAATTCAGTAGTTTAAACATCTGCTTGAATATCTACTTTATTTGAAAGACTGAAAAAGCAGCTGTAAATAACTACAGTATGTGAAAATGCCTGTTAGAAAAGTTTCACAATATCAGAGTTAACTTTCCAAACTCTTAAAAAAAAAATTCCTTTTCTCCATTTTCCCATGTTTCTTAATATTTTTTTCTGTGTATTTTATATGTAAGAAAAGTATTTTGAATGCTTGTTCTTTAAAATATTTTTTTTCTAAAAACATTCTTCCGATATAGACAACCCACAGAGATGAATAAATTTGCACAGTTTGTGAGCTAACTTCTGCCCATCTTAGATGCCTCTTGAGCTTTGCTGCTATACATGCACTGCTTATTACAGTAGCCAACTAAACACTGTTTTATAGTCCCTTGAAACATTTGTCTGGTTCTCATGAAAACACATGAAACCAAGCTTCACCTTGTGTGGCTGACAAAATGAAGCTTATCCTTTTAGTATTAATCTTATTATCTGTAATAATGGCTTTAGAAGCTACAGTGCAAATATTTTAAAATAATTCCATATAGCAGATTTTAATCCTGGTTTAACACACCCTTTTACCAAGGAAAATAAATCCTATTAATGATTCTGATAACTTTGCGATATACCAAAAATAAGTGTTGTCTTCAGACAAATCCCTCTCCTTTTCCACTTAAGACCTAAACCAGAATTAAGAACCTGGGCAAATCTCCGATGCAGTAATCCATTGACACACCAAGCACTTTTGTGAAACATGTTAAACCACAACGTTAATTTTACATCTGCCGTGTTAAGCCATCATAGTCTTTCTGAGCATTGATAACATGTCTGCACCCCAAGTGTCAGTGCATTACAGGCTATTTAGTCCATAAAGCATAAAAGCTTTATGGCCACCAACTGCATAATTCCGTGCACATTTATTCTACAGAATGATAACCTTAAAACAAATCTTTGGGATACCTTGCCTGATTATGACCTAACTTTTTAACTTCCAGTCAGGTCTTACTAAAACAACAGGAAACTATTCAAAAATTTCTATATTTTAGCACTTTAATTAAGTTCTATCCTTTATAGAAATTACTTTAATTTCCCATAAATTGAATAGTGTATCATCTCTTTTTCACTAAATCTGAAATAAAGTTTTAAGATCACATTTCCATTTCACAAAATGTTTTCATTGTGTCCCTAGTTTGTAACATAAATTACCTAGAAATGAAAACAGTTACTTCTTAGCAGGAATAAAAGAGGTCAAGTCAATCTCTTTTACATACAAACAAGCAAAAAAATCCAGATCAAAATAAAACTCAGCTATGGTTCTTAGAGACAACAAGTAATTTTGTTGTTGTTTTTCTCAAGGTATTTTTCCCCTGCCTCCCTCCAATGAAACAGGGAGATCATTAATTCTACAGTCAGCAGCTGAAACCAGTTAGTTTGACCTCAGACGTTACTGATCACATCCCCTCCTGCTCAGTAAACCCCAGACTACAAAAGATAGATCGTTTTTCCTTTCTTACTAGAAATTAACAAAGCAGTCAGGCCAGAAAATTATTCCTAACACAAACGTGCATTATTAGTTACAAATATACCTCTGTGAGTATTTTGATCTAAAGTTCGTGGCCCTATAAGGAAGACAGAACACAGAAGCAGTAATGAAAGCTACATATTACTTTAACCTATATGACTTTGCACATTCAAATTACAGCATGAGGGATTTAATCAGTCATTTCTCACAGCACCACACAATTTCAAAATAAGACCAATCCTCACTGTAGTTTTATTTAAAAGAAGCATGAAAAAGATATTTAGGAAATGTCTGTTCTTCTGACCAAGGTCAAGACTACAAATCAGAAAAAGCAGTCTTGCTTCTGTGAAATGGTTAAATGCTAAACAACTGCTAACCTATAGACTTTACAGCACGCTAATTCACCAGATCTGAGTCAGATGTAAGTCTGATGCAAGGACATCCATTCAGACTGCAGGATCTGTGATCATTCTGGGCTAACTGTGTAAAGACAGGACAATAAGCAAGAAAGAGAAGAAAGCAAGAACATTTCTAATAAATAATTTTCAGAAGAGATTGACTATATGATGCATTTTCATGATGAATTAACCCATCTATTATATGGTCACCCCATAGGTTTCTATAAAGCTGAGGGATTGCATCTTTTGACTTTCAGTTTATTTAAGGCAGAGTGTTTCTGTGGATCTAAGCTTGGCATTGATTTCTCAGCAGCCTATGTGATATGGAAAGCCACTTCAGCTACAATATTGTAAAATGATTTTTTGTCACATGGTATTTTACAAAATTCTCACAGAAGAATGTGTGAGAGCTCTTTAAAATGCAAGATTCACCACAGGGGAAACAGTGGTTAGCTCTGCAAAGGAAAAAATGTCACATGGCTGAACACATTCCCTCATTATTCCCAGAAGCTAAAGAAGTAGCTAGAGGCAGAAAACTGACAATAATTATATTGCCTAGAAACTGACAGCATACATAAATCTACTGTACTAAGCCTTTATTCATTGATTTGCTTTCCAAAGCTCATTTCAGCATTAGCCCAGAAGTAACATTGTGCAAGACACTGCTCTTCAGTTTAAGGAAAATTTGGGTAAATTTTTCTTCCACGTACTGTGATAATTAAAGTTTTGTATGGTTGCTCTCTGCATCCTGTGGCAGCCTGAATTGCCATGATTTTTGACTGCAATTTTCTTCCACAGTAGATTGTCAGTAATACGTGAAACAGAAAGAGGGCGTGCTTAAATGAAGAGTAATTCAGCCCTTGTTGAAATTGTTATATGTACAGCACAAGCCTGCAGTGATGGCAAGACAGCTATTCAGTCCTGAACGTCTGTTTATGTCAAATCACAGGAGCATAGTGCAAGCAATCTAGACCTAGCAGGAATCTTTTACTGAACTAATTCTGACGTAACACTGAAAAATCATGAATCAGAGGTATGTCTAAGAGGGAAAAATAAAGGTTGGTAATGCTATAGAAAAAGTGTTAACACAGTACTGGCAGACTGGCACATATATGTTCCTGTAATCTCAAATGCCAACAAAATTTAAAATTAACTTTCATTTATTTAGCTAACAAATCCTGCCTGCACTATTATTGAACCTTCAGTGAGTCATTGTAGCATACTGCCCTTGGGTCCCTGGACTGAGGGAAGGAGCAGACTAGACCAAGTGGCAGCCAAAAGAAAAAACAAGTTTTAAAATTCCCACATTTATGAAATCAGCATTGCTATTTTGCTGCCATTTATTGCTTAGAGGTGCCTGGCATCTTAGTTGTTTGAGTAAACATTATACCTTTGGTATAAAGAGACTACAAATAAAAGTCTGAAAAGATGTTCTATCAAATAAACTTATGCTGATCCTTTGTTTCTCAGATTTTTGTGCATGTTCCTATGCATTTATTTTAGATGTCTAATTATTAATATGGTACTGTATCATTTAAGGACATTTCAAAGCCAGAAAGAGTATTAAGGATTGTAACATTCCTACAGCTAGATCTACTGCATATTGTATATTAACAAGCAAAATGTATCATTTTTAGAGTGACAAGATGAATGTTTATCAATAACTTTTTCTCCTATAAGTTTCAGGATATACAGTCCCCTTCAGTTAATGTTATCAGGTTTGCATGTTGCTAATTGCACGGGGTTTTAGTGTTATTTGGCCTCATAGTCAAGATGAAGAAAAAAAAAAAATCAGAGTAATTTCAGTATCAGGTATTTTTGCAATTTCTACAGTGTAACACAGAATAAAATCAGACCTTGGGAATCACAAAAAAGAATTATGTCCAGAATCTTCCAGGATATGTTTTCTCCATGGTTCTTGAACTTCAGGTTCCAATTCTCAGGTATCTACTCATCCTGCTCAGGGAGACAGCTTGCTTTCAGGGAGGTTACCCAACTGTGTGCGTGGTAAACGAATCAGCCCTATAAAGCAGCCTTTCCACTTTTTTAAGGGACAGAACAAATATAAATCACACACACACTCAGCAAATCTAGAGTCCTAAAGCAGAGGTGAAAGGAAAGGAACTTGAGGGACTCAAAGACAGCAGCCAAGCAGGGGGATATTGCTGATGCCATCTCCAGGTCAATCCATCCCTCCTGCAGCCTGCTCCCAAGCTGTCCCCTAGTCTAAGGGCCAGAGGCATAGCATGTGCTACGTAAACACTGTCCTGAGGGTTGTACAGGAGACAAAGCAGTCGGAAAGCAATGCCTCCTACAACCTGCTGCCTTGCCGGCAGCCCAAGTACCGCAGCATAGGCACTGTTACTCCTTCCTGGGTTTGGTGCAATAACATATGCAGAGCTCTTCTGCCAGGACAGCTACGCAAAGAGCTTTGACCTGTATGTATTAAGGATGTACTTGTTCTGCTGCTCAAACCTCTTGGGATGACTTTGGGTCACTCCAGTTAAAGGGACAAAGGATTATTTGTGAAGGATACTAAAGAGTCTATAGCAAGGACATGGTCATCAAGTCCCTTACAAGTTCCCATTTCAAGTACTGCATATCCCTGATTTAAGAAATCTCAAAAATTGAGACTTTGAATAAATAAAGAGCAAGTAAAACTTTGCATTTGTCTTCATCTAAAATTAGCATCTGCATTGCCCACACAGCAGCCTAGCTGCAGAAGAGAGATGTGTAATAGTTCTTTGAGAAATATACCATATCTAAGCTTACATTTGTATATTTTTAGGGAAAGCTCTGAAAAAGAGAATTTTAGCATTGAGGACTTTCTGTCTTTGACTCCAAAACATTCATTTTACTCCTCCCTACACCTACAGTTTCTATTAAGCAAGAACAAGCAGATATTTCTACAAATACAAAGTTTTTCCTTTTTTTCAGAAAGGAAGGAAGGATAAGAACCAGACAGACAATAAGCAAACAAATGAACAAACTTAGAAATAATATTTGGTATTACCTACTCTCTCTATTTGATTTTTGAAAAAATATTATCAGTATTATTTTAAATTCTCAGAGGAACTAGTATGACCAACATACCTAAACATTCAAATAAGGTACATCTCAAATTATGGTCCAAGAATTTACTGGGAAGGAAGAGGGATAACACTGTTTAATAACAAGGAAGAGAGAGTCATAATAGCATAGTCTCCCTGTTAAACTCCAATCTACCCTATTATATAATTTTTAAAATCCTTGCTCTGGCACCAGTTAAACTAACTTTTATAGAGCATTCACTGTTAAGCTTTAGTGTTTCAATGTTTTCTAATATGCTAGCAATTAAATATTAGGTTGTGTAGTACTTATACATTGCCCGCAGGTTGTGAGGAAAAATAAAATATCATAAATATTTTGTTTAATTTGTATTAAAATATGTTATCCTCAATAAATATTTTCAGGATATTATTTTCTCCTTATCATACATGGAAGACTTTTAAATTAAGTTTTTTAGGATACAATATTATTTTGGGTTGTGTATGTCTACCCTAACAGCAAAGCCAGTTAAAACTCCTGTTTTCTAATCCCATAAAATATAATGTCTCTACAGGGTCCTTAGCAACTTACACCTCTTGCTCTGTAAGTACAGAAATATTGTTTATGTCTAAATGAACAGTAATGAAGAATCATGACTAGGTGAAGAAGCAGGACCCCCTGGTGCCCCTGACTTATTCTGTGACCATGCGATACACAGGCACAGCCTTGTTCAGATTCTAAACGGCCTCCTTCTGTTGTTGGCTGAATGGTGCCTATTAAGCCTGGCTAAAATCCCTCCCTTCCTATTCCGATGTTTGTTTAAATTTAGTATAAAACAATGCTGTCCATACATAAGCTTCCATGTATCTACTACAAGAAAAGCAAAAAACATTCCTTTCTTAAGCAAATTGAAAGAACATTCATAGCCTGGGGGAAAAAAATTCTTGTGGCATAATGTGGATAAATCCTTTTTGTCTAGGGAGATTCTACAAGAGGTTTTACTCCATTAATCCCTCTTACTAGAAAAAGCAACCCCCCAATATCCACTCTTATCCATTCTTTCCTCCCTTCTCCTTTCGCAGAGTTCCTTAGTCCTAACTCTTCACATAGTCAAAAAGAAAACACAAGTCAATGAGAAGACAAGTGATTTTGGAATCAGTGAAATAAAAGCCCTGTCTCATGAAGCTCTACAGCAATGATCTCCAATCTTTACCGGTTTATGGCTAACAACACTGAACAGCAAAGAGAAGCATGTAAATGCAATGAATATAAGGAACCCGCTAACCTTACTGATCTTGCTACCACTTGAACAACGTCAGTAATGCTGGTAATAGTGGAAAATGTTCACATAAACACTGACAGGAGTATGAAGTATTAAAAAGAAATAAATAGAATTGGAACACACGATGATAGATCTTCAAGAGAGAGACAGAGATTGTATAGCATTTTGCTGCTGGGTGAATGTAAGAAAACTAATACTTTTATCTAGTGTGACTAAATTACTTTCTTAAGTTGGTTGTCATTTGGCACAATATTTTTATTATGCAAACAAAAATGTTTATTCAGTATTTTTGTTCTTGTGCTTTATACTTAGCAGATTGTAAACGCACATTATCTTAATATTTCATGCAATCTTTGGATTGTCAACCCTCAGATAAAGTGTATTTTTAAAGAAAATGTAGACTGAAAGAGCATTTGGATCCTATGTCAATACATTAATCACTATCACTGTCTTCCTCCTGTGCCATGAAGGGTGGGAAACTGCATCCTAAAGATGATTAATCTTTTGAAATAAAGAAGAAAAGCATTTTATAATTTTTTTTCTCAACTATTTCAGAATCAGTAATTAGCTCAAAAGACAAGTTTCAGCACTTCTTGGTAAAGCAGATGGGAATTTTTCCATCTATGTTTCTTAGAGAAAAACAAATTCATTTTAGTCACAATTAAATTCCTCATTAACTATTGGACGTTTTTACTGCATTTTCCCTATTTTCTGGGTTGTTTGTTTTGTTGTTTGTTTGTTGGGTTTTTTTTTTTTAAAAAAAAAAGAAGAAGAAAAAAGTGTACAGCAAACTTTCCCCAGACTTACTTTCTTATTGTTTTCTGGCTTTATATAAATTTACACACCAAATATATCAGGTAGAAGTAAAGGAAGTGGGCAGTTTTTCCCCTGTATGAAAGAACAGCTTTTGAAGGTCTTTGATACATACATAAACATAATATCTATTTTCTCTAATTTCATAAAATGCACTTCTAATCTATTTACTTCTCTAAGTCAGCTTGAATCTCTGAGTTACAGATTTAGCTATTAAAAAAAAAAAAAAAAAAAAAAAGGAAATTTAATTACATTAATGCAAAAAATAAAATACTAGACTGGCTAGTAATTTTGCCTTAAATCAAGCCTTTCAGACATTACAAAGTATTAAATTACCTGTTTTTTTTTCTAAATTAGCTTTTAAAAAACAACTGATCCTACTCATGGTTTTTATTCCTCTCTTTCTTAAAATAGGCTGTGCTGTAATTCCTCCAAAAAGACAACTTGCTTTAGGAGATCAAGTTAAATACTGAACATAATTGAAGAAAGGAGATGTCCAAACCAGGACACCCATTGCTGCTCCATCGTGCATTTGAGATAAACAGTCAAACCTCCAAAATAAAATTTGAAACTTTTTGTATCAGTTTGTGTCCATGAATTCATTAACCTTTGGAAATATTTCAGATATTGGAAATATTCCAATATTTCATTTAGAGAATGGCTGTTTATATGAAAATTGGTGATTTTATTTTTATAACGATACTAGAACCACCCTGCTAAAAGACCTGATTAAGTCTTTGTCAAAGACTGCTCTCTCAGGTTTGGCTTCTTGCTTTCGTTCTAACTTATAATCAGTGAACCTTCAGTCATGAATTATTGCTTTGAAATACAGTATATTCATCCTAGGTTCTATAAATTAAGTTCTCACTTAACTCTTAATACAGTATCTCTGATCCTGCTTTGTTTGTCTCCCCATTTTTACTGCCACAAGATATATAAATTAATGTCTTGGGATTTTTTTAATTGATAAATACATGACTACAGGGTGACCTTTAGGTGGATCTGATCATTAGCAGATTATATCCATCATTCCCTTGCGCTGCACGATAGCATACTAGAACACACAGAGAAAGAAAGCTCATTTGAGTCATCAGTAACTGAACAAGTAACAAGGCAATGAAAAATTTGTGTTTCCCACAAAATTATAGTATCCAAGTAGGACTTCTCTGAATAATTTCAAGAAGGTCTAGAATCAAAACTGTGTCCATGCAAATATTACAAAGTACACCTAGAATTAAGAATACATGGTGGAGACAATAGTCGAGCCCTATCGGTCTCTAAGAAACAAAGTCCAAGATGCACATCTATCCATCACCAGTCACATCCTTCCCCACCAAACAGTTTTAGAAAAGATCAGTCTGGAGCAAAGTAGGGAGTTACTGCTTTATACTATGAAATAAGGGCTAGTTGACCATTAAACTGAAGAGGTATTGGTGGTGCCTCCTGCACTCCTCTATTTAATTGCATCCTCAGACTCACTCATCCTGTCTTCACACTAGCACTCCTTCTATTCACCTGCAGAGACCATGAGCAAAATTTTCAGATCGTTAAGTAATATAAAGGCTGTTTGGAACTGTGGTTTTGTCACTTCAGCAATTTCATTTCCATTCATGTGCTTTAGAGATCTCAATTTGAGGGGGAATAAAGGCTTAGAAGGCTCTGCTAGAGGGCGATTTTAGCCTCATAGAACAGGCTATAATTTACATTTATCTGTGTCTGACAAGGCTCTGTATGGCAGGGGCAAGAAAATGTTGCTGCCTCTCAGGCTATTGATAATAGGGGTGATGGTTAAAGAATTACTAACGAAGTAACAGAGCAGCTCCTAGCCTTAAAGACCAGATGCAGAGAACTTAGATGCACTTCACCTGTGATCAAATCATCTGAAGTAAAATGGTTCTCTTCATGACTGTAAGCCATCATTCATAATGCCAGCAACAGCAGATCTATTTCATGGAGAAATGTAAAATGATCTGCTAAATAATGAATTTTGCTAACTATGGTAGCTTTGCTTTTCTTCTTTTTTCTCATTCCCATCCAGTTCAACCAGTAATGCAGAGGACAATACACGCTACCCAAATACAATACAGCTGTTTGCTCCACAGGCACAGCAGATGTGCTGCTACAGTCAGATACTGCATGACCAGCAATAACATACTGCAGCAATAGAAATAACACAGAAATGTCTCACCCAGACAAATTGATCAGTCTGCCTGAGTAGTCTACAAGTCTCAATGGTCTACAGGTTCTCTCACGGAGTTCTTCAATGTAATAGCTTCCTGTGCTCCAAACTCTCAAGTGTCTGCTCACACACCAATGGCTACTCCCCACCATTCCTGGACACAGAGCAGGTTTTCTCTGAAGAGAAAAAAAACAGTACAGATTTCACATCAGATGTGATGTTACATCACATCAGAATTTTAGTTTCCATCTCATCAGCAGACAGACCCAGAAACACATTTCCGTGCTGCTGACTCCTCTTCCCTGCGCATCTCTGCCCAGCACTCCACAAGGTGAGAACAGAACCATGAGAAGGAAACGATTGCAGGGGACAGCAATGAAGAGGCACACTGGAAAGCCACTGTTCATAGGGTTTATGCTGATGTGGTTGAGGAGAGTCAGCAAGAAGCACCTCAAATAGTTTAAAGACTGAAAAGACCCAGATTAAAAAAAGATTCCCGTTTTTCAAGGGCCAGGGCTGGTTCATAGGCTGTGACTCCCACCTTAGCTCAGACTCAGTCTCTACCTGTTTGAGTTGACAGTCTACAGGCAACAGAGATACTGTGCTCCCCTTTAAGTGGTACATATTTTGAACCTGTGTTTCATATCTGCACTTCTTTTTTTTCCTCCAGAGGAAGGGAAAAAGAAGAGAGCCATTCTAACAAACAGTTTGCAATTACATAAATGGGTGGTGTGAGTGAGAATTCCCCATTTTCAAGTTAGAATCTGAATATAAACTTCAGTTCTGCCAATTTATTTTGCTTTTTTTTCCCCTGCGTATGTGTCTAACATACTCCATATTAATGGAAATACTGGCTTTTTAGGTCCTTACTCCAGCCAGCTACAAATCATGTGGCTGACAGTTAAATGGCCAATCTGAGGATCCTGTCTGACGTTGCTGTGGCTTTGGTATGCCCCGGGATGTAGGTCACTCTTAGTGCACAGCCTTTCTCATATCCTTTGCTCCCATGATGCATTTAGATGATGGTGCATTAATGTGACACTTTTTCAAAATAGAAGTCGAGAGATGTAAAATCTGTTTCCTACATAAATGATTTTTAATCTGTAATTTCCATGACTCTTGACATCTGCCATCAAATGAATATATCTTCTTGTTTTATCCTCAAGAGAAAGGCAGATTGTCGCTATCTCCACTGCCAGCACTCATCTCATCATCTTTAAACAGCCTTATTCCTGGTTTCCAGAGGTACAAAAGAGACTCCCGAGGAGTAGACCATTATGGGTTTCTTGCAATAAGAAACACTGGAATGAAGAAAGCTCCTAGGATTAGCAAACCTTGCCCCTCGTGTCACACATGGTCATATCATGCAATACTTACAAATTTAACAAGCTCCATCTTGAAGATAGGGCAGTATTTTGCCCTTCTCTAATCCCACTGAGAAGGCTGTTCCAAAACCTTGCACATTCAATCACCAAAGCCTTACTCTAATTTCTAGGTTGAACCTATGTCAGTTTAATAGCAATATGTAAAAATGCAAAGAATGTAAGAACTAGCATATTACACCAAAGTTGAAGTCCATTTGTCTTGTCATTCTGTTTCAAACAGTGGACAGTATAGGACATTTTGGGAAATAATTTAGAATCTAGTACTAGAAGAACAAGGAAGAGCTGTACTGACTGTGACAGAAGCAGGCACGCTAACTTGAAATATTCATTGCCAACTGTAACTGAAATGAAAATTAACGGAATAAGCATATTTTCTTTGGTTCTATTCCTTTCTGACCAGTATGAGCCTCTTAGAGGCATTTTAGGGAAGAAGACTATAGGTACATTATTATTAACTTTTTTTAACTGTTTCTAAGTAGAATCAAATGGGCTGGATATTGACCCATAAGGCCTGTGCTCTTGTCATATCTGAGTTAATTTAAAACTAGTCTGTATTCCAGTCTGAAATATCTAGATGGATTGGGCGACAGTGGATGTTAGGACCTATAGAAACTTCAGGACTTTGTATAAGTAGAAGTATACCTTCTTAAAGATGTTTCACTTTGGCATGTCTAAAGTTAGTGCCACTGGCTAAAATAAAAAATCACAGATGTGACACTAACACTGCTAGAATCTGTTTTGAAACTTGTAAGATCAACTTTCTCTATCTCATGCTAGTTTGACAAGAAACATCTGATTAGCCAAAAATTTACAAGTGAAATGTTTAGTTTTTCAACACTAATTTTTCAATGAATGGAAGACAACTTGTCTTTTGAATAACAGTTCCAAACAGCTACTAGACAGGGCTCTTGACACAGTAAGATTGACTGTGGTGAGTAGCAACAAATTGGACATTTTGTAGTTTCATTTTCACTGCACTCGCCATGAAACATTTTACAGCTTCAGGTTATTAAGCTAGTAGCAGTGGAGAATGTTCTTCTCAGGGCACTAACAACTCAAAATGCCAGTTTCATCACCAATGCAAGCACTGAGGCATTGATAGCTACATTCAGTCTTTCTCCATGTGGTATTTCATACTGATTATGATAAGTTATCTGAGTGTCTTCTGAAAAGCAGGAAGAACTGAAAGGAAGCTGAGCTTCATCTCTTACACTCCTTAAAACAGAAAAGGGATGCAGTGAAGAAGAGGTAACTGGGCAACAGAGAGAGACATGATGGGACAGCTAGTATTATTAAAATAAGCCTGGATATAACAAAGAACATAGAGAATGGTAGAAGGCTGTGGTGGAATGTTGTAGAGGTGAATTTGTCTTCCAGCTCCAGAATGATCCTAGACTTTATTTTCTATTTTCCACATCTCTCTCTGCTAGCCAATTAACTTCATAGGTCGTGGTGGCCCAATCTCAGTCATTACCTTCTCTTTCTCACCCACTCCTTCCACTGTCCTGTTTTCCCACAGAAATTGTAACTGCTTGGGGTGACAGAAGATGCTGACAGTGAAAAGAACTACATTTTTAATTTCTGCAGTGATATTAAAGGTGTCTACCTCCTGGTACAAGCAGAGGGATGTAGAATTCAAACCCATTTGTTTCCCTTGGATTCAATGAGACCATATTACATGTTTTAATCCAAATCTCAATTTATGCTGCCAGTATGTACCTGATAGTCTTTCAATATTCATTTTGCATGTCTGGAGAAGCTTCCCATCAAACTGGTGAACTGTTCTGCTCACATATGAAACACGGATAGTGTAATTTATTAAAGGAGGTCTGCATTACTACAAGGAGGGTTGGTTTCTGAAGTTAGCAACACGAGATAGCCTTGTTTGTTCAGGAAATACAAATCAGGGATAAAATGTTATTTTTTCTGATTGGAACAGGCACATTGTTTCTATAACTTGGCTGATAATTTCCACTGTATTAGAGACTGACCCAGTTAGTTGATTTTTTTCATGGCTCTATAAAGAGCACCTGGAGTCTTTGTTCCCTTAACCTGGAAAGAATCAAGCAAGAGAAGAAAATACCTTGTTAATATTCATACTTACTTTGGCTAATTCTTACCTCAAAATTAATTTCTCTCAAGTTTATTTTTTCCCTTCTTGGTCATAAATCCACAATTTGCATCTTACCTAGAATGTTGATCTTTCTGTATGATGATATCCTTACACCAAAACCTGCCAATTAGTGCTAGTACAACCCTAGGCTTGCTCTGTTACTCAACAAGAGGGGTATTGCACAGATCCACTTCTTGCCATACACTGGTGTTCTGGGCTCATATTTTTACCTTCATTTTGAAGAGTAATCCTCTCTTCCTCAAGCCCATGTCTGCTCTTCTCATTTCACTCATCTATTTATCCCAGTCTTCGGTATCACCATCATCCTCCAGTACTGTTCCCGCTTGTTCTCTATTAGAATAAACCATGATCTAAAGCTCTAGCACGAGTTCACCCACACCAGAGACCCTCTCTTGTTAACAGTTCCACTTTGCTCAGCAGTCAAAAGCAACCTATAACCACAGTGACTGAAATCAAGCCTCACATAAAGTGTTTTTGATTAAGATCTCAAAAAAATTAATAAGATAAAGAATAATAAGTTTAACAATGACTAAGAGGGACAAAACTGCTTAATAGCAATCCCCCCTTTTTCCTGCTGAACTTCAAAATTATCCAGTAAATGCCACCCTCAGTGAAAAATCATTATAGCAAAAAAAAAAAAACAACCCTAAACATTAAGAATTTTCCTAATTATGACATGTTTAACTGCATTCAGAGTCTCTGCATGAAATCCACAGAATGCAGCCATGCACAAAGCAATTGCTCTGTTTTCATCTGTTCCCTGTTGACTATAGTTCAGGTGAAATTAATGCATTAAATGATGGAATGTAGCTGAAATTTGCTACAGCTTTTAGAAAGCCTTAATCCTGAAGGTGCTTACCCAAGTAATTTTGTTGTAACAGATGTACATAGTAGCAGATGCACCTAGTATCTCTTTCTGAATAGAAAGTACTGACTTAAACCACTTAACAACTGTGAAAACAGAAATTAGATAAACAGGAGGTATATCCCCTTATCTGAAGTCCAGTGTTTTTGGCAAGTTACTAACTAGAAGTGCAAGGGTTAAGGAGAAGACGTTAATTTGAAAATTCAGCCCCCACTGGAAATGCATAGTGGGCACTTTGAGACTGACAATTCCTGATTCGTTCGGATTTTAAAGAGTGCTTCAAAACGTATCGAACCCTTGTGAAAGAATTAACTATTACCTTGTCTGAAAATTCAGCTCCTGCTCTCCGAAAGATATTTTTATCTACCTCTGTTGCTTTGACCTATTTAACCCTGGTGACCAGCTGCTGCAGAAGCCATGTACCTGGGTGCGCTGCTGTGCCACCGGGAGCCCGCATCCACCCCCCCTGCAACAGCCCTGGCCCAGATGTACCTGACACACAGCGAGCAGCCTACAGTGAGAGCCGGTAGACTGTCTTTGTCCCTTCAAACAGCATTTTATACCACGTGATGACTATGAGGACAAATACTGCTTGGCCCTTTCTAATAAACACCAAGAAAAAATTGTTTTAAGTGAATACATGACTGCATGCCAGTTAAACAGTTCTTACATCAGTAATAACATGTCCTTCCCCCTCATATATCTTCCACATGATTTTCATTATTTTTTCTACAGCATTCAAGATGTTTATATGCTAAGCATGACTTAGGCTCTTTTTCTCTTAGCAGTATGATGAAGACAAAACCTTTCTGCAGCAGGAGCATGGTGCGTGCCTGCAGTCACATCAGCCAAGCTTTTCAACCCACCCCACAGCAACGTGGCAAAAGCTCAACACAAACTTACCGGTTTAATTCCCTTTCCCTCCCAAGCTGGTCCCTTTCTGACCCTTGCCCATGATATTTTTCCCTGCTTACCCTCATGACAGGCAACAGGGAGGTGAGTCACAGGGGCTGCCTGGTGCCCTGTGAGGGAGGCAGCCAGGATCTGCCCTGGGCTGGTCAGAAGTGGTTCCATCTAGCCCAGACACCTGTGGGGACAAACCCACGGTGTCGCAAACCACAGCAAGTCAGGGAGGCACAGGGTGCCCTAGCTGAAACTTATTTAAGGACACAGGTAGCAGCTTGGGGACGCTTTTGGGGTGTTTTGCATGCCAAAGGAGGCATGTGCATTTATGGAGGGACCTTCTGCCTGTGGGACACCCCTGAGGGACTGTGGCCGCAGGGGCAGCCCTGAGGGGACCAACAGGCACCACACACCAAGGCAGCGGCGTCCCCTCAGGGACACCACTGCCCCAGCCTGGGGTGCCCACGGTCCCCTCAGGGATGTCCCACACCAGGGCAGGGGCACCAAGGAACAGAGCAGTAGGAAAACCAGTAGGCAAAGCGAGGCAGAAAACCATTAGGCGCACAGCACCTCAACCTCCTACACCGCCTGACACCTCTCGGCAAATTTGGGCTGAGAGACTGTAATGCACAGGGAAAATAAGGGAAGCTGAGACTGGGGAGGGGGGAGGATACACATTTTTACGCGTCTGTGTAGCCTCATATTGCTAATAGTGTGGTTTCCCTCCATGGTAGCTATACAGATGGTGTAAATGTTTGCAGGGTAACACTTTGGTTGAAGATAGGCCTAAAATTACAAACAGGAAGGGGTTTGGGGGGGAGGGGGTTTGTGAGGAGAAAGAAAATTGGTTACAACAATTAGTGGTGTTAAGGTTATTCATCAGGTGATGTGGGTAAAGTAGATCATTAACACCTACCTGATGGAGTATGGACTGCTTTGTTTGATTAGTGCAATACTGTATGCATGAGGCACTTCAGACATACATAGCTATGCTGGGATAGTATGTACTGATTCTGATAACTCGCAGCTGGTATTTTAAGTCTGGTTATTTTTCACACGGAGGTTAGAGAAAAAACCTGAGAGTCTGAGCATATAAGAAGGATCTTAATAATCCAGAAAAAATACCTTATTGGGGGGTCAAAGAGACTCTTTTCTTTTAGGGGATGTTTGTGTATGGACTTAATTAGAAAAGCTAACCAACTAGAATCTAATATGGAGTCCATTTGTATTATTTTCTCAGCCATGTCTTACTAAGATGTAAGGATACATTGCTAGAAAGAGCAATTGGTTTGTTCAAAATTAAAAACAGCATTGTATTTTTAAATTCCAGCCGCGATAGTCATGACAAATTAATGCCTGTTGTGCTGGATAGAAAATACCACTGCCTACTACCAGGTACACAAGTAAGTGATGTCCCAAATAGCTGGCTGAGGTAATCTTTTGCACAGTACCTCTTTTGCAAATCACTGAATATGACTGGCAGCAAAGTGATATGACTTTGGCTTGGGGTCAAAATTTTACATTAATTTCAATGAGACTGATAACAAAAGATGTATTGTGAGCTTCTATTATTGCACTCACAGAGAGATAATTGTATTTCATTCATATATTCTGATTTTCATCACTAGATCTCAAAGCACTTTAAAATGGTCTCATATATATGGGATATGACGCATGGATGCAGAGATGTATTCAAAGTCTTCCAGCAGACCAGTAGCCAAAACAGGAACAGAAACCAGGAGCTCCAATCTTAAGGTTTTTCTACACTTTTTCATTTGTAAGAATGGCCTAATATATGCTTAATAACAGTATTTAAGAGGAAGTTCATACAAGGAAAATACTGTGATTAGTGGTGTAGTTCATATCTACAGGAGGCACTGGATAATGTATATTAAACTATAGAAATGACAGTCATGTGGCTTGCTACTTCTTTTTCCCTCCTAAATAACACTTGTTTTTAATATTATCTATACCTTCATTTCACAGGCAAAAAAGTTAAAACTTTGACATTCAAAACCTCATAGTAATTAATTTTTATGTTTCCAAATTCCATCTCTTTGGTAATAACAGTCTGGTCTGAATAGATGCTAGTTCTTTTGGTTGGGTGAGGAGATTCTTATAATCCTTATGTGCAGTGCAGGAGTTAAATAATCTGTTTTCTTTCCTATTGTGTCCAAGCCCTTAAAGCTGTGTTACAGAATATTGATTGACAATCCACTTGCTGATAACATGTCAACAGTAATGCTACACCCTGCTGTGTGAGTCTCTTCACAGCCTTGTTTTTTTTTTTTTTTTTCTGTTTTTGTTTGTTTGTTTGTTTGTTTTTTGGTGTTGTTGTTTATTGGGGTGTTTTGTTTTGTTTTGTTTGAAACAGATGGAACAGTTTCTGGAAGTGGTATATGTAATAGGCTGCATGTGCTTGATGTAGGAAAGGCCAGAAAGCTTGGATTGTGGGAAATAAAGGAAGGAAGGGGAATGAGCCTCTCAGTAGAGGCTGTAGCACAATTAAAATCCTCACTGCCAAAAAGAACATGGTTACATATTCCTAGCAGTAGAGAAATCTCCCCAATGTATTGGAATTCTCTGCCCTCTACTGGCATTCCTGGATATCAGCCTCAACTCAGCTGTGGGAGTCTGTGATCGTATTATCCTCGAAGAGTCCTCGCAGACAGTGTTGAGACTGGCCATGTTTATAAAGCAAATCCTTTAGAACATGGTGTTGCAAGAAGTGCAAGAATGACAGTGTCTGACAGGGATCTAAATCTCAAGTGACATTTGCTATTGACTTCTGCAGTGCTTTTCAGATGTCTGCCTACTTCTCACCTTGTTCAACACTGCAAGGGTTAGTCTGAAGCATATCCACATGCTATTGCAGTCCCCATCTGTTTTCTTCCAGTGAGCCAATACAAGGAAGAAGAAACAAGATAATGAATGTTACTGTTTGTTGTGGTGGTGGTTTTCATTCCACTATAAAAAAAAATCGTGCTTTCTAGGATAATGAATTATTTCAATAAAAGGTTTCAAAGTGCAGTTTGGGGTTAATATAGAACCGCAACTGCTAAATGACTCAGCTACCATCGTATTTGGCAACCGTTCCATCTGTTTTCCTTGGGTGCAGAGCATAATTTTAAAACTTCATTTTGGGGCAAGTGTTATTAGCTAATTGGTAGAAAACTAGTTTTCCCATAAAAATATAACTTTGAAAAACTAATTAAAGCTGTTGGTACAGTATGTGAATTTCACTTCACAGTGAAGTCTTAAAAACATTTCAGACTCAGTCCTGCAATAAACCAAAGGTTCTGCAAAGCAACAGGACCGTACATGGGTCAGGCTTCAGAGGATGGTGGTCTCAGCCTGAACAGAAGCTCAGGTTCTCACCCACTTAGGCCTAAAATGTCAAAACCAGCTTCTTGCCCAGTATTCAGAGGTCTTTAGATTTGTAATGATACTACTGATATTCTACTGTACAAGTCTCTTTTATACTTACTTGTGCTTTATTAAAATATACTTTTTCTACACCGGTAGGAGAAAAAGGTATTCATATAGAACAGATTTCTCCTGGCTGCCATGGCATTGGGACAAAGCTGTGTTTTGCTGCACATTTGTGTCTGATGCCACATGTAACAGCCAGCCCAGTTTGGTTTGAGTGGAAGAGCAGACTGATCTGCATGGCACAATTTGTGTTTTGCTTTTCCCCAGACCTCACTGATCTTTCTTTAGTAAACAGTTGTATGCATCTTCGAAAGGAGGTTGTATAGAAAAGCACCTAGCTAAATTGGCTCTGTGCACGTGCATTTTTTTCAGTACGGACTGGCTGCACTGTCCTAAATAAAAAAAAAAACCTGATAAATTCAGCTGCTTAATATATATAGAAATGGATAAATATTGCATTCCTTAGAAGAGGATAAACTTTTTACTTCTGCAGTATTACATTGTTGTTGATGGTGCCATATTAACAGTAAATATGCTGATCAGTTCAGGGGTCCTCAACACCACCAGAGTGGAGATTCATCAGGTATAAGATTTCTGTAAGAAGCACTAGGTTGTCCCTGCCCATGGCAGGGGGGTCAGACTAGATGATCTTCAAAGGTCTGTTCCAACCCAAACCACTCTGTGAAGTTCTTCACAACTGACCTGCACTCTCCAGCTGTGTCTGTTCAGTATGGATTGTCCCACAGGCGATGTCTCCTCACTGCAGCACCTACAGGTCTCTGAGCCTGATGAACAAGTCAGGCAACCCAGAGGCTTGCAGTGTCAGGGTGACTTTTTTTTCCTAGACAGTTACTTAATTGGAATAAAGTTTGTAAAGATGCAGGATGAAACTGGTCACATAAAGCCTCTTTTCCATCAAATTCTCCAGGTTAAATCTCTCACCTCTAGCAGCAAGCTTGACATACACTTGCCAACACCTTCATTCTCGCTCTCCAGCTTCCATAATGCTGTTTTCATCTTTCCACTCATACCTGCAACTGACAAAAAGTTAATAATCCAGTCAACAGTCTTCCATTCACAATTATGTTTTAACACTATTCAGTTTTACAGTCGGCATATTTCACCACTCTTACACTGCTACAGACAGCATATTACTGTTTCCAACAGCTGTATTACCATTTCCTATCCAGTAGGCACTGGTACAAGTTGAATGAGGACACTGGGGTAGACACCTTTTGTGGAATGGAGAAATTGCTTGTTTTCTACTACTCCTTCCCCTCAAAAGAGAGTAGAAGGAGGAAAGCTCAGTTGAGGAGTGTTCCTGTTACTATGTCCACACTCCATTCCACATGGATTTCTTCCACCTCATGAGTGTCTCAACAGCCATAGCCTTTCGTTTAACTAGCTGGGCGTGTGCAGCAGTCAGGATACGCACAGCAGACCCCTGTGAGGCGTTGAACCAGCACTGGAGCTGGATGAGTACAGCAGCACAGTGACTGGTGGCACTGCTTCACATTCAACACTGTCCTCACTCAGCTGTTCTGCTTCTAGCCTTGCACTGGTGCAAGAGACAACTAACCAGGCTCAGTCTCTGCAAGCTTAGTGACCCTCTCCTTAGCGTAGTGTAGGCACCTCCCCCATTTTTGAGGCCCTACTCTTGTTGACACTGGCTAAGCACACCTGAAGCATCTAGGTCAGAACCACAGATGTGCCTCAGGTTTTCCTACCAGGACGATCATGATGGTCTTTCCAGTGAAGGAGTAGGCATGAATCTAGCTTCTGAAATGCATTAATCGCACCTCACTGACTTTCTATTCTCTACCAAAATGTAAACCTGGTTTCTCCTTCTTTCCTCCTGTAGAATTTCAGGGTTGGTTAGTCACAACCTTCATCTTAATTCCACACAACCAACGACCAGCCCTTAGCCTTTTTCTAAGGTGATAACGACATTAAGGTCCAGGTATGTGTGCATAATCTACAAAAGATGACTGAAAATCCCCTGTAGCCCTTAGCAAATAAAAGGTTCTCTGCTCATCTTAGTCCCATCTGCTGTGTTATCATCTCCACAGCAAGTTCTTGCCACAGCAAGTTCTACAAAAACACCTGAGCCATACAACCCACTAGGTTCTTGGCCCTGTGCTCTTATAGAGATGGATAGATGCACATGTGGAATCCCAGGTGCTATCGTTCACCTATCCCAGGTGCTCCCTTCACCTTTCAAGGTTTGATCTCTCTTCAGGGAGTTTCCGAGACACAACGCAATAGATGTTTGTAAAACAACTTGAAAGCAACTGGGAAATGAGCTAGCTCGGCAAAGAGAAGCCTTCAAATCATGTAAGGTTGTAGTATGACAGCTCCTCTCTTTTCCAGAATAATTGAGTGACACCTTAAGTGTTTCATTCCTTATTAGTTGCAGTTTTTCTCTGTACTCAGCCTGGAGAAACTGCTGGTCAAATAGCATGGTGGCAAGTCTTCCATTTAAAATCAAAAGCAGCCTCATGAACTGACAGTTCTTGACTGGTTGGACAAGACATAAAAATTCGCCTCTACACCTCTGCTTGCAGCAAAACAAAATGGTCAAAAGGTCATCATGCAGCCATATGACCATGTTAAAAATGACATGGGCACATGTGAGCTTTCCCTAGTGGGAACAGGGAAAAGGTTTCCTGACTCACAGCAGTAAACCCTTCCCCAACACAACCCCAAAGTTAATAAAAAGTGCATAGAGAGAATGTACAAACTTTGCATATTCAGTTTTCAAGATGTTCCAAAAAACCTGACAGTACTGGTTCCATGTAAACCTATGCTCAAGAACAGGCAATTATTTCCACTCCGCAACCAAACCGTATTACCATGTAACATAATCGGATTAAAGAAAACATTTGCTCCAGCTGAAGGCCTGCCACTATGCGCAGCTAGTAGTTCTTTTGCAGCTCTACCACAGGAATGTATTTTATGCAGCATGACCAGAACAAAATAAGTAAAAAATTAAGTCCTTTGCCATAACTGAACTGCAAGTTCAGTTAAACTGATTAAAACGTTATACAGATACCTGTATTACAGTGATGGAGACAGTCCCGTACATAAAATAATATAAATTTGTACATAAAACAATATACATTTATTTAGCACAAAAGGTACCATATTCAAATAGAAGTGCATGTATGCTTTTTCTAGTACTTCTTTAAAGCACTTTTCTTTTTGAAAAGGTAAAGACCGATCATGACTAAAACAAAGACATACTAATCATTTGGCAGAACAACTGTTTTATCCTACAACTGTAGGCCTGCTAGCAGCTTATAAACTGTAATGCAGTTAGGAATTCCTTCTCAAGTGAGTCATCTCTATATGGTTCCATTAACACAGGTGGAACATTCACAAGAAAAATGTTACAAAACTATGACATTATATATGACTGCAATGTTTCCTATAATTACAGCCAACATAATATGCAGGGGCAGGGTTATATTCTCAGACAGAAAGACAGACAGGTTACTGAAAGATTCACAATAAATTGGCAAAAGCACTTACTGACAGAAGAAAATCCAACCATTATGTATGTGATTATACGACATAATTAAGAACAATTCCCATTTCAGAGATAACAGGTAAGTCAACATATAATGCTCAGAATTAGGACATCTACAGACCTCAAAGCCTGCAACTTTCATTTAGAGACAAATACCTGTTGGTAAATAAATGCTGATAGCTCACAACTGACAGCACAAAATATTACTTGAAATGTGGTTCCATTAATGACATAACTGCAATCACTGGATACAGAAGACCATCCAAATTACACTGGCAGACAGATTTTCCATATCTTCTCCTTTGCTGAAGTTCCACCACCTTAAGCAACAAACATCAAAGATGTGCTGCTGCAACTAGTTCAGTCTTCCCTCCGGTAGTTATCACCTGGATTAGACTCCCTGAGTTTGGTCGATTCTTTCCTGTTATCCAGTCGTAAAAGGTTCTGTTTTAAAATAAATGGATAAAACAGGGTGAAGAGGAGGAAAAAAAAATAAATACTACTATCAAGTATACTGACAGGAAGCATAAAATAAAAGCCTATTACGTTTCCTTCTTTTCCTATTGCCCTCTCTAGTGATTTCTATGTATGTTGTAAACCAGCAGTGCAATCACTGGATTCAGAGCTGCAGAGCTGAGTAGAGGCCCAGAGAAATCCTGAGGACTTTACAGCACACACACAGGATTTCAGACTGTCTTAAAGGAAAAGGCCAGGAGCTTACAATGTCAAAATGGCAAACCAAAGTGGCAAGTTTCTTCCACGTTAAAAAAAAAAAAAAATTTGGAAAGGGGAAGGAGAAGGTAAGTTGCCTTTACAGAATATATCAGAAACATGTATTTATGGCTAAAATACAGTTGCTAAAGACATTACACTGCCAACAAGCCATTATGACACTTAGATATTTAACTGTAAAAGTGGTCTTGGCAGAATCAAAGAAAGCTTTGACATATCCAAAATGGTGCCGAGTAAGATGGACTTATTCTAGGTAGCACACCAGAACACTCCTTATGAAAATGCAATACAAACTCCTTACTCAAAATATAATACAGAAAGTGCAGTGTATTGTTCGGGTCTATCAACCCTTCCAATATTGTAGACACAGCTGGATATCTCATCATGGCAGCTGCTATCCAACACAATGGCTTCCAGGGCACAAAATTCAAGTGCTACATAGGAAAATATTTCCTGCACCCTTCCCAAGATGCAGATGTTACCAACACTTAACACTGGATGTTTTTCTTCCACATTTAGTGAGATTTTCAGTTTTCAAAGCTGGATTTAAGGTTTAGGAAATTAGAACCCAAGAAACAAAAACAAGCCAATCAACCTAACTCTCCCACAAGGAAAAAATACTTTAAAAGTTAAAATTGAAAAAATGAATTTGTAAAACCTCAACATCTGACTAAGCATTCTCAGGAACTCAATAAATTAAAGATCTTGGTTTTTAACATTTTTAGGCCAACTAAATTCAATTGATGGGACCTTTTAAAAAGCCACAAACAGCTACATAGGCTTCTTGCAACAAAATACATTTCCCACTCTGATGTCCAGCTTCAAAAAAGTCACAAAGAAAAGG
The DNA here is from genome assembly GCF_003259725.1 of Athene cunicularia. Classification (NCBI taxonomy): domain Eukaryota; kingdom Metazoa; phylum Chordata; class Aves; order Strigiformes; family Strigidae; genus Athene; species Athene cunicularia. Next base: position 16,574,899 of record NW_020799098.1, read on the forward strand.
AAATCTCATGTCAGAACTAAACTAATCCCTGAACAATTAGCAACAGGCAAATTCAATTTCAGTGTCAGTTCTAAAAGACTTTAAAAATGTGCAAGAGTAAAACCCTTTATGGCGTATGAATGTAGATTCATCTTTGGTTTCCTCAAAGAGGCAAGACAGTTGTGTCCTTATTTGACAGCTCGCCCTCAGCAGTATCTTCACTACTCCCCATCACACCACAGAAAGCAGTACTCAATGCTGCACCTTCTCTAACCGAGAGGCATGAGAAACTGTACGCCTTACGATCTCAGCCTGCTGTTACGTAAGCTAGAGTTGAAGTTTCAGCATTTTGCAACATTATTCAGGACAAGGCTTTGTGGATGATGGAAAAAAAAAATAATCTTGACTAAATTTTTCTAAACAAGAGCATGAATTTTGCCAGCTGAGAGAAGTGAGCTAACACCATAGACTGGGCAGTAAAGAGTGTTTAAAATGAAAAAAAGAATCCCACCGAAGTTTACGTGCCTATTTGCAGTTTACCTTTAAACCAGACTACTGTCTCCTGCATCTGCTGTCTACAATTTAATTTGTCTACAGGCTTTATGAGATTCTCTGGCTTCCAACTGCTTAAGGCTATCTCCCTTGTTGGAATAACTGCTGTAGAGATGCTGAAGTTGATGGAGGTGGCCTCATTTTCTCCAGTTAAGAAGCCTATGCAATAAACCCAACGTGATTTAGAAACATGACAATAAGGAGATGATGGAGGAAAAAAAACACCCAAATCCAAGACAACTATTTAGAAAGAGCATGCAAGAAGATGCAGCAGCAAGAGGGACAGTGAGGAATTGCTTAGCTATCACACAGATACTCACTCAGCCAAGAATTCTAAGGGTGTCCAGGAGCTGAAATCTGCATCAGGCATTGATTTCCTGTTTGCTGGTGTATCTAAGGTAACACTGTGATAAAAAAGATAAGCCTTTTATTTAGACATCACGTCTCTGATGAGCACCACCTGCTTCTATTCATTGCTGTAACATATGCTTGAGTTTTATAGCACGCAGTATGGATTTCTCTTGCATCCTCTACATGTGTTAACAGCATATAGCCATCAGCTCCAATGTACACCAAAGGCTTCAACCTATAACCCCTCACCTTCCTGGCTCGCTGAACATCCCCCCCTCTAAGGCAATCACTTAGCCCACAAGCTCCCTTCCAGTCGCTCTCATGCAGAGAGGGAATGGCAGTGCTACGCTTGTTCACATGTACTGCATAGCACCCAGGCACCACATCCATGCTTTCAAACAGCCTCACTCCAGCTGAACATTCAGAGATTAAGTGCACAAGCATAGGGAGTCTGGACTTTGCTGATACATATTTATGCTACATACAACAGTATCAAGGGGTGAACTTTTCACAACTTCCTCACTGAGACGCTGTTGACAATCCAAGGTATAATTATTTTCCCAAAAATTTACTCAGGAACAGAATTTTGTGTGAGAACTATGCAAGTGCGGAATGCCCCTAAGTCCAGTGATCTTGGTGTGGGCCTGTATGTAAAGCTCTGTGGAAGGTGGTGTCAATTATCCAAACACTTCTAACGCCATTGCTCTCTAACCCAAAGAAGTGTGCCTAAGTGTGTGTATACAAGGAAAACAAAGCAGTGAGAATTCAGGTAGCGTTCCAAATCCCTATACAGAACTCTTCAATCTTAACGTTTGGGTCCTGAACTAGATAGGGGCCTGACAAGAAAAAATACTTCTCATTTTTGCAGCAAATTGTTAAATTTAGATACAGTGAAGACCTCCTAGGCCATCCACTTTTTACTAGCTTTCCTCATCAAAAAGAAAGCTGTGACAGGCATATACAAGCTCAGCTTTTTCTTTTCACAGATCCTCAAAGTGACCTAATTTTACTGATCAAGCACAGATATACAGCACCTTATAAAGAAGCATGTTTAACAAAGTCAAGGCCTGTCAAGTAATCCTTTGCTTTACTATTATCACACAGCTAAGAAAAAAAAAAAAAAAAAAAAAATCACATGTTAATGCATGGCTACAGTTAAACTGGTCAAAATTTAATCAAATTTTAATCCTAACACCTACTACTCTTTTGCAAAAGAAAAGAACTTAACCATTTTCAGGGTGACCTGCATTTGTTCATATACTCAACAGGTCTCCTTTCTCCGTGAAACTCTAAGTAGGTCTGAGAAGCTGTTTGTGCACTGTGAGCAGGACACTGCAAGCATATCCACGTGACTCCAGGTTACAGCAGTAATTAAATGAAACAACACAAGCAGAGGCAACTATGCAACCACTTACGGTAAAACGGCAACAGCAGCAGAACCAGACGGCAGCCCACTACTGGCACCAGCTAAACTCTGACAAAGCTGATGCACTGCTCCTTTGGCCATGCCATAGCCAATCATCCCTAACAATTAAATACAGGCAAATTAGAGCACAATCAAAACAGCTCTCAAAATCGTCAGTAATATGATAGAAACTCAGGTTGTTAGATGAATATTAAGACCACTTACCACAGCCAGAATGGAATCAGACTTTTAAAACATGTTGAAACATACGTATTAAAAAAGGCAAAAAGAAAAAAAACAGAAATCTCTTACTAGACATCCAGGAGCTATCACAGAACTCAGTTTACTCAGCACTGGAGAAATAAGCAGCTTACTAGAAGTACATTTAGTTAATGTACCCCAATGTACCCTGAAGGACAGGTTCTACAGGGCTAAACTTACAAATCTAATAGAGGAAGTGTGAAGATGCTCATAGAATTTAATAAGGCAATCATCCATTAATTTTAATCATATGACTAAGGTATTTGCAGGCTTGGAACCAAACAGATACTGCTCACTTCTCTCCAGAACCGTAACTCACCTGGTCAGCATCCCAAGTCTGACAGACCCTTCGGAAGAAACTACAAAAAACAATCCTCATGGTAGAAAATTACTAAGCGATCTTCAGGTAAAGCAAACTTGTTCCTAAACACTGTTGCTTTCTAGGCAGACAGTATTTAGCAGTGTAAGAGCAACAGGAATGAGAGCATAAGGCACACTGCTCAGGTACAAGATCTGGACAATCAGGGTGTTACAGGTCTGAGATGTCTCATGGTATATATCTGCCAAGCATTCCAGACACAGATTAAGCATGTAAAAAACCATAATGTATTTTGTCTACTACAGCTGAATGCCTTTCTGCCCATATGTATAAGTACACAAGCCCTTTCCAATGTGCCTGAGGAAGTATTTCGTATCAAAGTTACATAGGTAATTTTGCCCTGTAGCAGTGTTTCCATTATATTCAATTAGACATACATTATATTCAATTAGACATATTGTACAACGTCCATTTTTATTAGGAGAAATCGTGAGCAGCAGTAGCTAACTTATTTTATTGTTATGATAAAAATATTTGTATCTCTATCTTATTCCCGTCTTGTCTAAACCAAACATTCCAAACCTACTTAAGCCTTTTTATGCTTCTACTATTCCTAGCCATCACTGTCAGATTACTTTGTAACTGTTTACATGATTTTCAGTATTCTTCAGTTTGCATTATGTGAATCAACATTTTCACACAGGAAAAGAAAAAAAAAAAAATCACATTAACAGCAAACAAAGAAAAAGATTATTCCTTCCATAAGGGCTGGTAGTAACAAGACTAAAAAGTCGTATTTGCAAAAGTTGAGTCACAACGCTTTCCCAATTCTTCCTGATGTTAATAAGTTGCATGTGTTTGCCCAAAGCACTGCTGTTTTTCAGAAAAATCCAGACTCATTGAAACCAGCTAGTTCAAAACATGAAAGCAAGTTTGATTCTTGTGTTGTGGTCCCGACCTCCCAAAGTCACCCAAACTAAAAACATGAAAGTTTGCCAGAGTTCACATTTTTTTCATTTGTATATGGTCAGTCAGTAGTACACAGTAAATTATGCTTCTGCTTGTTCTCATAAAATAAGCCTTTTATCTTTGAACTATGCCAGATGCAGCTGTAAACACACAGAAGATAAATCATTAACTAGAAAATACAGTATATTTTTCCTGAAGTTTTAGACACAGCTTTCAGGAACATTCATAAATGTTTTATGTTTTAAAATTTTAGTACCTATGTCTCATCAAAATATTATTAACGTAACAGTAATCAAAGATTGGGAAATGTGAGTATTTGTCTCAAAAACTTTCCTCTCTCTGCCTGTGGGCTTGTGTGTCAGTGTTTTTTTTTTGTTTTTTGTTTTTGTTTTTTTGGTTTTTTTTTTAAATTAAATTGCTCACAGATTTCTTCCTCCATCCAGCCCAACTTGGCAAGGAGATGAAAAAACTCAATATTGGTATTAAATAGCTAGTGAAGGGCAAAGCCAAAAGTCAACAAGCTTATCTATGTCTGAAGCAAAAGCAGACTGGAATCACAACACGAATAGGACAAGCATAGTTAACAGAATCAGCTGAGTCATCACCAATGGAAAAATTGGGCAATTAAGGACTTCAGCCTTTCAGAACACAAATGCAAGATTTAACTTTATTTAAACACTGTACTTAGAGCTTGCTGTGTGCTTCTATTCATTATTTTCTGACCTTTTTTTTACCGTATCATATATGAGCCAAATACATTTCATCAACTCATGTCAAATATTAGTTAAATACTGATTCTGTTTGCACTCCAGCTTCAAGAGATTCAGTATTGCTACCTGTAAAATTACACCTTCCTTAAGTGTTTCAGCAGCAATCTTCCATTTGGCCAAGAAACCAGGGAGTCAAACTGTTGCTTCACAAACAAGAATGCTCAGATAACAGATAGCTGTAATTGCCGACACCCCAGCAGTTACCATGCATTGCATATTACCTGGGGTTCCAGATAAGGCAGCTTGAGCTCCCATTAAAGTCAAAAGGCCACCGTCTTTCAGATGTTTTGTGGCTAGATGACTGGAGATAATCGATGTCCAAACGCTCTGCTTCCACATCAGATCACAGTTTTTGTATAAAGCTGATTAAGAAGAGAATTAGTGACATCACCTAAAAGGTAGAAGACTTCTAACCTCGATTTCCTTGCTGTCACACAGAGTGCAACAGCACTATGCAACAAGATTACAGAAACATGCTTTCTACCATTTTCTACTTCCACATTAGTTAAAATATCAATTGATGTACTTCGTATTTCCTTGCAGTTTGGGGTCTGAGCCCCAGCTCTAGAGCATACATTCTAAGAAATTATCTGCCTTCGCACTACCAGAAATAAAAAAAATAAACACAAGATAGTTCCATTAGTTCTCCATTAATGGTTCAAAGATTTCCAAGTTCCTGAAAACCCTGTAGGGTTTGCTTCAATCTATGTCAAGGATCTCAAAACCCTCACATTAGCCTCATCTCACCTTGTAGTGGCATGATCTGTCTCTTTTCTTAACTTCCTCACTGGCTGCAAGAGAGCTACGCTTTATTAGTATGCAGATAGAAGACTCCAAGAGATAAAGGAGTTGAACAAAAAAATATTTCTTATCACCAGATCACTTCATAAACCAAGACACAATCTGTCTGTCTGACAGCAGTAGGCTGGTACGGAATATCCAAGATGTATGCATCTGTGCGTGCATTCCAGTGCCCCTACAGACTGGAGTGCAATCGCTGGCGCGGCAGCCTAAAGGGGCACGTACACCCATAGCTTCAAATGAAAGCAAGATCTGAACTCTCATAATTGTTTTTTGTCATCAATATCTGCACGGGAAAAGAATAGAAAAATGGTCACTAGCCACGTCAAAGATTTAGTGTTCAGAAAGAATCACTTCCCTAACACCATATGGAATAAGCGTAAATAACAGGGACCAGGCTGACCACCTATCCCAAGATAACCTGCCACCCTACCAATAATGTTACTGTAAATTATGGTTATGATAAATTATTTAAAATACAGTGCACGCTAATAACAATCGAATGTAATGCAACTGTGGTATGTGTGTCTTTCCATATTGTCTCTCTTTAAAAAGAAATCTTTGCCTGTAACATCCGAACTGGAAGTGGGGAAGAAAAGGACACATTTTTACCAGATTTACTCCAGACAGAAAACCTATTTTTTTTCTTGTATCTCTACACTAGTGAATAAAGCATAAAATTTCATTCCCAATATTACATGTTTAAAAGCTTTTTTTTAAATGGAAGGTTTTTTTCTGTAGCATCATCTCAGGTCATTAGACAGCTCCTTCCAATACTGTATTGCACAGTAATAACTCAGAGAGCTGCAGGAGGCAATGGAGGTTTTACACAAAGCAATGAATCAGGAAACAACATTGATATTTCTACCCAGACACTGTCTTATATAATTTGCCTGACACAAGTAATGGCGGCAGTAGTTCATGGATAATAATGCTGAACTCCTTCATAAAGTGCATCAAGGTTTTTCTGATGAAAATGGGTGCATCAAAAAGTATTACTGAGAATACTAAACTCAAATTTAACAGACAGTAAAAACTCAGAGAAATTGTTACTGAGCTATTTTGTACTTTTATGCTCAGGTCCTCTTCTGGACTCAGAAAGAAAGATGATCTCAAATGTCATTACCATGATTTTTAAGGATTCCTCTCAGATTTCATTCATGTGTTCACTAGCATGCTGGTACCAAAGGCTTACATTTAGCTTTGGCGCTGCCTCCAGCCCATCCTCCTGCTACACACAAGATGGCATCCACCTTTTCTTCACCAAGAAGTTTTCCAATCGCTGTTGTCACCTTCAATACACAGAACAAAAACATACTGAAAATATTAGACTGATGAGGTAAAAGAATAAATATCAAGACTGCCTTAAAGTTACTTTTTTCCAGTTATGTAGCTGAGCAACACAACACACAGCAATCTAAGAAGGTGCAGAAAATTAACATTTATGATCTATGAACTTAACCCAAAAATAAGTCATGTTGAAAGATAACTAGAGATAAAATTCAGACTGTACAGTGCATGATGTCACTGGAAACAACTGATTTGAGCAGGACAGAAAGATCTGACCCTTACCTACATCATTAATAAAAATTTGTATTTGACTTACTTTTTGACAGGTTCTTCTTTGGGTATGGTGCTGTTTGATATGGGAAATGAAACTCCAGGTCTGACCAGGACTACTGATGTCACTTTTGATGACGGTGCAAGAAATGAACAACTAAAGATTAGCCTTCTTTTATTGCTTCAATCTAGACATTCTAGACCACAACCATCAATTTAAGCCTGGCCTCTAAATTTGAGTGTGTATACTTTTAGATATCTGGTATCTTTCTCTCTTTCAAATATAAGACTTCACAGTTGGCAATGAATTTGTTGGCTATGAATTTTCTCTGCCAAAGTGAAAAGCAAGCAATCCATTTCTTAACAAAAGAAAAAATCCACTGGTTTTCACAAAGGTTCATCATTGAAAAATATGTTGCAAACATTCTATACTACTCTTTAAAAGCCTTACGAGTTGTGTAGATATAAAGGAAACACACTGGCTAGTGATTCAGTTTATCAGTAAGAGAAATAGGTTCAAAAGTTAAAATAATAAAAAAAAAAAAAGCTACCACTTGAGAATAAAGCAGAGTTTTTAGGCTAGCTTGGCTTCTCCCGTATTTACCTCTAGTAACTAGTGCATTCTCTAGGGATGCCATCGGGGCTTAGGGTCTGCACGCTTTGCATGTACCATCTACCTACGTACAACGCATTTTAGAGTTCGGACATCAGAAGGAAGTGATGCATTTTAAGATGTCCTCATTCATCTTCGTTATACCCATCTGAATCGGTCCGTGACTTCTCAGGTCACCGGCCGGGCTCCTTCGCCCCACAGCGGCGGCTTCTTGCCCGAGAGCGGGCCGAAGCGCCCCCAGCCGCCAGCGAAGGGAGGGCGGCGGGCAGGGAG
>NW_020799098.1:16582801-16592505 GCF_003259725.1 Athene cunicularia
GGCCGCCCGGAGCTGTGCGCCGCCCGCTTTAATGCGCCAGATCCCTACGTGAGGCCTCGGCCCCGGGAAGCGCCGTTTGCGCTGCTCCGCGCCCAGGGGGAGGGCGGGCGCCGGGAGAGGCCCGGCCCGGCGGGAGTGAGCGCCGAGGCGGCAGCACAACACAGGCGCCAAATTACGGGGTTTTAATGCCTTGCCCCTTGCACGCGGCTACTGACCCACGTTCTTGATAATCTAAAAAACTGGATTCTGCTCCTCATTTTCCTCCCATGAGGTTACCCTAAAGAACTCGATGTCACTTGAGCAGGACAATTAAACCTCTGATGAAACATTAGCCAGGCAAGAGATATAGGATTACTTTCTGCAGAAACAACCATCGCCGCACTACAGTGTAATGAAGCTGTGACTTGCAACCATTCCAAGATGTTGCAGAAAAATAATTTTCTTTACTTGATTTTTAACCATACAGGTTAATTTATAGAGCTTCAAAATACAATGAGATGTATTTTGAAAAGCCTGCAATTCGCTTGTGGGTTTCCAAGCATGAGAAAAAATGGGAGATGTGCCTGATTGCTGCAGAGGGGTCTTGGAGATGAGTCCTTGAGACGACTAGGATGCCTGGCTGCTTTAAAAAGACTTTATTTGCCTTGGCTTCTCTAATAAGCTTTGTGTCTTTTATCTTGATTGTTGTTGCAATGGGGACACCAAAGTGGATGACTGGTAAGACCCTTTGCAAAACAGGAGCTGATTTGGTCAATGCCACAGATCCAGAGCTGGTCAAGTTCATTGGAGAAATTTACTACGGACTCTTTCAGGGTGGCAAAATACGCCAGTGTGGGTTGGGTGGGCGGCGTTCCAAATTCACAAGTAAGTACAATTTTGGTTGAATGTTTAGTCTAATGTCTATTTCAACTTCAAAAGCACTCTATTCGTTTTGTTTACAGAACTTACAGAATGCAAATTATTATTAAATTTGTGGCTGGCTTGTGGTCTTTATGGTTTGGGATCTGAGTGTGAATGTAAAATCTATCATTTCAGGCTAGCTTTTTTTCTTCCAGTTCTGTGATCCTGGAATCAAGATGGGGAAAAAAAAAATCCCTAGAGCTAGATTGAGGGTTTCCTTTTAGTCTTGTGAAGGGAGTGAAAGTCATTTGGAGATGACCCTGCAAATTGTACTTTCCCCTTGACTCTTCTCTCTGCCAAGCACTTCCTCTGCAATCTCTCTGTGCCCCTACTCTTGCCTTCTCTGTTGAACTCCCATCTTTTTCTTTTAAGTAGAGATTTATTTAGCTGGCCACATTTCTGTATTTTTCTAGCTGTCCTAATGCATATGTCTGCCATAGCAGATACTCCTAAACATGTTGAAGAAATTTTTACCTTCTTTTCTGGTAACTTTGGAGAGAAAAAATTGCTGAACTCTTTAAAAATATAGAAATGCTTATAAATGTATTCCTTTTAACTTAAAAGATTTTGAGGTCTCAAAATCACTCAGATGTTGATCTGTACGTTGGATGGTTTCCCGTTTTCACACATCCTGTGCTGTAGTGAAAATAGTATCTTGCACTGAAGCTTTGTAGTTCACTGTGCAAATCAGTTGCAACTTAAACCAATATGAGTTGAAGCTGGCAGAGTGTCGGCCTCTCCCTGGCCCACAACAATGCTGTCCTACCTCATCCTTTGCAGTGGCTCTGGTAGTTGTGGTGAGGTAGTTCAGGAAGTTAAGCTGGCCAAAAAATTAACCTACCAAAAAATAATTAGTTTCCCATAGGATCATGGCTGACTACACAACAGCACAAGCACCACTACAGAAACTCAAAAGGAAGGCAGGACCGTGGGACTTCAGAGGGAATGGAGAAGAGAACCTGAGTGACCTCAACTTAAATCTGTATGACCTGTTGTTAAGCTGTGATGAATTTGGACTAGTTGTTTTTACAATAACCAAGTCTTGTTCAGGCTCTGACTGCAGCTGCAACTTCATGACATGGACATAGCAGTTGTGCTCAAATCCTTTGTCTATTGAGGCTGGCAGACAGGCCATCAGGTCAAAGCTCTTTCAGCTCTGCTCTGCTCCTCTTCAGGGCATTCAGAAACACAGTCCCAGTTCTGTCACCCTATCCTGTCAGAGAGAATGAGGAAAAAAAGTAGCCGATCTCCTTTAAATCTTTGTATAACTTTCTGGACTCTTCCTGACTAATTACTGTGTGAGCTGAGAGGAAGGCCTAATGTTCTACCCTCCCTCTGGACTGCATCCATACATATTTGGAGGACTTGATGCTATACTCCTTAGGCAAACAAAGCTCTCACTGAAGCTAATAAGAATTCACCCTGTTGGAACTGTAAAACTGGGTCATTAAGTGCAGTGGGCACAACTGTGCACTTAACAAGTGTCCCAGAGATTTTCCCTTTTAAATATTTTAATAGCTCTATCAGGTTTGATACTTTCACAATACTGCAATACTGCAAAATGGGATCACGGTAGTCTACAAAGCTGTGAAATGCTTTTGCGCAGGGGTCAGCAGGACTTCTGGGGGTTCTGGGTCTGAGTTGACATTTTTTGCTTTGAATGTTCCCCTTAATCACCAAGCATTCTAAATTTACTGGGGAGCAAGACATGGGAGAGTTTTCCTGTGTAATGTGTTAGCATAAATGGACTGCACAGGCAGCACAGAGCAAGACTGAAAACTAGCACCTCATCCACCGCAGTTCTGCAGTAGCTCTGACACTTTGGAATTTCATATTGCAGTAATATGTGGATACATCACCTTTCGCTGTGTTAACATTCACTGAAGTAGGCTTACAGCTGGCACACTCTTTTAACTGGGACAATGACAACATGATTCAATTGCCATAATAGGTGTCCAGTGCTATTTTAGACTCCTCAAGGTCTATCATCTGGCCTCCAGCTGCTGCTTCTGGAGGTGTCCCATCCATAATGCAGCATGTGTGTGAGACCCACATGGTTGTTACGGTAGTCCTAAAGCATCTAGATCAGCCTAAAATGCTTATGTTTTGACAGCTGAATCAAGCCCTGAGAACAAGCTGGAGAAGCCAGGTATTTTGCCTGGGCATAGCAAACACAGCTGGAATGTGTCAGGAGCATCCATGGCAATATCCTTCCTGAGGATTCTTATTTCTACATGCAAAGCCAGGCTCACTGGTCATGTCTTCAGGACTTGGCTGAGAGCCTCAGAAAAGAGGCAAGAGAATCCTTACAACCACATCAAAAACTATGCTGGTTTGTAAGGAAGTGCCTTGTGGTTTTCCATGTGCCTTGTTACATTGCCAGTTATTTTCCAGTAAGAAAGCAAGCTAGTCTCTGGCTTTCCATTTCTCATATATACTTCTGATACTCATTGACTGCCCTCTTTTCTTCTTGTTGTCAGAGTCTCTTCTGTAGCTCCTATGTACACCGGGTCCAACTACAATCCCAGAATGAACTACTGAAAAGGCAGAACTGTCGAGTCATCAGTGTTTGTATGGAATTTGTACAATATGGCATTTTCTAGATAATCTACTAGAATTTTGTCATGTCACAATGACCAAATCATACGCCTGATATTCACTGTGACATCTACCAATTATTGCTGCCTAGTTTTTATGTGGCTTGTTTGGATTTTTTTTTTCAGTTATGCATCATAGGAAGTAATCTATTTATTATGCTACCTGAAGGGTCCTTCTTGATCAGCTTCTATTTTAGGGTTCTTCTCAATCAGCTTCTCTCTTTCTTGTCAGTCAGCATATCACCTACAATTCCCTGCTCACATTTCTTCTGATTCTCTTACTGAAGGGCTGCAGGTTCTTACTGAACTCTCAGGTGCTCCACACTTCCCTGCTGTTGGCCAGTGTGGCCCTCCAATCACGTAACTCCATTGGTGAAGACAAAACCAAGAAGGTTACTGTTCTTTAGAGACAGGAGAATCACAGGCTGCTGAGGAAGAGCTCATGACTATAGCAAAACACGTGAGCCCTTCACCTAAAGCCCACCCAACTGCAGTACTTTACAAGCTTCCTACAGATGTAACTAAAACACTGCCACATACCCAGAAAAGCATGAAGGAGCCATAAGCACTAGATGAGAAACCAAGAAGGGAATCTGAAAGTGGAAACCTGTGGAATTAGGAAGTATGAAATCAGAGAAGATCTCACTGAAGCCAATATTAAAGAGAGGAAGAATAATAACATGAGAAAATGACACAGAAATGAGTGGTACAGTTTTAAGCAATGAGGGGCTCGAGAAGGAGACTGGGACTATCAGACTTCAAAGGGATGAGAATAAAAGCATGGGACAGGAATGGGAAGCTCAAAAATAGAGTTTGGGATGGAGAGCAGAAGTGAAAAAAGAGACAGGAAAGAATGCAGCAGATGATACAGCAGCAGAGATAAAGACATTAAGACCACCAGATAAATAAAACAGGACTTAAGCCTGAATCCTTATTCACAGACCATGTGTAAAGGATTATTCCTGTAGTAGAATGTCCATGGTTTGTGACAGATAATAATACATCATGAACTAAGATGTAACTACCTGAATTGATCGCCTCTGCAAAAAATAGCCTACTTTAACTATCATTTAAATTTGTAGCATCAGCACAGCATGATGTTTACTGTTTTCAAGAAAAAATAAACACTGAATAGATTATTTTTTTTCTTGACAGTTTTCCCACACATGGTGAAAAAGCTGAACACAGGCCTGCACGTGATGATTATAATGTTCCTCTGTGTGGCCATTTTCTTTTCTCTGGTCAGTTTTGGATTCTGCATTCTTAACGCAATAAAAGTTCCTTACCGGGCTATTAAAGGTCCAGCAGGAGTATGCCTTTGGAACTTCCTTGCAGGTAAAATAATTCACCAATATTTTTCACCAGTTGCATTCATACAAAATGCTAAAAGTCAAAGTTCCTTCTCTTGCCTTACTAAATATCTCCTCAACTTAAATACTTATGAATAAAATTAAGTTTGCAGTGAATTCTTATCTATCAAACCCGAAATGTCCGGTGGCATCTCGGCTTATTGTGTCTAGTCAACTGTTTACAGGAGCCTTGAATGCCAGTCTTTAGGCTCTATATCACTGACAAAAGGACTTTATTACAAACACTGGTATGATGTTTGGCCATACAATAAAGCATTCTGAAGGTGTTTAAGCCATGCCTATGTCTATCCCTACTCTGTATAATGCTCACTGTTGTATTCAATAAGCCTTCTCAAGCACAACCAAAATGTCTGTCTTTCACAAGGTAATTTTACAATGGTAAATACTTCTTTCATTTTGTTGCAGGTGGATTTACAGTCCTTGCAGTCACCAGCTTTTTGGCTGCTGTGAAACTTCATCAGCTCACAGAAAGAATTGCCAATTTTCGGGAAAATGTCTTTCAATTTGTTATCTTAGAAGAACGGTTTGAAGACTGTTTTTGGCTTTGTGTGGCAAGTGGCACAGCACATGCAGTAAATTTGCTGCTAACAGCCATTAGTGGGATTCACTTCCCTAAAATTAAGACTAAAACAGAAGAAGCAAATGTTACAGCAGAAGATATCATGTACTAAGAAATGTACACAGAACTGCTTTGGTGAAGTGAACTGTCACGATAGAAACAGCTTCTTGGCTCTTCAGGTTTTGGTATAAACATGAGTAAAGATATCGGTCTAAAATACCAGCAATTAACATGTGTGGGAAAGTGGGAAAAACAAATGCTACAAATATCATTATACTCAAAACTGACCAATATCTGCAGTGAATATATGCTATTTGAAGTTTTTAGAAAATTCACATTATGAGATATTATAGAAAACTAAGGTGAAATACAATTTCATCAAAATCAAGTGTCTTCTTTGCTTAGAAAGAAAATATGTGTATCACAAATCTTTGATACTATAAGGTTATTTCAAAACCAAAAGAATGGACATTTGCCAATTACCTTCACAGAATTCTCTGGAAAATGTTGAGAGGGCCATGTAAGATATGTCTGATGATGTCACACTGCATTGAAAAAGAAAACTTAATCATCTGTGAGGCTAAAGTTAAGGGGAAGACCAGGCTTCCTGTGAAATGTTTTTAAAACAGAAGTTACCAAACCCCACCAAGTAAAGAAGTGAGAAAAGTAGGTTATGAAATGCTAGTAGACTATGACATAAAGTATTAGCTGCGAGATGAAGGTTTCATTGCAGCTTCTGGAAGTAAACAGAAGCCAAGTAATAGTGCTTTTAGATAACCTGGAAATAATAATCTGACAGTTTGTCTTTACAACTCTGTCAATTCTTATGTCTATCTGAAATCAAGTAAAAGTGATGTATGATGAAACAGTATTAAAATGAATAAAAATGGTTAAATGTATGGGAAAATCACATAATTTTTAGGAAGTACCATAATTTTGACAGGCATTCAACCAATTCTTGGGTCACAAGTAATGAATATTTCAGAGAAACGTATATGCCATTAAGCATGTCATTTTTAGAATTTGACTGCTATAGTGAACACATTGACCTTTTAGCAATAGAACCTACACATAACTGAAGAGTGACTTGGAATGAATTAAAGAAGTTATCTAAATTAAAGAAATTATTTTGCAGTAAGTTATTCTTCATCAGACTACTAGGTTGTATAACTGTTCTTGTGAAAAACTCTGAAAAAAATAGTAACTTTTTAAGAAAAGGAATTCAAAGTGTTTTAAGAACATTTCAGGATATACCAAAAAAAGCCTTATTTTTTATTTGAAAAGATCTCTTCACAAAAATAGTACTGTAATGGTATTTTCACAAGTGCCTAAAACCGTATCTTATGTACCCATATTACTAGTTTTATCACTGAAGTGTGCAGAACACTCAGTAAATAAAGTTGCTAGAATAAGTTGATATTCAACATGTTTGCTGATTAGGCCACTTATTTAGATATTTAAATAAGGAATTATAATTCGTATTAAGCCTACAAGTTAGTATCTTTGGCCCAAGTACTTATTTTCCATGCTCTTTTTACTTTATTTTCATCTAAAGACCAATGTAAACATGTTTTACGGAGTAAATTCTATTTTCATTTGGTAATCTTATCAGTTTTGCAGTTGTAAAACTCTATTCAGAGTACTCTTAGTTTACACAGCAGACTCAATTCACTATGCTCACTGAGTGCTTCAGCAGTGTATGTGCAAGCTCTGTGTATGGTAAGAAATGATAATTAATTATGTCCTTTTCAGCACATACGCAGCAAGACCAGCAGACATTTGGCAGTCAGTGGACTAGTTTCAGAGAAAATGTTGTTAACCAGGCTCAACCTACAGATGCAATGAGGAGTGTTTGTACTGTAGCCTGTGCCGTCTATGGGTTTGGCCCTACAAGTTTAGCAGGATCATAAGTGAAGCAGAAACTTGTGAGGGTGCTTCTGCAATAGGCCTTAATAATCTGTCTTCTTCAAGGCAATGTTAGCCACTTTTTTTAGGATCACTGTTTTTTTAAAAGTCCCATAAAAATTTAAGAGGCAGGCTGAAAGTTTTGATGAGTCTAGAGCACTGTTACAATTTCAGCATAAAGGAGGCTCAGTAAGGCAGAAAAAGTGGTTCCTAACTTATGCCATGCACTTACTTCACTGTTCTAATTTTACTGGTGCTTTCACTCAGTCTCTACCCTGGGCCATGACTCCAGGCAGATGGTGTGATACCCGGGACATGGATAGGCAGCAAACCCACCCAGGCTGTAAAGGTGAGTGAGATGGTAACAGCACACTATTGTCCAGAAAACTGTCCACAGAGGCCGCTGTGGTACCACCACCTTCCTCTCCCAGAAAATCGAGTGGCTCTGAAATAAGAAGACCTTAAACTGCAGTACAATTACACAAGTAGAAAATGAAGTATTTGCCATTTGTAACTGTTCTATGAACATATAATTTAGAAGTAGTTTTTATACAGTAGGAATTACATTGTAATACATAACTTAGCCTTCACTACATATAATTCTCTTTAGGAA
Source organism: Athene cunicularia (assembly GCF_003259725.1). Lineage (NCBI taxonomy): Eukaryota > Metazoa > Chordata > Aves > Strigiformes > Strigidae > Athene > Athene cunicularia. Next base: position 16,590,746 of record NW_020799098.1, read on the forward strand.
GTGAGAAGGAAGCAGATTTTAAAATCCTCCATATAGAGCGATTGCTTTGGAAATGCTTTTCAGTAGTACTATGTGCATGTATTACAACACATTTTTCATACTGCTAATGAACTGCTTTAATGCCCCTCCAACTTCCCCCAAAAACTAGTTACTGAGTAAGAGCCATGTGACTACTTAGGTAAGGACAAGATTAAAGATTTGTTAGACTAGATTCCTCGACAGGTCACAGTAGCTCTGAAAGAAAAACATTCGAGTACACTGTGCAGATAAAGAGGGATAGCTAGGCTGATCAGCTTTTTAATTTCTTGTTTTGAATCTATGCAACATTGAAGCATACTCAGCAGTAATGGTCCAAAAGATTTCTCACAGCAGAGGTATGAAGTATTATTGTGGGATACTGTAGCTGCATGAGTTGAATGACCAAAAAACATTATCACCGAATGATTGTTTTGTGACTTGTGAGAAAATAGTGTTTTCAGTTCACTTTAGAGCGAACAGAAGTATTACCATGCATGAATTAGACCTAATGAAACAGATATAAGGCTAAAAAACCTTTCAGCTGCACAGGTTGTCTCAGTTTAAGCACTGCTAAGACACAGCAATGGGACAATGCATAGAATCTTCGCCCTAGGAAAAAAGGGTTAAATGAAATCTTGCATAGTTAAGATATACACAAAGCACACCTTAAGGTTAACAATAGGTAAGTCTATCACTTAGACCTTTTCAGCTTTCCCTTGTACATCATCAAATACTTTCAAAAAATGTGGAACTTGATGTGTGATCTACTTAATTTGCACATTTCATTTTAGTTACGCTTCACATAGTGTATCTGACCATATGCATGCTCAGCATGTGGAAATGAAGACTTCCTTGGGGGTAATTTGGAAAATTTTAAATCCCAAATGACAACACTTATGAGAAATATCTTCCCAGAACTTTGAAGAGATTATGGGTCAAATCCTATCCCTCCATAAAATTAAACACAACTTCATATACCCTGAAAATGTCCACTTAATTTGTAGATGCAGAATATATAGAAGCTCCATGCAGAGGTGGAGAAGCTATGGAGCCATTCTTCAAAGAACTAAGAAACCATTCTAAGAGCCTCTCCAAAATAAATGAAGCTAAAAACTATCTACCATCTTGATTCTTTAAATAATGTTATGGTTTAATGTTAAAAAATTTAATTTTACAACATAAATCAAAATGGATGCAATTTCCCCCATCGTCTCTGAGTGCCACTGTTCTTCACAAGACATGTTATCTCCTTCTGTACCACTTCATGGAAAAAGTGGTTAGGTGGGAACTGCAATATACTGTTAGGGAACAGGCACAGCTACTTCTCTTCCTAGTGTTCTGCTGATGCAACAATGTAAATTCAGTTACAGATGTATGGAAAAGTCTTATACATAGTGTCACAAGGTGTTAGAATCTCAGACATGAAAGCAAATTACTTATAACCTATGTTTCACATTTCTAAAAAAAAAAAAAAAAATTAAAAAAAAACCCTTGACATTAAAATCTGGTGAGTGTTCAGTGCCACTGAAACTCTGGCTTTTCATACTGATGATACAATAAATGTCAGCAAACTCCAAGCAGTTCTTTTGCTAGAGAAGCATGAATCTACTTCTGACGTTACACTAATGGCCCAGTATTCTGGTGTGAATTTTCCTGATAGAATATAACCATAGTCATTCCCACCGGTCTTTTATTTTAATTTATCACTTTTTTTTTTTTCTTCTTTTTTTTTTTTTTTTTTT
>NW_020799098.1:16592555-16609677 GCF_003259725.1 Athene cunicularia
CGGTGGGCTCGGGTGGGGAGCGGTGCGGCTGCCCGCGCTCACCTGGGTGCGACTGGCTGGGCGTCTGCGGGTGGGGAGGGGGAAAGAAAACCCCAAAGGCTCTTTTGTACTTAAAATTACAGGTTGAAAGAGTTTTTGTCTCTACGTGTTAAGCAAAATGATTATAACTTTGGTCACACTGCATCTAATTCCTTTTCCAAGCCAAGCAGTTGTAGTTTATCCTGGTTTACCAAAGTGTCGCTCTGCATCACGTGGGATAAATACATCAACTGGGATGGATACATAGAACAGCGGCCACGGTTTGAACAGGGTGCTTGTCGCCTTTCAGATGGGTCTCTACCTTCCATGGTGTTTATATTAACACATGTTCTCCATTTTTAGGGTCTCGTTCTGGGAATCTACTCAAGTGAAAAGGATGAAGGTGCTGCCCAGTTCACTAGTGCGGGAGATGCTTTTGATAGACTTGTGTCTGGAAAGCTGAGGGAACTTCTGTCCCTGTAAGTGTGTGTAAGCTGCTGCAATGGATTAAAGTACCTGCAAACACCAGTGAGAATGGTCTCTTGTATCATTATTCTTTGTGTCCATGCCACTTCTCAGGCTGGTATTTGCTTCTACCAGACCAAGCAGTTTGGAGGTGAACTCCTCTGGACGAGTGAAGCACTGAGGAAACATGCAAAATGTTCATGGGCACTGTGCTTTTCTTTGAATCGGCACTGAGCCAAACATCTCAGAGCACTGTGGTTGTGGACTGAACATTGTACCGTAAGATTTATTGCTGATAAGGACTTTACTGAAATAATCTCTTTGTGTCCTAGGTGTGGGCCACCTTTGAAAAAAGGCAAAACACGCATATTCCATGGTTTGCATCAGGTATAAACTTGGGATTTTTGTCTGCATGTTGACTAATGTCTGAAGTTTGGCTTGCATCTTATTTGAAGCTGAGTTCTGTGCTGTGCTTTGCTCTTCCCCCCTCTCAACAAAATATGTGTTTTTTGTTGAAATCTCCTGCTCTGTGCTCCCCATGTTTGCATGGCCTTTTGCACAGTCCTGTGCTCCTTCTGCAAGATGTAAACAAGTCTGCTCCAAAGGTGCTGTGCTCTGAGTAACTGCTTACTGAATGAGCTGAAGCACAACAGTTTTGGATCAGACTTCTACTGTGCCTCCTGTTAGTGTGTTCAGGAGGAGTGAGTGCATGAGTGTGTACTGGTATGTGCAAAGACCTTCAGATGTATCAGTTCTAACACAACATAGTCCCATCACAGGCTTTAGTCAGAGGTTTTAAAGTTGTGTGCTTGAAACCTCTGAAAACAAGACGCAGGACTTTTGTCTGCACAGACATCATATATCACAAGGGTACGAGACTGGGATTTGTCTGCTTAAGTTAGGCTTTTGGTGCCATTTGAGAAGCCCTGATGATACATCTATAAGGCATCTACGTGGAGTTGGCAAATATGGTACAATTCGTGCCTTTTTGGAATAGTAGCTGGAGGCTAGGCAGATGGAATATGACACGTAGGATTCAGTTACTTAGACAGGAACACCTAATTAGGGCTATTTAAATAATTTTAAATAAATCAATTTATAGTGAGGGTTGCCTACGGTGTATTGATTCACGTGCAGAGACCCCAGACAGGTGACACTGGACTCAGTGGAAAGGCTCTCAGAAATTTTGTAGCAGCTGAGTTCATTGAAAGTCCCATTATCCCAGTTCTGCATACAGCATGGCTTCTGGGGCAAGTAGCAAATCCCTGCAACAGAATGTAGTAGAATTTGGCCTTATGCAGTTTTCTAAGTGTGTAAAATAACAATAACTAAAAAAAAAAAAAGGTTAACTTGTGTTACCTTTCCAGAAGATGAGGGATTCGAGTTCTCCATCTTGTGGACTAAAGACTACTGATTTGAAGTAAAGTCTTTTACCTTGAAAGCTGATTGTTAGAACCTGACAGAGCAGCTGTTTGACAGAAGGCAAAGCCTAGGATTAACTTCATTTTTCTTCAGAGCTATGGGAAATCTGTTCACATGTATAACCTTGACTTTTATACAAATTTGACTAATCTTAAAAGACTCCTTTAATCTTTGTTATTTCTTCCTTTTTGCTTTCTGCTTGCAGCTTATAATGCAAGCATTTAGTTTACTATGCCACATTACTTTCCTGATTTCTGGAGCTGTGTACCTCTGTGCAGCTTTGGTTTGTTACCTGGCAAATCATGCCGGCTCAGCCTTTGAAATGCTTTTATTTCCTTGGACATAGTATTGTGCCAAAAAAGGTTACACTTCTCCAGCTCAGTTCTGGCCTTTGCTGTAGCTGGAAAGCTGGATCTGCTTTTAAAGGATTCTTAAACTTGACCTTGGAAGTATTAGTTCTGCTATGTGTTGAGCCCTGTCTGCTGCAATACATGTAATTAAGCTTTACTGGACAGTAGAACAACTGGTTCCATGCCTGTGGCAAATGACTGGGAGTGCAAGATAGTGGTACCATACTGGCATGCTTAACAAAGAAATGTGCAGAACATAGAGGATGTGCTGAATGTGTTGTAATGCTGTGCTTTGTGATTTGGAAAGTAAGGTCTTTTTAACAGCTCTCTGCTCTAACAAGGAGGAAAGTGAATTCATTTGTGTGTTGGCTTCATCTAGGACTTTCCAAGTGTGGTTGTAGTTGGCTTGGGTAAGAAGAATCCTGGAGTAAATGACCAAGAAAACTGGAATGAAGGCAAAGAAAATATTCGTGCAGCTGTTGCAGGTTAACTTATTTTTAAATTTTCTTAAACATAGTTAAACTATTAAACTATTGCAGTGGTACAGCATGTTCCATTGTTGAAGAGTGAGTCTAGATACGATTTTGTTTTGAAAAGCAAATCCTACTGCATAGTTTGGTAAATGCATTTACTTGTCACTGTTATTATATTTCTCCTTAATGAGAAAGGAGTTACAGGGCATGTAAATCAATCTGCAGACAGGTAACTGCAGTTATTTATATCAAATAACTTCACTAAACAGTGTGATATTGAAAAGGCAGTTGTTTAATTACTATTTTGAAGCCTGAGAGTATCACTGATTCATACACTTCATGCTCACTCTGTACTTAAGTATGCACATATATTTATATTGACTTTTGTCACTTAGTTTGTAACAGATATTTGTGTTATACTGATACCTTTCACAGCATCAGTAGTATGATTCAGTATGTTATCTGTCATAGGCAGAGGAGGCTGCTATCTTAATCAAGAATGACTGCTGCAGCTAAGTGTGTCTAAAGCAAGGATAAAAAGAGTTCTCAGCACAGAGTTTATAATCTGAGACTGGAGGTCAGTTCCACGTGTATGGCAGCTGTATATCCAGAGTGCTAGACTGTGTTGTCTCACCAGCTGACAAAACATTGTTAAATTATTTGGGTACAGAATGGAATTTATGGAATATTTTCTGTTTATAAAAGTGTGTATAAATTCATTTGGAAGAAAAGAACAGTTACAATTAATTTTTCCTTGAAATGTCATATTGATCACCTTAGACACCTCTTTTCCTCTTCTGTGCAACAGTCAGCCTGCTAGTTCTGTACTGTATTTTTCAGTTGGCTGTAGACAGATCCAAGATCTGGAGATCCCTTGTGTTGAAGTAGACCCCTGTGGAGATGCTCATGCAGCTGCAGAAGGTGCTGTCCTTGGATTGCATGAATATAATGAGCTGAAGCAAAAGAAGAAACCTGTAGTTACTCCTCAGCTTCATGGAAGGTGATGGCAAAAGGAAAGCTTGCCTACTTTATCTGTCTGTTCGTTTATTTATAAAACTGTGTCCATGCATGAGAAAAATATAAAACTGAAAGAATAGGCCTAGCAGCAATATCCCTCTTAACTCCTCCTTTTAACTTCCTGAAGTATTTTACATCTCAATTATATTTATAATGTTTGCGCCATGTTTGGTTAGTATGCTGTTCTGAAGTTAAGGGTTAATAAATGCTGCTTCATAGAAGAGAAGACTTGGGATAAAAACGAAAGTAAAAATTTACTTGAAGCATAGTTGCAACGTAAAAGGACTTCTGTTGGTATTATGTGCCAAAATTGTGGAGCAGAGGTATTTCAGATTCCATAAATGAATAAATCCTTTTGAGAATCAGGAAATGCTAACTGATGCCAGACTGTCCCATGGTGGATATGTTTTACATAGTTCACTTGTTGTTTTTGCATTCATAGATTATAATGCAAGAAGATAAGCTTGGGTGCTTCTGGCCTCTAAATAGACATCATTGTTACCTGAGAGCAGAAAGTAATATCAGAGCTTTGGGATCCAGAACAGAGTTTTATTAATCCCTTTTTACTTTATCAGAGTGGACTTTGGAGCTTCCATATAGGATATTCTGTCATGCAGAAAAGAGGTATTTCCCATATGTACTCTGTACAGGAACAAGGCCTTCCTTATGGGGAAGTTAGTGAAATAAAATAAAACTCTGAATTTAAGCATGTCTTGATAAGATACGTGCAACACTCCTCCCATTTTGTAACACAGCAGATAGTTTGGGACACAATCATGTTTATATTGAATAAACATTTCCTGAAAACATAGATGGTCCTATGACCACTTATGACACTGGAAGTAACTTTTGTATACAATAATTTAGGTTGGAAAGGACCTCTGAAAGTCATCTAGCCCAGGTTATCTCTAATCCAAGTTGGAGCTGGAAGTTACATAAAACTTTAAAGCTCCATCCAGTTACTCAGAACTGGACTAGACAAAGGCCTGATCATCTCCTGAGATAGAAATTTCAGAAACAGCCTCACTGGGCCATCTGTTCAAGTGCTTAACTACACTCAGGGTGATTTTTTTTCTTTGTCCTATTGCAGTTTCCTTTGAATCTTGAGACTGTTGTCTCTTACCCTCTTACTGTGCAGCTCTGAGATGTCTCTTTCATCTTCTCTATAAACCCTGTTTAAGGGTAGGAGAAGGTCTGCAATTAGATTTTTTTCTAAAATTTTCTTCCCTAGGTGAGAGAAACTCAATTCTCTTAGCTTCTCATATGCCATGTGCTCCAGTTCTCTACCCCTCTTAGGGGTCCTCCTTTGGACTTTCTCCAGTTTATCAGTATTGGGTTTATATTCAGGAACTCAGAAGTGGATGTACGTAGATGCAGCCTCACAATGCCAAGGAGGTAAATAATTACTTCCCTTAACATGCTGGCCGTGCTCTAATTGAACACAGTTGAGCTTTGTCACCACAGTAATGTGCTGCTTGCTTCTGTTCAGCTTGTCTGCCAGGAACCCCAGGTTCTTTTCTGAGACATCACTTTCTGCCTAGTCAGTGTCTAGCCTGACTTGCATAGTCCCGGGAATAGGGCTTTACACCACTCTTTGTTAAAATTCACAGTGTTCCCCTTGGTGCATTCCTCCAGCTTATCAAGGCCCCTATGAATGGTGGCCCTACATTCCCCATTTCAGCTGCTCCCCACAATGTGACGCTGTCTGTGAACAACTGAGGGTACATTTCATTGTCCAAGTTGTTGATGAAGGTATTGGTCTTGGTATCAACCCTTGAGGAACACTACATGTAACTCTGCTAACTTCTAAGCCCAACAGTTCTTGCAGTTTTTCACCCATTTTGCAGTTTACCCCTCCAGTTCATGTTTTCTCAGTTTGTCTGCAAGGATTCTATGTGAAAGCCTTGCTAAAGCCAACCCTCTCTTCATAGAAATCAGTCAAGTTGTTCAGACATGATTTGCCCCAAATAAATCTATAATGACTCTTCCCAGTGACCATCTTGTCCTTCATGTACCTAGAAATGGCTTCCAGGATGACTTTCTTCATAAACTTTTAGGTGATTAGTCTAGGATAACTGCCTTGTAGTTGCCTGTATCTTCCTTGCTATTCTTAAGTACTTTTCTAGTCATCAGGGACCACATGCAGTTACTGTGACCTCTCAAACTGAAAGACACCAAGCTTGCAGTGGTGTCAGCCAGCTCCCTCAGCCCTCTCAGATATATCCTGCCTGCTACTAAGGATTTGTGTATGTCCAGCATCCTTAAGCAGTCCCAAGTCTTCCTCTGCTGGGAGTAGTACCTGTCTTCCCCAAACTCTGTTACTAAGCACAGAGAACTGGGGACTCTGAATGCGGAAGACTGATGCAAAGCAGGCATTGAGAACTTCAGTCTTCTCAGTGTTCACTAGAATGCCTGCCCCATTTAGCACGGGGTCAGCATTATTCCTGACCTTCCTTTTCCTGGTGGTGTACCTGTTGAAGTCCTTGTTGCCTTTCCTGCTTCTTGTCAGTGTCAGCTGAGATTTGGCTGCTTAATTCCATCCCTCCATATCCAGGCAATGTTTCTAAATTCCTCCTGGATTCCTCCTTCGCTGTGTTGCTCTCTTGAGAGGTGGAATCCAGCTTAATGCCCTGCTTTGTGATATCTTTTAAAGCAAATCAGCGTTTCAGTTCTGCCTCAGTAAAAGAAAGGTTTTGTACTGGTAATGTTGCAAAGTAACAAGAGAGACATCCTCATTTCCTATGCAGGCAGCTCTTTGAATGGTCTGTCATTCATTAGTGAAATGCTTTGAATGCACTCTGAAATGAGATCCAAATTCCACTCTTATCACCTAATCATATTTCAGTGAAGTGAAAAACAGAATTGGAGGCTTTATATGGTAAATAAAAACTTTCGGGGCTGTTAATGCGATTACAGATTTTGGAAGGGGTATTAAACCTTGTGCTTAAGGATTTAAGTCAATCTCTGACTAGTAAGGATTAGGACAAGACCTAATGTATTAGACAGATAATTTTACATCTGTCTGCTCTAGGATTCTTTTAGTTGCTGGCACTGGCTAGAACCAGAGATGAACTACTAGACTAGATGCATCTTGGATCTCATATTAAATTCCTTGTAGTAAGATTACTATGACATTCTTAATTGCCTCAAATTAATGATAAACTGGAGAGAACAGATGGATGCTGACATCTTACTTTTGCAAATGTTTATGATCCTGATTATTATATGGTGGTGTTTAGTGCTGAAAGTGAAGCGTGGCAAAGAGGTGTTACCTATGCTGAGGGTCAGAATCTTGCTCGGTACCTTATGGAGGCTCCAGCTAATTATATAACTCCAATCAAATTTGCCGAACATATTGAACAGAAGCTCAGAAGTTTCAGCAATGTGAAGGTCCATATAAGGTAAGTTCCATTGAAATGATTCCTCTGTAGGCTAAGATACCTTCCAGGTTATTCATATTTGCAGCAGGTTCTCATTTTCACTCTGCCAGTTCAAATGAGAAAAGCAGGGGATGTGTTTGGCAAAAAGGTGTGAGGGGTGCCCATACTGCAGGCTACTCTCAGTATTAGAAGGTGAGCTTCTAGTTTGCAGAGTAAGCAAGATATTAGTCATGCAGTCAATTACTGCTTAATTAGCATGTACTGTGAAAGGAAGCCTGAGGGAGACTTGGTGAATAGAGGGCAAATACTAGGTACCTTTTTTCTAATATTTTTTGTTTTCTTCCTGAGTGGGTTTTATACATAGCTTTTCTTTTTTGTTTGGATTTGGTAATTAAACATACTCTATTTATTGCTGTTATTCTTTGGGTTTTTTTTAGCTTTTAAAAATGTTGAGATGGAGCCATAAAAGCCCCTGCAATTGAATTCAACACAGCTAATACTTCTTGCCTCTGAATTTCTAGCTACTGCTCTTTGTTGGGCTAACTTGTTCAAGTGTTGGAGGCTGTTTTATTGAAAAGCAAAAGACCGAGGGAAATCAACTTTGCCTATAGCTAACCTTATCTTGATAGCAGAAGGCTAAACTGTAACCTGCTGCAATATTGTTCCTTCATATGCCTTCAGAGACTACAGCCTCACAGGAAGTGGTTTAATGTTTTTGTTGTTTGTTTTCTTGTTTTGGTTGGTTTTTTTTTAAACAAGGCAAACCAAAACCCAAGCAACAACTTTGAGGAAGTATTTTTCTGTTTCACAAAAAAAAGTAGTATGGTTGGATTTAAAATGACAGTTTCCAAAATAGCTAACTAAAATTAAATTAATAGTTTGTGTATGAACCTTCAAGAACTGTGATCTCTTAAAAGCAAACAAACAAAAATCACCTTGGTTAAAGTTCCAATTACAAAAAAAAAAATTTCTATTCCAGACCGGAGTCTTGGATAGCAACACAAGAGATGGGAGCATTCCTGAGTGTAGCTAAGGGTTCGGCTGAACCTCCCATCTTTCTGGAGATTCACTATTTAGGTGGTGCTAATACAAATGACTCCCCATTGGTATTCGTAGGAAAAGGAGTTACATTTGACAGGTATGTATACTAATATTTTAATGACTAGAGGGGGGAAAATGCCTTCCTGTTATTCATGTTCAGTGGGGAGTTCCTTTTTCTTTGCTCAGCACAGCTTCCAATGCCGTTCCAGTGAACTTGCCTTATAGTATAATAGATTGTGCTGCCCTTCCTATGGATAAGACAAGCTTGAGTGGCTGGACAAAGTAGGAATTGATATGCCCCCATCTTGTGAGGGGAAAATGGAAATTCAGGGGGAAGGAAAGCAAAGAACATGTTATTTTTCCTTTTTTTGGCCTGAGCAAACCTCTGGATGAAGAATTTACATGTTTAGAATTGCAGTCTGTCACTGGACATCTAGATCATGCTTAAGGAAAGAAAAAGTAGTTCATTCTTTGCAGCAGTTCCTTGTAACTGCTTTTCATGTCACACAACTAATGAAGAATTTATCACTGTTCCCCTTCCATGTGCTGATTTTACCAAGTGTAATATTTTGTTCTTGTTTTGGGCTCTTCTGTCATGGAGACTATTGAGTTACTCTGCTTCAGATTACCTGGATTTTTATGGTGCCCTAATTATGAGGAAATAAGCCAGGGTCATATTTTATCTGAAATGAAAACCCAGATACCTTGCTTTCAGTATGCTTACTAAGATGTTGCAGGAATATTTGAAAACACTGTGCTGGTTTAAGCCCTGCTGGGACTGGAGAGCACGTTGCTGTTGCCCCTGCCCACCCTCAGCCAGTCGGGCTGGCAGTGAGGCACAAACCCCGGGCTAAAATAAGAAGAAATTTAATACAACAGTGTGATAAACAATCTGAACAACAGTGGCAATGATAACAACAATAAACAGCAATAACAGTGAACAAAACAAATGATATACAGAGAAATACCGCAAAATGGTCACGGAACAGCTTCCCGCCACCGAGCCCTCCAAAGAGCAAGTAAAAAGTTTCTGCCCCTGGACCTGACGCCAGCATGGTATGAATAATCCGGCTGGAGATCCCTTCCCCCTCTCTCTCTGCTGGGGGAACCTAACCCTATCCTAGTTGAACTAGGACAAACACCAAGTCTAGCATTCACTGATACTGAAACATACTGATGGACAGAACATGATCAATGTATGCAATGTCAAACTCCTACATGTTGGATGATACTTAGTGCTGTTTGTTCCAGTGGTGGCATTTCACTGAAGCCATCTTCGGGTATGGATGCGATGAGAGCAGATATGGGAGGGGCAGCAACTGTCTGTTCAGCCATTGTGACAGCAGCAGCTTTAAATCTACCTCTTAACATAATTGGTAAGTGTGTTTGTGTGAGAATCAAAAAATCTTAATTTTACAAGATTTCATTTAGACAGTAGCTTTCTAGTATCAGCAGTGGTAATGGTCTCACTGAAATGTTATGGACTCTTGTAGACCTACTTCTTTCATTCCCTTGCTTAGTCTCTCTTCCATTTCCACTTGCTTATCAAAAAATTACTAGCTTTGAATAAAATATTGCAACACCACACTAAAATTTTGAAGGCATGATTTTTAGATTTTAGGAGAGTCATTAGATTGTCAGTAAACTTATTTCAGCATGTTTTTCAGAAGTCCTGATCCTTCATTACAAGAAGGAATGTGGATATCTGTAAAAACAATTAAAAACTAAAAGGAGTTAGCAGAGCTACCTCCACGAGCATTTGCCACAGCTGAACAGGAAGAGGGATCAGCTCTTGTTTCCTTAGGTGAACATCTCAGCAGAAATCTAAAACAAGCAAAACCAGTCTGTTGAAACTATCTTTAAGTAGAAGCAATGCTTATTTTTTCTGCAGAAATATTGCACAGCTAAAATTAAATGAGCCAGTTCAGGAACCCTAGCAAAACCCTAGTTGGTGATGACATGTAATCCATTCTAGGATAAGTTCTATGAGAGAACCTTGACTTTCAGGTAACTATTTTAGTCACTTTTGTGCTTTAGCCAGTAGAGGGCAGCAAAACACATCCTCACGACATTCTCACTGAAAAGTATGCGATTGGAAGGGCTAAATAAGTGGAGCAAAAGTCTATACATAATTCCACTGAAAAGTGGTGGTCCACAGTTTGCTTATTTCTTGTGCCAGAAGCAGGTTTTACCTAGGAACGGTGGAGTGCCTTTCATCCTGTTATCCCATTCATAGTTGGAGTTTTGACACTGATCCCCTTTTTTTGCTCATCTCTATTTGCAGCTCTTATGTTAGAGTTCTGTGGCGAATCCTTGGACCCCTCAACATTACACAGTGTTTATCTACAATGAGTAGAGCTTGAATGGCTCAGAGTGTTAATCTGAGAAGTTTTTAATTTCAGAAAGAATGATATCCCTTTACAGGTGACTAATCATGTATGGAAGACATAAGATGGTATTTGTTTCTCCTCTGATCTCACTTGTCTGGGCATAAATTAGAAGTAAATTGTAGTGGTGAAATGGTGTAGGTGAGAGAATGTGGTGGTGCAACATGCAGAGGAATTTCCCTAATTGAAAACTGGACCATGTGTCTTTCAGTAACCAGGAAAATTTGGAGTTTGAGCATAAATTCAAGATGAGAATAGTACTGTTTTCTTAAGGAGGTGTTCATTTTTTTCCTAAGTGTTTTTTCTACATCTTTTCTGAGAAATAAACTAGTAATGCACTTTTTTTCTTTTTCTTTCTGAGGTTTGGCACCCCTCTGTGAAAACATGCCCAGTGGTAAGGCAAACAAGCCTGGGGATGTAGTTAGAGCCAAGAATGGAAAAACAATACAGGTATGCATGTGAAGCTTGGAATTTGAATACTTCTAGTGAATTGGCTTAATCAGTCAAGTTGTATGACTGCAGTCAGAGTATTTATTTGAAAAGACCTTTTAAAAAGATAAGCAGTGCAAATGTATTGTTTTTAAGAATGTAAGCAGCATGTTATTAATCAGAAATTGCTATCGTAGGACTCTCTTTTTCAAATGTAAATCTAGATCGAAGACATTAGACATGTTCTATAAATTGCTAGGAAAAGATGAAAAGTGTGGTCATTTACTGAACATGCCAGAAAATCTTGTTTTAGCATAAGAGGTTGTTGCAGTGCTCATAAATAAAGGTTCTCAGTCAGAATGAGTAACATGAATTGCTTCCAGCAGACCCTTCAGGACACTTCTCTGCTATCTGGAGTAAGATATAAGGGTATTGGTTTCCTGCTGATGTGACCAAGGTCTTTACACTGCCAAGCTGCTCTGTACAATCAGAACTCTAAGGGCTGTTTGTGCAAAGGAGCTTGTCAAATCAGTACCCAGTGTACATATTTCATCTTTAATCCAAACTGCTCCATACTTATAGATTAAATGGTACTGAAATTTGTTGTGCTGTAGACCACTGATGTTGTGCAGAAGTAGATGGCTTCATCAATATTTCTGTCTGTATTTCTGTGATTCTGCCACCTTTGACTTGCTGAATCTTTCAGTTCCTTGTGGTTCTTCTCCCAAAACTCAGTTCAGTCACTCTGCTTTGAGGGAAAAGACTAGGTGCATATTCCCCCACAAAGAAGAAATTTGTGAGAAAGTGCTAGTAGCTCAGAGCACATCATGCAATGAATCTTTCAGAATTCTTCATAAATTTTCCCTGAAAGGGGATACTGATTTTTTTATTTTTTTTTTCCCTGAGGGAAGAACTTTCAGGCTCCAAAGAGCAGTATAACAAGGAACTGTTTGCAGACATGCATCTGGGGTTCTTTGTGGTACTCTCTCCTCCTTTGTGGTTTCCATTGGCCACATCTCTGTGCTTGCTTGGAAGCAGCCCCCAGGATTCCTGGGGCTTTGCTGGGAATGGCAGCCAGCCCCCAACACTCCCCTGGGGCACCTCCCCAGCCTCCAGTCTCTTCTGAGGAGCCAGCAGCACAGAGGCCCAGCATGCAGAGGAGGTTGCAGTGCTGCAAGATGACTTGACTTCAGCTACAGATAGGTTTTTATTTTATAAACGTAACTGTATATAAATACTGTCCTTTTTCTTTAAGTAAATTTTGATTATCTGAAGTTCCTAGGGCATTCACAGTGAACAGCGTGTTCACCATCTGACAGCTGTTTAAGATAGTATGTAGAAAGAAGTCAGTGATAGGGATGTTTTCAGTAGTTAATCTGTTTTTACTAATTTTGCACCTCAAGGTAGATAACACAGATGCAGAAGGAAGACTGCTGTTAGCTGATGCCCTCTGTTATGCCCACAATTTTAAGCCAAGGGCTATTGTGAATGCTGCAACATTAACAGGTAAGCAGTCTCCCTTCCCTGCTCAGTTTGCAAGTCAGTTCTATGTTACTTTTGTTAATTGGGCTGTGGATTAGTTGCCTGTGTATATAAAGCCAACCAGAATTCAAAAGCAACTGAGATGATTCTACATGTTGTAGGAGAAGAGCTAGCACAGTTTATGCTCTTAACTTGCACAGCTGCACCGTGTCTCTAGGACTGGTGGGGGGTATTGGCATGCAGGGGACACGCTCATGTAGATGAAGTTGGGCCAGCCCAGCTGAGCTGGAACTAAGAAGAGCGGGGAAAACCTACACAGACTTCGATGCTTCTGCACAATGTTTCCCAGTGCTTCCATTTCTGAGCAAAGCCCTCTCAGCTCCCAGGGCTGTGTAATGCAGAGATGCTGGCGTGGTTGTGGAAGAATCCTGCCAGGTCCATATGGCACTGGCTGTGCTGGAGCCAAAATAGCTTCTTTGTGAACAGCTTCCTGAGTGCCTGAGCTCTGACCTAGCCAGCACTAGCTCTTCCATTATCTGAGCTAGCTCAGGTCTCCATGATTCTAGAGAATAGGAGAGTTGTCATCTTCCCAAGAATTCATTTGGCTGAAGTATCTCTTATTTTATGTTCAGTATGTGTACTTTCAGGCATAATAAAATGTGCTTTGTTTCATCTACGGTTGTGTATGAATGAGGTTGCAGTTTTAAATTTAAAACTAGCATTGTGTATGCATCTCATGAACTGCAGGAACAAGCTGTCATGGCTGAAATGACTGTAGCTCAAATGAGAGCAAACATGGAAGAGTAGTTCAGACAGGAACCCACTGTGTTGCTTAATACATATGCTAAGCAAAATAATTATCTTTCTATATATTCTCTACTAGTGCTTTAAATTAAGTTACATCAGTTTTACCTGTTCAAATGATGTGGAAGATTTCAATAGAAGGGAAGCTGATTTTAATCTGACTTGTATAGAAGTATTCCTGTATTACTCTGTGTTTGGGATCCTTGGGTACCAAGCAGGAAGGAGGAGAAATCCTGTAAAAATTTCTTTGACGTATAATTTTGTTAAACTACCTTTTTTTTTTTTTAAATCTCACTGAGGATTGAGTATTGGCATTAGAGAAGCACTTCTGTGGCATCAAATATATACGTAAACCCTCTGGTTTAGGCATGTTTTAGGTATTTTGATAAGGATTATTTTCATTTAAAGTAAATCTACATATGCTGTGCAAAAATCTATGCAAGCATTATTCACAAAAGGGAGAGTATAGGTTGAAAATTGTAGTGGCCTATAAATTGGAAAAACACTTTTTTTTTTATATGGAAACAATAAAATTTGGATGTTTTCCTTGAAGCACTGTTATTGTTGAGTACGTTATATTAGAAATATTGCAAAGCATCAAGCTGAAAACAGAAAACATAGTTTAATGAGATATATAATATAATTTTTATGAATTCTTGTTATATTAGACTACATAAATATTTTAACAATGTTTAAACTTTTAAAAATGCAAGTGTACTAAACCCTTAATTTTTTACGGACTTTAGAAACTGCTGATAATGTGAATTAAAAAGGAAAAGTTCTGTGAGGAGTCAGGGTGCAGAGGAATATCTTGAGTGCACCTTTACCTTTTTTTTATAACCTTGAAGGTGTGTTTCTGTAGGTGCCATGGATGTTGCATTGGGGTCTGCTGCAACTGGAGTGTTCACAAACTCATCTTGGCTTTGGACTCACCTTTATGAGGTAGACAATCTGCGTTGTTAATTAAAAGATAATTCAGTAATAGTTGCTACTGAAAAGTTAGTCTTTATGCAAATATGACAAATTATTACATTTTGAATTCTCATAGGAATGGTGTTAGTACTGTATTGAAAATAATTTTTGACTAATAATTATTAGCTCTTTAGTGAGGTTTATCATACAGCATGCACATCATATCAAGGATCTGCATGTTCTGATAACGTACTGCATATGCTTAAGCTATGGACTGCTGACAGTAATTAGTTCATGTTAAAAAGATAATTGATCTTGTGTAACAACACAAACAAATTTAGAGAGGCATCATGAGTGACTAAGTGTGATGGCTAAAGGAAGCCTCTGAAAGGAAGGGTTTGTGTTGTCAGGAAAAAGGAAATTTAAAAAAAAAAAAGTAGTCTTTAGATTTTGCCTTTTGACTAACACTGAAGTAGCTAAAAAGTAGGGTTCACTGTTTTGCAGTATATTTCCAATATACTATACTGGACTGAAAATCTTTCAGACTGATCAAGGCTAAACAAAAGCACGCATCATACCAGGGCTTATAAATACAGTTTATTAAAAAAAAATGCCAAAACCATCACTGTTTCTTTTTCAGGCCAGTGTTTTGACAGGAGACAGAGTTTGGAGAATGCCTCTTTTTGAACATTACACAAAACAAGTAACAGACTGTCCTCTTGCAGATCTGAGTAACATTGGAAAATACAGCAGGTAAGATGTACCAACATCCTCCATGTGACCCTTCCTTTCAGTGTATTTGTTTAATGTTTGTGCTGTTGGTGTTGCTGTAGAAACAATACTATTTTTCTGCTTCCCACAGAGCTGGAGGAGCATGCACAGCTGCTGCATTCCTGAAGGAATTTGTGACTGCCTCTCACTGGGCTCATTTAGATATAGCTGGTGTGATGTCGAACAAAGATGAGGTGCCCTATCTTCGAAAAGGCATGGCAGGACGGCCCACAAGAACACTAGTGGAGTTTGCGGCTCGATTAAGTCAAGACGGTCGCAATACCAAATAAAATACATACTAAAAAATCATCCACTCTGCCTTAAGAAAACAAATCTTAAAAGTATTATTCATAAATGAATGCCCCAGGCATTTTGTCACTATGGCAGTGAACTTAAAAATGCCTTTTATTACTTGGGTAAGAATATCTCACCTTTTGAGATTTGTCATCACATATTATGCAGTTTAAAATAAATAAATAAAAAAACCTATCGAGATATTTAGTACCAAAACGTCTGAACATAACTACTGCAAACAGTAGATCTCTTACTTGGGTGAGTGTTTTGATCAGGAGAGAATTAACAATAGATCGTAGATATGCCTGTGAATTGTAGGTGGTGTGAAAGGTAACTGCAAATTTGTGTGCAGAAATGCCTTCCCTTAATACACACCAACAGCTAGATTTTTGGGGTAGAAATGTTGCACCATCATTTTTTTTTAGGCTGTTGCATGGTTTTAGCGCTAAATTGTGTCAGGAGTCTCGGGGTTACCTTGTACCTGTTTTACAAAAACTAAAGACTGCAAGTTAGTTGTTTGTGGGTTTTTTTTTGGGGGGGGGGAACCTGCTGCCATCCCGCAGGATTATCTGTCATCCTGCGGCTTCCCCCTTTGACAGGTGTGAGGCTGTGTGGCCCCAAGGAGCGCTTCTGTTCCCAGAATCAGTTCGCGTGTCAGACAGCTTTAGCACTTAAAAAGCGGGGTGATGTTTCATGGAGACTGCGCCGGCCCCCAGTGGGGTTTTCTGTTTTGCTCTGGGGGGCTGGTTTCGGTGAGGGCTGATGAGCAGCGGGTGGCGATGCGCCGGCGCTCCCCCAGGGTTTGAGAGGGAGTTGGCTGTTGTGTCACTCAGTTTGGGAACAATCCCGTGGGGGCTATGTTGTATTTTGGTGGCTTCATGCTGGGCCAGAGCTCAGGACACCTGAGTGCTCCTTGTTGCTCAGACAACAGTTTGTCAGCCAGGCAAGGTGTGTTCCTGCCCTGTGCCTCAGTTTCCTGATCTGTAACACAGTGCTGGCATAGGTTCAGCAATGCCCGTGCCTTTATCTTAGGTCTCTGACCAGTTAAGACTTTCTGACACTAGTGGGTAGAGAAAATGCCAGGAAGGACCTTATGAGCTATTCAGTCCCTCTGAAGGACAATGCTCTCTCTCTGCCTGCTGCTTACCTCCTGGAATGTGTTCCCTCCATCTCTATCAGGCTTGTGCTGGCTTTTCTTCACTCCCTGGGGAGAATTATGTCCCTGTGACAGGGTGACATTCCTACCCCAAACCAAAGTCTGCATGGCCCACAGCTGCTTGGTAAAGACGTGGCCAAGAGCAACTATCACTTCCCGGCTCCTCCAGATGCAGAAGCCAGCTGGGAAATCAAGCCCCAGTTTTCTTTTTCCAACAGCAAGGCTCATTAACTCCAGGGACAATTGGTGTCAGAGCATATTTAGAGGCCTTGCCAGCTGTCCCCAGAGTGATGTCCTCCACAAAGCGAGGGAGCATAGAAGTGATGCCACGTTCCTGGTGGTAACTCTTCGTTTCTCATCCAGAGAGGGTTTGTAACAGGAGCTTTTGATCTTCAAGATGTCCTCTTCTGTGGAGGAAGTGGCTTCACCATCATGCGCTGCATGAGCTTTGCCCTTGAGAGCTCCAAGAGGAAAGAGGGCATCTACTCCATCTTGGACCTCCTCAAGTACAACTTCTACCTTCCATTCTTCTTCTTTGGGCCTGTCATGACGTTTGACCAGTTCCACACCCAGGTGAGTGCTCCTGAAGCTGGGTGGGAGGAGGACTGCTCCCTGCATTTATTTATTTGGGTTTAATGCCTACAAAACCCCACTTTTGGCCATTTCCACTGATCAGTTCAGAAGGGAAGACATTGTTGTGGTGAAAGCATCGTGCTGGGAT
>NW_020799098.1:16609727-16634306 GCF_003259725.1 Athene cunicularia
CCCCCGACCTCCGCGCTTCCCTCTCTCGCAGGCCTGCTTCGCCTCGCTGGTGAGCCAGGACTACGTGAACGGCACGGACCAGGAGGAGATCCGCACCGGTGAGGCCCCGGGGGGTGGTGTCGCCGCGGTGCCCAGCGCCCCCCGCCTCACTCCCGCCGCGCGGAGCCGAGCCCCGGGCGGCCTTCGGGCGCCGCCGAGGTGCTGCAGCCCAGCGGTGTGGAAGCCCCGGGTGCCCCCGGTTTTCTTCTGCAGGCTGAAACGCAGAGGGGCACGGCACGGGCTGCCAGCGTGTGCCTAACTTGCCCTAAAACTTGCTGCTAAGTTTTGCAGGTGCATTTTCTTTATTCAACCAAGTCCCACAGATTATTTTATCACTATTTGTCATGGTCAAACATGTAATAAAATTTGGGAAGAAGAGTTATCTTGCACCTTTAAAAGAAGTTCTTAAAAGTTTGCAAAGCAACGTTTTATATGTCGTTTTAATGTATCTGAAGATTTTCTTCCTGGAAGTACCATGAAAAGTGTTTTTAATAGAATGCAGACAATGACCAGCATCAGCCTGGTAACATCTTTTTTTGGCATCTGTTCTTTATATTTTCTTATTTCATGCTTAGGTGTTGATCAGTGCATCCAGAAATTTCTGGATGTTGCAAGACAAACTGAATGCTTTTTTCTACAAAAAAGACTGCAGCTATCAGTCCAGAAACCAGAGCAAGTAATTAAAGAGGTATGTTAAAATTAGTTTACCTGTGTTGTGCTACATCAGATAAGCTGTGTACCAGTACAGTTAAACACCTTGTTCACACTAATTTTGGGTTTCTCAACATGATGCTATATTTTTTTAAGTTGGTGGATCTCGACTTTTAACATAGCTCTCATGAACCTGGAGAAGCTGGATGCCTGCTGCTCTGGGGAGTATTGGAACACAGATGATGGTTTCTTTGAAAGAAACAAACTAGTTAAATTTTGCTGGAAGTAATGATCTCTGAGCTCTGTGATGCATGGGAACAGAACCAGTACATTCACAGTGCTTTCCCTCTGTTTTGTTAGATGCTTTTCCATTATTAGGATCCCTGTAAGGTCAGCTTGAAAACTCAAGCTAAAAATTTACATGCTCTTTATGTGAGGTTATTGTCATGAATACAGTCTGTTTACTAATACACATTTTTTCATCCATAGGATGTTTCAGAATTAAGAAATGAATTGCAGAGAAAAGAAGCATTAATTCAGAAGCATTTAGGGAAACTGCGACACTGGCAACAGGTCCTGGAAGATATCAGTGTACAGCACAAAAAGCCTGCAGAAATGCCTCAAGGCCCATTAGCTTACCTAGAACAAGCATCTGCTAATATTCCTGCTCCAATGAAGCAAACATGATCTTTGATTTTATGTAGCTGAGTATTTTCAACAATGCAAAGCAGTGTTCTTTTTACTTTGTATGCTTTTTGTATAATGTAATTTGTATTACAAATATGAATAGTTAAGACAACTAAAAGTAATTTTTTTCTTTCCAAATATGGATTGATTTTATATTTCAGTGGGAAATATGCAGAGCTGCTACTCATGATGCTTTCTGGTAGAAGTGTTTTCCAGAATGCATCCTGTTCCTTCTAGAAAGGGGGACCCTAGCTCTCCCCTAACTATATCTTTGCTGGTACGATGAAAAGATTTGCAATGATTGCTGTTTGGTTTTGCTGGAAGATTTAAATGTTTTATGATCCAGTCATTATCCTATTATCCTTAAGTACCACTGTAGAAGCACTCTTAGAATTGTCTCTATCTAGGTCAGATCAAGAGTGTACTTTTTTTGAAGGGAATTGTCCATCTCTGCTGGATTTTTGCTCACCTCATGAAGGTGGGTCTCAGCATACACAAATTTGATTCTAATAAGATGAAATGAAATTAAAAAATGCACTATGCCCATTGGGGCATACATAGTGCAGGTCCCATGTTACTGGTGTTCTTTGTGTCAGGTTTGTGTAGAGATGGTCCAAAATAAAGAGCACTCATTGTAGATGTTGGGTCATCAGCTTCTATTGGGGTGCATTATTCAGTAATGTAAGCGTAGACAAAAAAAGATTTTGGTGGTAGAAACAGCAAAGGAGCCCTGTTTCTCTATTACTAGGCAACAAGCTTAATTCATCCATATAGGCAGGAAAGCCACTTTCTACAGACCCAGTCCCTAGAAATTAATAATTAGAATATTGTAACCCTGGAATCTTGAATTAGCAGTTGTGTACTGAACTTTGTGGTGTGCTTTTAAAGTTCTAGGGGCAGAGTGGGTGAAAACTAATGAAAAAGCCCTATACATTTCTGATCCTCTCAGATACCAAGGCACTCCTCAGTGTAACTTACTGTACACCATTTTATCCCCTTGATTATATGTGTAAAAAGTGTCTTCTTGCCAAATTTGATGCTAAAGTCTCCTTCCAAACCAAGCAGTTCATCTTGGAAAAAAAACCTAGACAGCTGGGTTTAAAGCACTGGCCTGTAGAAGCATTCTGACCCTTCTGCCACCTTTTCACCACCGGTGAGATGCAGGGGCTGTTTTGTAGTAAGTGCTGGCATTTGCTGGTACAGTTCTTGCTGGCTGTTTGATACAAGAAGGGGTCAGGTAAAAGTTGTTAATGTAGCTGGGCCCTGCTAGTTGAAATTAAATGGGAATTCAACTCGTACAGCAGTTGAAAGATGAACTAGCCTGTCTTAAACACAGCTGCTGGTTGCGCAATTCTCCACCTTTCACATTTGTTGATGAATTACCTAAGTGTTAATTTCTTTCTGACTGTCTTTCCCTCCCAGTAATGAGTTAGCTAGCATGATCTGATAAATGGAGTCATTCCCCCGCTTTGCATGTAGGTGGGCATTAAGAACAATGTTGAGATAAAATGCACAAGTACACAGTTCCCATAGATCTGGAACTGTATCACTCTGACTTGCACTTCAGCATAACATAGCGCTACTTGGCAAAACATAGAAATGGATGATTTACAAGCAAGTTTTAATGTTCATACTTACATATTATCCTAATTTACCAGGCTGATACATGTACTGAAGTGCAACAGGAATACTGTATTTCAATGCTGACTATACAAACCAGTTTATTAAGCAAACCAGAAGTATTTCTAAACCAGCCTGCTATAAACATGCTACTATTGGAGGTATACTGCATGGTGTAGAGCTTAAAATAAGTTTAACAAAAACTTGTTAAAAAATTAAAAAATTGCACTATTATATACAGAAATTATTTTAAACAGCTGATTAAGCAAATATGTAAACCTACAGAAATCTACAGAAATACCATCTTTTTTTGCAGCTGGAGCCAGATGGACAGGAAGTATCGGAGACCAAATTGCATATTTAATGTAATTGTGGAGTGGTAAAGCCTCTTGATTAAAAAGTCTTTTCACATAAGTATCCAGAATTTTGCTTTTACTTGATTTTTTACAGAGGTTAAAAAAAATGCGTTTTTCTGAAATCCATGCCTGTAACTCCTTAGTTACTAGATGTAAGAGAATGCAGTAGTTACTAATTATTTATTTGGGAATTACTCCCCCTCCCCCATCATATATTGGATTATCATTCCCTAAAAGAAGACAAGAACAGGTTTTTAGTAAATCTGACAGGTATGGAAATACTTTGCTTTAAAATGAGAAATACTTTGTAAACCATTCTTGGTGCTGAGGGTCTTGATTTTGGTCATCTTTGGTTTGTGGTGATTCATTGCCATGTGTCCTGTGCAAACAAATAAGCATTAGCATCACTTACTTACAATCTTACCATTATTTAATACTTTTTTCCTCATGATGCTATGAACTCATCTGTGCTCACATGAACTGGATGAGGCCAAGAGGTGCCAGCTACAATTTCTAGTGGAATCTGTGCTAGCCAGGTAACTGGGCTAACAGCACTGGTAGTAACACAAAGGAAGATGTGAAGGAGAGCTAAACGGCTGTGGAGAAATGTTTGAACATAGTTCTTGGTGCTTCAAGAATATGAAGTCTTGAAAATGAGAAAATGGCAGCTGCAGTTCACTTAAAAATATGAAATATGATTTATGCATTGAAAATGTTTGGTAAAAGTTTCATTTGGAACTGATTTATCTGAATATTAACTGGCTTTTATAATCAATCCTATTTTATAGTGTCTGATTTTTCAGCAGCCAGGATGCTTTTTTAATTTCAGTTTGCTTATAGTAGCAAATACGACTTCACTTAGAATTGATTTAAAAGATAAGTAGCTGCTAAGCTACCTGCAGTCTCCCTGTATGTTTCCCTTTAAAATACAAATCTGATTTGCCTTAGCAGTCATCTGGCATGACACAGAATGCTTTTTCTTTAAGATGTAGGAATTGCCAAACTGGATCCAAGCCCGTGTCCTGGGTTATTGTCCTTGGCAGCAGTCAGCACCATCTGCCTTCAAGGAAAGAACTCCGTAGCACACAATTTACAGGGTAACTAATCACTAGGAGCTGAGAATGCTGGCTTTTGTCCTGAAGTACAGTGGTAGGGGCTTTTTTAAAATATTCATTGTAGCTGTAAAATGTTAACTACATACATTTTTAACTATTTCTTGAAGAGATCATTCAGTAATATACAAGACTAAGCATTGTTTAAATAACTGAAAAATTTGAAGAAAAATGTCAAGATTTTCAGAGAAAAATACTTAAGAAGCTTTTAGTTAAATATCTGCTAATTGACTTTTAAGTCTCTAAGCCCTTTGCCAAATGATAGCTCAGATTCGTTCAAGTATCTTCTGAAATAAAAATATGCCATCTACATCTACCAAGTGCAAAGTGAGGAAACAAGAAGGAAAATACATCCTTAACAGAGCCACTAATATGCGCCCAAAGTTTTAAACAGCCATGTTTACTATTAATTGCATTCTTAGTTAAATATTTTCAACTCCTCTTTTTGTACTAGCAGGAGTTGCAAGCATAAGCTCTGCTGGGCAGTGATTATAGCCTACTTCTGCCGTAAAATTTTGGGTGTGCTGGTAGAGAATTGTACACATGGAATTCACTGCACGACAGGAAGCGTACGTCACTGTTTATTTCCAAATATCTAATAGTGTTTGAATTGCCTACAAGATTCTCAATAACAATTCATTTATCGTCTTACAAGTCACTGCAAAATGGACAAATACCTTGTGGCAGCACTGCTGTCTGAGGGCTGTGCTGATGGAGAGCCCACCCTGAGGCAGCCAGGACTCCCGTCTAAGCTTGTAGATTTTGTTATCTGAGGAGCACTTCTTTTTGATCTCAAGTCACAGCTCAAAAAGTTCTTTGCGTAGGAAGCTAAATTCGGAACACTGACAACACGACTGGGCACCTCAGCTGTCTTCTGCTTTTTATTGTAACAGAAAAGTTTATTACACACACGTTTTTTTCACACTTTATACTATCAAACCTCAACAATACCTCATTCCCAGATATCTGGTGAGGAGCAGCCAAAAATGAAGATTCCCATCTTCTCTATTAAGCATTTAAAATAAATCCTCAGGGTATGCTGTGGGGATCCATGGATTAGGTAGTCCAATTAAAATGACGTGTATTTGACCTTGAGGTTTTAGATACATCAAAGCCGATAGTTTTACAGAGGTCAGTTAGGTGCTTTCCATCAACTTGACCTCCCTTCTTTCCATGACTATAGACAGTATCATACAGAGGGGCTGGAATGCCAAGGGGCAAATCCTAAGCAGCCTAAATATAGTTCCTGATGCATCCAGTATCACAATGCTCAAATCTGCAAATAGGTCCCAAATCTGCAAGCAATGGCTGTGCTTCTCCCAGAAGACTGAAGTCTTTGGAGTTCTAGTGTTTTATATTTGCTTAAACACTGGTATATATGTACATATATATTTCTACTCAATTTATGTTATACTCAGCACCTGACTGTAGGCTGGCTTACTGGAAAGAATTCTACTGACTAACATTACCATAAGAAATGAATAAGACCTTTATTGTCCTGATCATCTGTATGATTCAGATAGCAGTAACACATCATGTTTTGTGATTTTAATTGCATTGCTCATCTTACCTTCATGGAAGGAGTCAAGCATCCTGTATTGGGGTTGAAAGAAAATGATCGATTCCTGTAAGATTCAGTGTTGGCTAAAAGTGAATGCTGAAATTTTCTTCCTTCCTGGCAGAAAAGAAAGTTATGTATATGGAAACATCTATTTGTAGGAAGTTGGTATGGAAACATATATCTGTCAAAGTACTCCAGAACAGAATGGAATTAATGAGTCTGAAGCAATGTGAAACACTCAAGAGAGCCTTCCAACAGATTTCAAAACACATGTATACATATAAAATGAAATCTTACCATCAGCTGCTTGATAATCTCCTCTCTCTCACTTAATTTGTCTTGCAGACAGCTTATAAGGTGTGTATCTTTTGATCTGGCCTCCCATTTTCTTGACTTTTCTTCTAATTCTTTAAGTCTGTACCAAAGAAAACGCAGACCAGAAAAAACCTTCCTCAGACCAGGTTCAGAAGAGACCTGAACTGTACTCTGCCCTAAATTCCAAGCCTAAAATACAGGGACATAGTCAGACCTTTTGGATAAAAGAGCATTTTTTAAAACCAGGCACCTGTACATGGATTACATATACATATGATGGACATGAGAAAACAAGTCATCATTTCATCAGCCAAGTTAATGAATTTCTCTACTTGGGAAACAGTGCTATGAAGTTCACTTGCCGTACTGAGAAATGTATTACAGACTACAAACCACCATTTTGTGGGTTTTTTTTGGTGAGGGTAAGGTTATTTGAGAAGACTCCCCCCGGTCTTACATTCTTAATTTAGCATATCTTGGAGTTTAGATAAAAAGACAAATCTTAACATCTGAATGGTTTGAGACCTGCCTACATGCAAGTAGGTCTCTCTTCTGGACCTCTGTCATGGACTTGGGATAAGAGAAAAGGATAACAGATATGTATAATCAGGATTATTTCTGAGGGACCTCTCTTGTACAGTCTGAAGCACCACAGAATGCACAGAGGGCCACCAAGTGTATATATTTACATGAGTTAGTGGGGGCTGTCCTGGAAAATTTGCAAGAGTGAGAATGTACAAGAGCTTAACCCCAAAGATGATGCTCTGCTGAACAAAATTAAGTACAATATCATGGATCAAGGTCTCTGGTATCATCTGTGACAAAGATTTCACATTTCTTAAAACTGCAAGATGCTAAGTGCCAGTTTTAGCATTGCAAAACTGTATGGATAGAGATTTACATTAAACAATATTCAGAGTTTATTACAATATATCTGGGTCTTTGTGTTTGCAAAGGAAATACACATACACTTCTATTTCAGTGCTTATAATATTCTACCTATGAGTAATAAAAAAGTTATACGTACTGAGAATAATAATTTCAAACAGAACTAATGCTGAGGAAGAGGAAAATTATTTGGAGACCTTCAACCTTCAGGAAATGGAAGGTCTATTCTATATAATGATGCTATTGGTATTCTGTCTCTGGTTGGCTTGTACAACAACCTTAATGGTCAAACATGACAATAAAGTACCATAGGAACTCACTTGTATTAAGCAAAACTATTTTGAAATCTCTGGGATTTTAACATGAGGCTCAGAAACATTTAATAACTGCCTACTAACATCCTAAAAATAAGTTAAAAAAAAAAAAAGTGCAGGTAAGAAACGTTATAACAATACCTTTAACTGCAACATGTGTCTAACGGACAATATATTTTGAAAGATACTGCTATTTAACACTATCAATTGAAAACTAAAAAATGCCTAACATTTTTTCAAGCCTAGCCATAACATTGCTTCCAGATACCAACCCCAAAACTGATAGACATCTGTTGAAGACTTGTTGTTAGCTTGTTGTCTTTTGTTTGCTAATGTTTTGTTAAACTTTGGAGAAACTTTTTCATTAACACAATACAGAGGCCATATTCTGTTGTTTCCTGATTAAAATAGTGATGTCAGACTCAGGAGATTGTAACTATCACAAAAGACACTGTTTACCTCTTTTTTTTTTTTTTTTTTTTTTTTTTTTTTTTTTTTTTTTTTTTCACTTGTTTCTAAAATGCTTCAGGAAAGGCCAAAAGGCCCACAAAAGGTTTTTGCCCTTGAAATGAGACCACAGCCATGGGAGTGATTGATAGGACACTTGGCACAAAATAAGAAATGAGTAAAAATGGGGGCAGAATTCCTAAAATGGACCTTCAGGGGTAGAGTAAAAGCTCTTCTTCAGAATAGCCATTCTGGGATATATTCTCTCTTCGCATAAAAAACATTTGCTCTCATCCTAGTTCTTGCAAAAGGTTTCTGTACTGGAAGTGGAATTCACACAATTCACAAGGATGGAAATGGGAATGACTACTTCAAGCAGATTACTGGTTTCATTTACTATTCCTACTGTTGCCAAGAAATTTTAAATAATTGGTTTTAAAAAAAATGGCACATACAAGTAACAAGCCACTATTAGCTTTAAATCAGAAAAAACTATATAGCGTAAGACAAGGTCACTTGTTAAAGTAACAGAAAAAAAGCTGTTATGTATATGCACTCATCAGTTTAGTTATTCCCCTGACCAAATTATTGGTCCTGCAAAAGCAAAACAAGAGCTGCAAGTTAATGTTCCAGATCTTACATGGGTTAATTTCAGAGCAGCCTATATCAGGTGCCTAGGACCATTTGAGCTCTTTGGTTCTACCTCCTGTTAGTTGAAGGATTTTTCCTTACATAATTTCCATTAATGCTTCCTTCTCAAATGCTTACTGTAGTAGAGCTACATCATCTACCCCCTGTAAAGATTATCCTCCAGTGCAGCTGCTTTAGCATGAGGCCTTTTAGACCTCATCACTGACATGTGAATAATAATTCTCTTGATGAAGAGAGATCTAAATTCCTTCAAGGTAGCTGGAGGGCACTGATGAAACTCTCTGGTTTGCAATTCTCTCACTTCAAAAGCTTGAAATGAAAGCCACTTTCAAGTAACTCTCCAAGAGTGCAAAGAGAAAAAAAAAAGTTTCTTTCTCATTCTTTAAATATCTAATGACTGGTAGACAGCAACAGAATTGCTCTGGCCACTCCTGACAAGTCTGCTGAGAGACACTGTATCCTCTCGAGCGCTTTTCTCTAGACTGTATAGGACATAATTTTAAAGATCCCTTTAATACTATACTCTTCAGAAATCCTTTTATATATACAGCTCAATTTTAGGGGTATACACTCTATACGATTGCAGAAATTAATTGAAAGGTACCCATGCACCAGATCCCTCAATCTCTCTGCAAAGAGAATGTGTTAAGTATGATCATTCAGAAATTTAAAAGGATTCAACATCCAGACAAACCCACAGAACAGTGATCCTCAGTCTTGCCTCCTATACAATAGGTAAGTCCTGCACTTTTTCTGTACACAGATAGTAAGACTGCTATTACTGCAATGCAATGTGTGCTCTGAGCCTGTGGCTGTAAGAGCATGCAGTGCACCTTCTACAAAGACAGTCAAGTCAGGTTGCCCTTTCTGTGCCCTGACAGCACACTGCAGCTCCAGGCTTCCATCAGCCCAAAGGCACTGTCAGTGTCCATTATCAGTGCCCTTACTCCCTCAGTACAAAGCTGGCTGTTACAGCTAAAGCAAAGTTTTACAGAGTACATGCAGCCTTCTTGAGTGCCCCCTTTAGAGTTAACAACTCCCTGGTTTCAGCTACTGAGAGTACACAAAAAAACCTGATATTTATTCTCAGAGATTTCTACATTTTTTTAATAGCTCTTGAGTGATTTTGGGATTTGTTTGTCTTCCAGTGCCTTTCAGCTGACATTACGCAGATTTTTTCAGGTCACTCCTGTGGGGCTACACTGAACATATTTCTCTGTGACATACAATGAACAGTTAGTTCAAATGCTTTTATTATGGCTGGAGAGAAATGTGAAATGAACTACTGCTTTTGCAAAACTCCTAACCTCTAAAATTAGTACTTTAGAAAGGAAAGATTCTGACATTCATCACATTTAGAACACTTCTGATGCCATCACTGTTACTGACTCTCTAGAAAGCACTGTGAAGTGTGAATTTAAGGCAAACCTTCTGTGCTGTTTCTCCCTGTCCTGAAGCTGTGAACCTTCTTGCTTCTGTGACTCCAACTCAGCACTGAGTAGCTCCATTGTGTCCTTCAAAAGTAAATTCTCCTTCTTGAGTTTGGAAATTTCACTCTGGCATTTTTCCAGTTCATCATGAAGAGATCTGATCTGGCTCTGGCTACTTCCTTCCTAAGAAAAAGGCCAAATTTAGTTATTCACAGCCTCCAATTATTTAATGCGAATGCTCACGGGAACTGTGTGCATTTAATTTTTGTGAACTGATTTTTTAATTATATGTATGATTCTATGTGCAAGACAAAAATCTATGATCAAAACTTCCTTAATATATTTTATAAATTTTATTGCAACATTCATTTATTTACTTGTGTTGTAGATTCTGATATTTAAATGGAAAAAAGCCTGCCCATAGGGAAAAGATTATAAACAATACTAACATTGTAAAATGTGACATAAGGGAAGGAAACCTGTTCCATTTTTCTAACAAATTCTGTACACTTCTATTATCTCTGGAGAGAGAAATCTGATACTACTGCTTTCACAAAATGTGTCATGGCAACCAAGCAGGAACTGGATTCTTGCCTGTTGCTTCTTCAGTGTCCTCACACTCCTCAGCTCCATTTGGAGTTCTTCTATTTGTTTCTTGAGATTAGTGCACAGTGTCTGTTGATCTGAGAGTTCCATCCTTAGAGATCCTAGTAACAATCAGACAGACAATCATTAAGGCAGTCAGAGGCCAGCTGGATGGAGAAGGTAGATATAGACAGTGTAGATGAAAACATTAACACAGTATATTTTGCTTTGTTCCTCAACTCCTTCACTGTTAAGTATAGTTAACAGTTAAGTATAACAGTATAACAGACTGTTAAGTATAACAGTCCCCTATTAGTAGAGAGGTAACACAGTTGAGCAACAGTAAAAAGATATGGAGCTACAATAGTAATGATTCAACACTGGAATCAGAGAGGTAATTCTGTGGCAGTTGTTTGGCAGACTAAATCACTATAATTGCTTTTTCTAACCTTGAACTTTACTGCAGTATCCCCGAGCTTCCCTGTTCAGTCTGCTGGTGTTTATTATAGAGGGCCATAAGGCACACTGAGAAGAGCTCTGGAGAAGTCTTAGAGAAAAGTACACCACTTATGTGAGCAGGTCTGTCAGATATTGCATATACAGATGAGCTTTAATAACCTGAGTTCAAACCCAGACATATTACAGATCATCCTAATGCAGTGTTCTGTTTAGTTCTGAAAGTTTAGGGAACTTTCTAAACTGACTAAACAATATGTGTGGAGCAACTGATCTCCACTGGTAAGCTCAACAGAACAGGCTTGAACCACATATACTAATTCTTCACATCATAGAAAAAAAGAGGAAACTCATATACACTAACTATGGTATTCCAATTTAATATACCTGATAATACATACTTGACTGTTGTACACCAGACTACTCTCCCAGCAACGTTCTGCTGCTGACAGTTGAGAGCTAGGTTACCAAAAAACTATTAACTCTGTATTACTGAAATTGCAGGGTATGGAAAAGGAGATTCACAAAAACCTGATTTCCCAGAAAATGGGAAAGAAAATGAATGGGAGGAAAGTTAGTGCTTCTCAGCATATAATCAAGCAGTAGGAGCTGTACATGACATTAGACATTATACCTAGCAACAGGGTTTGCTGCTTCTGTATCTGCTCGAGTTCATCATGTAATTCTTTCTTCGCTTTCTCTTCCAAGGTTTGTATTTCCAGCCTATGAGACTGATGTTGGATCTTGAAAGTCTCATTAAATTCCTTTTTCAAACGTTCTTCTGCCTCCTGTAAGCAAAAGCCCCGCCCCCCCCCCACAAAGTAGTTGGAGCCTATTTATCACCTTGTTATTTTACTTGTAACAATGGGATGAATCTGGTCTTTCATAGTAGAACTTTTATTTTCATCACCACTTTACATGTCACTCCATCAACACAAGAAAAATAATGAGCTGAAGTTAAAAAATAAAAATTAATAGGGACAAGAGAAATCATAAAGATATCATCTATTAGATTTGCTGTACATCATGAAATAGTAACACTGATATCTTTGCACTGTTTGGCAATAGAATGATGTTTTATTATTCAATATAAAAATCCCCTCAGATTTGACCTGTATGTCATTACTTATCACAGTGTGTCAGATAGAGGCTTCTATCTTTCCTTGTATCGTTCTTGGCCAAAACTTCCACTGTTGTAGGAAGTGCTGCTGTTGATACACTGTAAATGACAGAGCACTTGTTCTGTAGAGGCTCTGAAAGCAAACTCCTATCCTCAGTTTCATTTTTACCAGCTTACTGCCTTCAGCTTGATTTTGTTCAAGATGGGATTTTATTCTGAATATATAAAAAAGATACTTAGGGTGGTTTTACTACATATGTTTTATAAGCAGGTTTTCCCTAAGGTATGCAATATCAACAGGGATATCTGAACTCCATGTCAAAATCACGTATGTATTTAAGTTGATTTTTTTTTCCTCAAACAGAACATTCTTTAAAACTTCAATATATTGCATTAACATTTTGTCACTGAAATAAATTAATTTAGAAGCTTTGGTTATCCATTTAACAGAATTGATTTCTTGAAGGTATCTAAGGCAATACACATGATTATACAACTCTATTATACTTCTTTTAAAGTATTTATGTATAAATTAATAATAGATGAAAAAGAGTAAAACTGAGTCCTGTTAATAATACACTTAGGAATCCCCTTCTATTTCTGAAGCAAGAGCACAGCTAGAGGAACTTGTATTTGTTGCAGCTTAACCACAGAGGATACGCTATATTATTTTATGAAACTAATTAATTCACACTGTGGTCTAAGTTCAAATGTTAAAATCATTAAAAAAAAACCCCTGAAGATGAGAGGTTTCAAAATAACAGAATAAGTAATTCTGTGCAACAATGGCAACTCATCATTAAGATAACTGGAGATAAACTGAGTTTTGATAATTGTCTCTAGCCAAATATGATTTATCCCACAATTTTTTTTTTTTTTTTTTTACACTAGTATGTTGTAAACTGACCTTGAGTTCCTGATTTTTGCTTTTCTCCAACATTTTTAAGACTTTCTGATGTGATGCCTCCAGCTGCAGTTTATCATTCTGGTTTTCTTTAATAGTGTTTTGAAGATCCTGCAAAAGCTTCTCTTTTTCTTTGTTGGACTGTAGATTATGTTTCTTCAGTGACTCCTTGAAATTATTTGCTTGTTGATCTAATATTTGCTTCAGCTGAGCCACCTTCCAGAAAAGTAAGTCAGCATAATAGGATTAATGGCTTCATTCACAATGGAGAGGAATTATGTAAATGTGAGTTTATTTTATGTTCTCGTGTTGGTTTATGAAAAATAGCAAGATGCTTGTTCCATGGAAGGAGCTGTTTTTTCAGTGAAGAATGACATCTCTTTTGCATATACTGCCTGTTGCCCATCAAGTACTTTTCTTATTTCTTTTCAAATCGTCTCCATCTCATATGTACAATCCACAGTTCAACTTGCACAACAATTATGGCACAAACCAGGAGGCAGGCCTAAGGCTATGCTTACTGCCATCCTGGAGATGTAACCCTGCAGAGTCGATTTATATATAGAACCAATGGAATCAAGAATTCTGCACATCACACATTATTTTCTCTCCTCTCTTAGCTTAATTACTAAATACAGTAGACATGCCTATAATGGCTGACACAAAAGTAACAAAACCACCCCCTGTTTATAAGAATAACTTGGTGAGACGGGGAAGGAAGGAGTCTGTTCTCAACTCTATCTTATTTGGTTAAGTTTTCTAAACTTTCAGCAAAAATTTCTATTTGCCCTTCTTAAATTTGTCATTCCTAACATCATAGCTGTGAAATTCTGAAAAACTGCCTTCTGCATAGAAGCAGTATGCATTATCAGTCAGGCCAGTTAGCATTTTTGCAGCTCAACCTGACTTCCAAGTCTGCTTTTTTTTCTCTGCCCTGCCTCCTGCAAAGCTTTTATATTTCTTTCCTATTCTTTTGGGGAGCATGTGAAAGAGAATGGTCTATTTTCCAGTTTTTATATACTTGTACAGCCTTAGAGAAACAGAATTCCAAATATGAAAGGAAGAAGTTGGCTTCCTTAGAATTTCATGACTTAAAATTATTCAAATGATGTTACACACATATAACCTGTGACTCCATCCTATTCTTTCCCCTACACTAATGTATGTTTTTTTTCTCTTCTTCAGTGTTGCCTTATTTTTTTTCCCATGCATACTGCAGACTGTTTATAAGTTGAGGAAGTGCTAACAGCTTTATTTAGCTAAATAATTGCTTGTAAATTCAGCTGCACACTTGTGGTCCTTTATGATGCAGCACCACAAAAGCTGGATGAAGATTTAGTAAGTGGGCTAAAGTGTCTATATTACGTGTTTCATTCTTATAGCACTTTCCGGTATATTTTGCATTATGTAAGAGAAGAGGAGATATGCTGTGCAAAGCCCTTACTTCTCCTTAACTTCAAGGCCACAGTCAGCATTGCACTATCCAAAGGGATACTAATGAGCTATGTCAGATCTCTCCAAATTACAGGAATCGTTTCTGATGATGGCTAAATGTACTCCTGCTAGCTCACAGCTGTTTTTTCTCATGTCAGTTGAACATGCTGGCTCGTCTCCTCCAGAGGATGTTAATTCTCTCCTTTCCTTCTCCTAAGGCCCTTCTCCATTCCCAGATGGATCACAGACCTTATTCAAGTACTCCCTAAGCCTCTACCATTCTCAAGTTTTCTGTCACAGAACTGAGCTTTGAAGGCTCAAAATGGTGCAAACCCCTATCAGAGCCTCTATCAGTTCCCAGGGCTTGAACTCCTTTTGGAGAAAGGACATTCTGTACTCCCACTTTATGACCACAACTGTCAACTACATTGTACCTTCACTTCTAGTCCTGATTTCTGCTTTTACCATTTCCTGGCATCTGCTCCCTTCTCTCTACTATTTAGACAAGTCTTTAGGTCCCAGAAATGAATCCTGATATTAAAAAAGAAAAATAGATGTGAACCATTTTTTTTTGGAAACACTCAGACTTATTTCTACTTGATCAGTTTGTCCTATTTTTTTTTTCTATAGAACAACTGAATAAGGGCCTGAAAACATTGTAAAAACCTGCTCTATTAAGTCTGATGGTAGTTTATAATTTTCAGTAAAAAGTTCAGAGAATTCACAGAATATCAGATGAAGATTATTTATTTCTATGTAAGCATGTTTCATGTGAAACATGAATGTTCATGGCCTTCATGTGCTGTAGAGATTAACTCAAAACCTGTTACCTGAACACACACATGTCTATGAGAACTATGTAACTTCCTTTACTAAATCTGTAAGCAACTACAAGAAAGAATTACTGTTCCATTTCTGAGTAGGTTTACGGCTGCAGAACTGCTGTTCCTATACACAAGTCAGTATACTGTGTTCCTTCCATTTAAACAGAGTTTGTCTTTCACTTCAAATTCGCAAGTCAGGTTCCTTTTCTCCAGTTAATTGGTGGCGGTCATTACTGACCATCGTCCTTCCAATGTCTTGCATACAAAGGGTCATACTATTATAATTATTTCATTATTTGCAAGGACACAAATGGCTCTGTGTGTGAGAGAGAAAGGAAGCATGGATGCACAGAAAAGTCAAGAGAGCAAGAGAGTATGTGTGTGTGCATATGAAGGTAACTGGGGCACTAACCCAAGTGATGAGGCCCTAGGTTGCCCAACTGACAACTTAATATGTAAGTGAAGAAGTGGCAACAGGTGACACACTGTAGCTCACCCTATAACCCAGTGACAAGGAAACTTTTTAAATGGTGAGAAAGCTAACAGAAGGAAAAAAAATCCAAGTCTAGGTCTCCCACACATCATGGGAATGCTAGGTTGGTAGGTAAGAAGAAAACCTTCACCCAGTGTTTTCTGAATCAAATTTATTTTGTTCTAAGTGCCAGTCAATGAAAGATTAGTTTTACCACTTCTTAAGCAATTTCAAACCAACATGGTACATTTGAATTTCACTCAAACTATCCAACGAAATTGATTTGAGTTAGCGTATTTGAAAGAGCACCTAGCTTCAGCCACCCCAAACTGTGTGTTTGTTAGCGAATCATCCAGTTGTTTTCTGGCTTTTTCCTCTGTGTCAGCCAATTAAACACAAAGAAACTGTCTGAACAAACTAGTGAAGAATAATTGCTAAACGTTATTCTTAATGAAAAATATATTTTTTTTTTTAAACGTGTCTTGTGATGGGATCTATCTGTGGCCTGGATACACTCCAAGAACAGTCAGATGCCAGAGCCACTTGCCAACCATACCTTTGTTTCTAGAGCTCCTGCATTTTTTTTTTTTTTTTTTTCAAATAAGTGGTAAATCATAAGCTTTAAGTAAATGGTCATTTTGGCTTCTGGTTAGAGGTAAAACATTTACTTTATCTTAAGGCCTACTGAACTCAAGCCAATGTTTTCCTATATTAAGAAAGGAAACACTGAAGTTTTTCGGTACTGCTGTTCCTTATAAAATTAACCTTTGATGTGAAACTCTTGATGCCATATGGTACCCTGTATCAGCTGACGTAATATGCATTAGAATTACTACACTCAAGCATGCTTTTTATTTCTGGTCTTCCTGAAAGTAAGACAGTGAGTAAAAGAGATGTGCCAGAAGAACAGGCTGTATATTTTCCAACAGAAAAATTTGAAACAGGAAAAATGTTGCTTGGAATACTTCTTTTTCAAATTCAATATTCATCTACATGGGGAAGATGAAGAGAAGCCTATATAAACTTCAGCTATGGTCACACGATTATTAACCTTCCAGAATCTCTTCACAGACAATTATTGGTTCCAAGCACTACTAGCATGAAACCTAAGATCATACTAACTAGAAATAGGCTAAGCAGTAAACTGGTAGCAACAGAGAATGTAATGTAGTAAGTAATCAGATGGAAAAGTATTTCTAAGAATATTATTTTTCAGTGATTTAGGGAAAAAGACATACACAAACACATTAGGAAGAGAAACATACTCTTTCCTGCTACTTCTAATGTATTAGAGGTTAAGAAACAAACATTTCCATCCCATCAGGTTTCCTCCTCCTGTCTTTCAGTTAAAATGGTTTTCAAATCCATCATTGCAAATCCTCCTCTGGAGTATTTTGCAGTGCCCAGGCTTTTATTGTGTTTCATTACTTCAAAACAGATAGCCAGACCCTCAATTTGTAAAACTGGTAAAGCAACACTGAAGCCAAAGAAACTATGCCAACTCATGTAAGTCTAGAATCTGTTTGGCTCCTTTCACTATTAATAGACCAGCAGCATTGTTTTATGATGCCTTTCTGCTGCAAAACAAAACCTCTTGAAAAAAACTGTACCTCTAATTGCATTATTTTATACACAAGAATTGCTTGAAGTGGTCTTAAAGATGAAACTAATACCTATCCACAGTATAAACTCTAGACAACTATTTTTCTAGGCTCTGTTGAATTCTTTTCAAATTTCTGAGTTATGTCTGCACTTGCCCTTTCTTATGACGGCTGATTTTGCCTCCCACTGTCTTCCAAGTAAAGAAAAAAAAGAACAACTATTACTAAAAGATGACAGATAATTTTTGAAATATTTCAAAAGTCTTTCAAGTTTCATTCTTTTCTAACCATAATTACTGTCCTTCTCCTGGGACAGTGGCTTGATTCTTTTGAAGAAGTACCTCTCAGACTTTGATAGCCCATGTGCAAAAATACTGGGCAAGTGTAAGGCAGTACATGCCATCACAGGTGGCTCCCCCATTTGACTTCTGCTTTGATTATTTTAATTCACTGTGCTTGCAATCACTATGAATACTTGAAGTCTATCTTATGTCTGCTCTCCCCTTCTTTTATTTATTGTATGTAAGAAGTGTGAAATCTCAAAGGCAAGATCTAAAGTTGAAATCAGAGAGAATATTTTGACTTCTGTATATTTTAAGTAGAAAGACTCAAGTTTCTCAGTGCATTGCTAGGGGATGAATTTATATAAAAGACTTAAAAAGCTACTTTTTGATGTATTATACAAGAGTCACCACAATTGAGAATTTGTTCAGAGAGTTAAAATAAGGCACCCAAAAGGTATAGCATTTTACTCATATTATGATGTAACTACATCAAAACAGTAATATCAATAACAAAATAATGAAATTATGTTTTACTGTTGTCTTTAGGCTTATCCCACAGTTACTTCAATTAAGTTCATAGTTAAGTTTACAGTTAACTGCCTTCCTAAACTTTCCTGACCAGAGAGACAGGTGTGAACACACTATGCACATCTCCACTGCTGCTATTTGGTACCAACAAGATCTCTCTCGAGGCTTTGGGCTTTGCTGGGCTAGCATTGTTCAAAGATATATCATGACAAGGCAATGCCTGCACTTCCATTTTATGTACCTTCTAATTCCAGCGTAGTCCCTTTAACAACGTTGAAGAAATCCTGTAGTGCAGAAGCAAGGAACTGGATGACTCCTAATGAATTAGCACTCAACTCACGTAGAACCTCACATCATACTTTCCAAAGGACCAAACAGATGTGAATCCGATTTCTTTATCCAGAAAAATCTTAGTAATACAGAAATACCACCACTTTGAAGTGCATCCCCAGAGAGATTAAATTATCATGATTCTGTCTACTCTGCATAGTGTTCTAGCTATGTCAGCCCGACCAAAAACGTGCTTTATGCAGCCAAGGAATCTATATTTAGATCTGAAATTGTATCCAGGTTAGAACTGGATTAGTAACAGCACATTGCCTAGCCTTTGAGGCGGAAGCTCTGGGCTGAGCCATTGTAAAGATTCCCAGATGGGAATCATGCCCTCAGTGAAATACATAATGTTGTACAGTAAAAGGTGGTTTCTTGGCTGTGAATATTCACATATTTATAGAAGGAAAGTATTTATAAATTGAAATTACCTCACTTCCCTGCCAATACTGCCAAGTAGTTGGTTCCGAAAGTAACTTAGCGTACCAAGAAAAATACAATATTTCTCTTCTGAGGGAGCATTTCCTCCCTTTTTGAAGCATGGCTAGATTCTAGCATATTTTTCTGTCCTGAATGTGTGACTTCAAGAAAAGTAATTTGATCACTCACTGACTCACTTTTTCCATCTGCAAAACCTGAACAATAATTGCTTCTTGTCATAAGCCTTCTGATTTCTTTGAGACCTTTCAGTGGAATACATCACCTGCATGCATATACACAATACTATGAGATCAGATAGTGTGTGCCACTACTCTCCCTTCCATCTCTTCCTCTCACACCAAAAACTAGTATAACTTTCAGGCATTACCCAGGAATGCCAAAATATCATGGTAAATTTTCAGCTTTGAATGGACTAAGATATTTTTATCAAAATATGTACATTTAGGGGACATTGGAAAAGAATGAAGATGACTGATTTCTGAGAACTCATATTTTACATTAGGTGCAAAGAAGTCACTCTATCTAGAGTAACACAGGTTAAATTGACCTGAAATTCTCTCAGAGAAGAACCTGTAGGAAATGGTGCATGCAGAAATCTGTAATGAAAGCCAAAACCAGAATTTAGACAGAACTTTAAGAACATTAAGAACTACACTTAGATTCTGCATTGCTAAGACTGAGAAATGGATAAAATGCCAGAATCCAACTATGATACCAGAATCTATAAATCTGTTTTACAGGAAAAATGAAAGGGAAAAGACCATGCTGCACTCAGAACTAATACAGCTAATACTAATTACAGTGTGAATCGGAGAAAAAAAGCAGGTCTTACATAGTAAATGACCACAATACATGCGATAGCTGGAATGTGCTGCACCAAGCAGGAGTGATGGCACTTGGGAAAGTGGAAGCAGGTAGGAGAGATGGGCCAACATCTTGCATAGCCCTCTGGTGAGACTATACGTCCTTTTTCTGTCTTAAAACACTTAAAAAGAGCTTATTACACTCAAAAATGCCACTCAGAGGGCACAAATGCCAGCTGAGAAAGATCTAGGTCTTCAACTTTTGTGGAGCTGTTCCCATGCAAGTCACCACTGAACTTGCTGGAAGTGAAACTGGTTAGAATCAGTGGAGATGTAAAGCAATGGAAATTATAGACAGCCACTTAGAACAGTGGCTATCTGTAATTTAGTAGTTTCACAGTGTGAGCTACCTAATTCCTGTTGTTCATTACTTTTTCCTGAACTAGAGTGAAGAAATGTTGTATATTTGGAAATACCCTCACTTTGTTTAATAAAATCTTGGAGCCTCAATACCTGGATTGGCAGGAAAAAAAACAAAGAAATGGATGACAAATTCTCATTGTGAAAACATATCTGTTCATCCATAATCTCCCAGAATGCACAATCATAAATAATTTCATTGTTCTTCTGAAAAAGGTACCAAATACAAAGATATACTTGGGGTAGAAAAATAAATGCAGCACTGAGCATCATCAGAACTTTTCACTAGGGCACTGATTTCAATTCGGTTAAAGCAGTTGTTTAGTAGTTTATCCATGAGATAAAAGTATCAAAATGTTCACAGGCAAAAACTTCACATAATCACACTGAAGAAAAAGAAGTATCCTGTACGTAGCATTTTAAAGCAGGTAGCATTTGCTGACAAGAACTGAACACCACAAAAGAGGAACACACGAGGGGAAGAAAACGTGTATTGACAGTTGTCAGAAATTTTAAAGGTGAACTGTTTACCTAGGTAAATAATTGCCTTGTAGGGATTCTGCTTTTGTTTTGGCAGAAAATTATTTATCAACTTGTTACAGCTTTTCAACTAATGACACTTTCCTGTATAAATATTTTGGTAGATGTACTAATCCAGAAAATTTGCATCACTTGGCCTGCAACTAACTATACATTATAGCTGTTACAGGTGGATAATCTAATACTAACACATCTCAGGTGTTTTTTTCCAGATTAATCCATGTCCACATTAAGACTTAGGTGTAACCAGAGTGGGGAACAGTACATAAGCTATGACATCCTCAAAGCTACTTTGGGGTCACAGTGCTTTCTCTATTTCATTCTTCATCTTGAGAACATACTAATATATACTAAATTATTGCACATTCCAATCTGCTTCACTTAGCATGCATACTGTCAAGCAGGCAGAACAGAGACAATTATCTATTCGACCTTTTTTCCATTCCATTTGCTTGCTCAAGGGAGCAAGCAAGCAGCCCCTTTTACATGTCTACACACAAAAAAGAAAAAAAAAATATAAATCAGCAAGTCAACAAGTGCTGTAAGGAAGATTCTAATTTCACTTAGCCCTGTAAACAGAGCCACCATCCAACCCTGACATACCCAGACTTCTCACCAAAAAGCCTTTGCACATCTCCAAAGAGTGAAATTTGAAATTTATTAACTAAATAGGCTTGTCAAAATCCTCATAGATGTTCAGGAGCCGTAATTTCTGTTATTTCTATCTAGAGTCCTTGCATATTTTCTTGAATGACAGTCACACCAAATACGATTAAAATCTAATCAAGAATCTTTCAGATGAGAGGAAAAACGAAGAGTCCTTTTATTACTGGTTTACTTTATGCCTGATTTACCTCAAATGAAGAGTTTTGAAGTTTCCCAGTTAGGACTTCTTTCTCTTTCTCTAGTTGCTTTAGTTCACACTCAGATTTTCTTTTAAATTCCTCTAGCTGTGTCTGAAGCTCCTAAAGTAAAAAAAAAAAGAAATAAAAGTGCATGTAATAGCTGGGACAAAACATGAAATATGAAAAAGAACATTTCATCTACATTAACCTAGATAGAACAGTTTACACAGTAATACATACTACTGTTTTTCAATGTCAGTCATGTATTATTCAAAGAAGTATTAACAGTTTGGTTTGGTTCTTTCTAATACTAGTGTTAGACAATACAGCTCACATAATCCTCATCTTCTACTGAAAGCTTCCCTGAGGTGAAAAACTGTACAGCATGAAGAGCCAGATTGTTTTGTCTTAAGTGGTGTCAGTGTTTAAAAATAATTTAGTGTGCAAGAGTCACTCACAAGATCTGAAAAAACACAAGTATATATTGGCCATATAAGTGACCAGATGACTAACTAATGGGTAATTAGTGGAAAAGGAAATCAAAGGAAGCACTATTTTATAGCATCCATTTAAAAAAATCCCAGTGAGGGGACAAAATAAAAAGTTGAAGACAATATTATCATGTTATTGCTGGAATAGTTTTTGAAAAATCAGTAATAACACTTGCAAGACAGTGACCAAGAGCTTGTAGCAAATGTGAGCAATTGTTTATTGTAGGAAGACGGAATGTGCAACTACTAGAAATGTCCTGAGGTGATATATATTAAAAGCTTGTTAGTGTGCTTGCTTTGTGCCAATTTACTGACTCAAAAGAATATTCTACCATATTTTCAGACACCACAAATGGAGGAAACAGGAAAAAAACCCAAAACAATTTAACACCTCCCTCGTCCTGTACAGCCCCTTCTCACAGCCTCCCTACCCCCATTTTTATAGCAAATGACTTAAAGAATTCAAGATAACAGAAAAAGTACCTAAAACCTAAGAAAGTGATAATCATTGGGAGGATGGCATGATATTAGGAAACAGAAGCACAGGCAATAGTGACATATTCCTTGTAAATCATAATTAACTAAAGGATAATACTAGCATTTCACAGTTTAAAACCAGGATAACTATTAGGTAGGAATTAAAGGATGGAATCAAATACAGAGACACGAATATTTCAAGGGAGAAATTAGGTTTAGTTTTGCCTGTAGGAAAAGGAGAGGATATAATGGGCTTTTTGATTAAAGCTGAAGATGAAGTGTTTGCAGCTTTCCCACTAGAGCTCTGCCAGCTGACTTCCTTCTCTATATCTTAAATTTTCTATCTGGAAAATAGATACAATACTTGTCAAACAGCTGCTATAGGCCTTAACTGCATTACAGGATATAAAAAGCATTAGTAACAAAAAATCCTATAATTTTATTTAAGTTTTACTAACTCAAGATTTTTGTGATTTAATTAATATGAATCTCTAAGAGAGTTATAAGCAATAACATTTATATTGTCTATAAGCAATAAATGACTATTATTATGCCTTTTTTTGTGAAGTGTTTGATATTTAAGTTTTATCTGCCTCACATGAAGATCTTCAGCCTGGCATCATTTTAAGTATACTTGTACAAATTTATTCACATAAATTAATACAGTACATAAAAGTCCCCTTCATAAGGCTTGATAACGTAAATATGTACCATGAAGAACTTCATCTTCATTTAGTGATCAAATATAAGTACTTCCACAATCAGATAAAATAATTTACTCACACAGTTTCCTTTTTGAGAAATGAGACTGCATAAATGTATAAACTTCAGCAGTTTCATAGGCAGAAATAAATTATTCTGACAAGCACTTACAATTCCTAGTCTCCAAAATCTAGAAGGTACTATGAAGCTCAACAATTAGTGATAGGAGCTGCATGCTTTTTATGACTTCATAACTTGTCAGCAAGCAATTTGAATATTCTCATGTAAATGTTGAACTCAGAAAGGTACAGCAGCATTAAAACTGAGAAAAATTGGTAGAAGTATATTCTTATCACCAAAAGGGGTCTAAAGAACACCTGACCAGTAGTCTGATTGTCCAGTTCTACTGACTGCTCTAATCAACTTTTTTTCAACTTTTTTTTTTTTTTTTTGGTCTATATGTCTGACAAACACGCAAGCACATTAGGAAACAGAAACTAAATTCCTCTTTAGTTTATTCTCAAATCTGGCAACCCACCTGGGCATGCACTGAGTTACAAGCTTCACTAAGCATTAAAGCATGTGCTTAAAACTAAACATGTGTTTCAAGTTCCTACTCCATTTGAACACATTTCAGCTCACATTTAGGTTCCTACTGCACAGAAACATTAGATTGCTAACTTCCTGAAGCGAAAGGATTTAGCCACAGACAGCAGTTCTCGTGAAAGTGAAATTCTTTGAAGAATCTCTTAAGCCAACTGCTGCTAATGCATACCAACAACAAAAAATACAGCTCAGCCACTTAAAACACATTGAGAAAAGGTATTGCTCAGGCAACCTGCCTGGATCCACAAGATGATGAGCATTCTTTCTGGCTAAAGTTAAAAAAGGACATATACATGAATGTATTTGTAACTACTCATCATTTCACTAGTAACACCAGCACACACTGAATCCATTTTACCAACATTTTGCAGAATTAGATCCTCTGCCTAAACAATACAAAATTTGGATTAAATCAATGTATTTGAGTATTTCACAGCAGCAATCCATCAAAATTTAAGTCAGAAATAAGAATACACCTAGAATACATTTTTCTTCAGAAGGCACCTTATATTAATCACTGCAATTGTCACGTGCAAAGCATGCAAGGATAAATGTTGCTAAGAAGGCAGTTTATCACATCAAGGATAAATTCACCTTCCTGCCTGTGGAGGTTTTCACAAAAATATATCAGCTTGACTCCCCCCC
>NW_020799098.1:16634356-16659686 GCF_003259725.1 Athene cunicularia
CCCCCCCCCCCCCCCCTTTTTTTTTTTCCAGTAAGACCATAGTAAGAAAATCCTTACATTTTATGTTAATTCAAAGTGCTTCCAGTGAGGATAATTCAGATGATGTCACTGTGACCAATAAGATTAAAACCAGATGAATTAGAGCATCTATAAATAGAAGAACATTCCTACCTTCTAAATTTTTTTCTTTCAGCTTCCAAGATGTTTTAGACTGGCTTGATTCCCTTCGTATGCTTCATTGTAAGATCTACCAGCCCTTTTAACAGCTATTACTTCAGTCAAATATTTTCTTTACCGGGCTGATGCCTGCCTTTACAAAGCAAGTTCGCTGTGTCTTTTATTCATACCCTCTTTTTAAATAGCTACAGTTTCCATAGTCTATAAAACACACTAGCTATATAATATGACAAAACAAGGGTAGAATTCTGGTGTTGCAGTAGTCTATTTTGTAGGCAATATGCTATTTAGGTGGATATACTCCATTAAAAAGTACTGGCTTTATGTTAGTTACCAATGTAGAACTGTAGTGTTTCAGGGTTGTATGAGTCTTCTGCAGTCTAAGGATGGGGTTTTTTGGTGTTCTGGTTTGAGTTTGGATGTGTCCAATCATGCAGGCTTCCTCAAGGACAACCTCAGTTCTGTGAAAAAGCACAAAGGACAACCTGGGTTTTGTTATGTCTCTAATACTGTGTCTAATTTTCCAGAATGCTAGCATAATAATATTCTAGGAGAACTAAAAATTACAGAAAAGATTTGGGGCTGGACAATTGTTTAAGTGTAGACATTGTGCAGAGGGAACTCACAGGATACATACATTCCTCATTGTACTGAGTTCATTCCTGGTATTATTTCTGCATAGATTTTCAGAAGAACTGTTTTCTATACTTAAAAAAAAAAAATCAGTATTCCAACTTGGCCTCAACAGAGAAAGCCTGTCTTGGACCCTTTTCTCTTTAAGGTTTTGGTTACAGAAGTTGTTGAACACTACTGACATCCTTGAGCTATACCAAGGCAGAATTTCTTTGCTACCACTGCAGCAACTCCTGTACTTCAGGTTATGAACACGCATCAGTGATCCACCAGATAAGGTCAGAGATCTGGGAATCTTACAGGATTGACTGCTGTAGAATAACCCAAAAGCCATTAATCTTGAAAGAAAAATGACA
Source organism: Athene cunicularia (assembly GCF_003259725.1). Taxonomy (NCBI): domain Eukaryota; kingdom Metazoa; phylum Chordata; class Aves; order Strigiformes; family Strigidae; genus Athene; species Athene cunicularia. The sequence continues at coordinate 16,635,523 of NW_020799098.1, forward strand.
TTGATTTCAGTACTTTTGGTCTACTGTGTCTTTGAATATTTGAGAGCAAACCACCTGGTTTAAGCTCTTGCACCATCTTCAGACTGTTTTTGTTCTGACTCTGGTAGAAGACATTTGCTGGAGCTGTATTATTTGATGTTTCAGTTCATCTACTTACATAGCTTTGCTTTGGGAATTCAATATAGTTTCCATATCTTCTGTGGTATCAAAATTTACATTTCAAATAGCATAAATAACTTGTGGAATTTCCAGTGTGAGTGACTACTAACAAGGGAAATACTTCAGAATGACATTAATGAGCATCTCACCTGCTTTTTGCAGGATTTCTTTCTCTTGAAGTGTATTTCTCTCTTTGACTACACTTAGATCTTCCTCCACCTTTTTCACTATACCTTTTGATCCCAGAATTTCTTGTTGTGTTCCCTTAAGCTACACTTCCAAATCTTAAAATATGCATGATGTTACTTCTACATTTATTACATATGTTCTTTTTTTTTTTAATCTGAAATAAATGGTCATTTTCTGTCTTGGCACAGTTCCATGATATAAATCTTTCACCTACAGAGATGGTTTAAATGCATTTTTTGCTGTTCCATTCCCTTAAACTGTCTCTGCTGCCGGAACATTTCTAATGTGGAGCCATTCCCTCAGATGTAGGCATTACTGTAAAGTGAACACTCATCAAGAGTTACCATCTAAAAGATGTCTGAGATTGTGAATGTTGAGTAAAACCTCATGAGTTAAAACTAACTTGTATTTAACACACTCTGTAGCTGAAAACCTAAGGGGAAGCTTATTTCTTTTACATGTGGCATATGCCAAAATTCTTCCAAAACTAGACTGAACAGATCAGACTTACATGACTTGTCATCCTTTGTATTCTCTCTTCCACAGCAATAATAATAAATGTGCACTAATGTGATGCCTTTCATCTAAAGGTCTCAAACATCTTGGCATACACTAAGGAGAAAACAGGAAATTCATCTTGCTTAAACATCAGTCCTTTTATATTTCATGCCTTATAATAGCTTTTCTTGATAGCATTTACTAATGATCAGAGGTATTGCTGATTAAAGAAATGTTTCTGTTTCCCAGTTTGGCACTGTCCACAGAATTCTGAAAAAACCCTGCGGTATTTAATGGTGGCATAAGAAATAGCCAATTTAGAAGGAAGAAATTTCTACTTTTAAATTTAAACTGGAAAGAAGCAGAAAATAAGACAGTGTATAACTGTTTTCCTTCTTCCAGATTTATCCTAGTCTGAGGCTATCTTTTTAAAGAATCAAGGCAATCACCCCAGTGGTATGTAAATCAGCCTCATTCTATAGACTTAGAGGATCTGAAATGTACAAGGTGAGCATATGTTCCTCAGAAAATATTTCAGTTTTATCACACTGATGCTGAATTTAGAAATTCTATTGCTAATGACACCACATTCTTATTCCCAGTTCCTATCATGTTTTACATTATTTATTCGTAAAAGACTTCATTTCTTATACAGTAAGTCAGAACAGTAAACCACGTGCATAAATTCTCATGCCTCCATTCCTCATTTCTCCTGAATGTTACTTGAAGTACCCACAAGAAATCAGGACCTTACTTTCCCTCTTCCCCTCTATCGCTTCAAACTTCTACAGAACGAGGACCCTTTTCCTTACTAAAACAGAAATTACAGATTTCCCTGACTCAATTTTTTAAAACTGCTTATCTGCACCTCTGTTATTCATTATACCCTCTCAATTTTTCTATAGAAGATAGAGGTTGTTCTGCTCAGATCTACACACAGAGAATGGAGTCTGATTAATGCTGGAGAAGACACAGTCAATTCACCCTCTGATCCTGTGAAACAAAAGGCAGCAATTGTATTGAAGTCTGAACTCCCTCAAAGAACATCCTCAAAGAGGCTCAGAACTCTGCACCATCAGCAAAATGATACTGACAGGGAAGATGTTAGGGCAGATGGTGAAAAGGGTCAGAGTTGTCTTGGAGGAACACAGGTGACTGGGGTGACCCTGCTGTCTACAAAATTCTGGGGTTCTCTGACTCTAAAGGAGATAAATCTTCTTTCCTATTAGGAAACAATTATAGTAATTCTGAGATACTCCAAGTCTAGACCTTCAAGGTGTTTTCTTATCTAATATGCACAACTGCTGTCATATGGTTGGGGACAGGTCTGATAGGTGAGTTTATGTTGTGGGAAGGACCAATAGTATTAGAAGGAAGTGGAACTGTTGAGCACAGAACAAGGCTGGGTGCTTTGGCTTCAGCGCAGTTCATCAGTGTCTGTCCCACACCCTGACCTTATGTACTAAATGCAGCTGGATGGCAGATTGCCCATGATGTGCCAACCTCTGAAACAGCATCTGACACATGATGCAACTAAGCAGAAAGGGGCTGCAGAGCTGAGCTGTGCTGTAAATGTACGAGACACACACCAACTAGGATAGACAGGCAGTGTGAGGTGAGGACTAAGGGTAAAAGTCTCATGACTCAGCACATAAAGCTTCACAGGTGTAAAAGACACTTCATTAAATGTCAGTACAAGCCACTGTTGCAAGGGTCATACAAGTCACGCAATTCCTAACCTGCCAGCTCAGGTCTCTTATCTAACCGTGTTCATATCCATGCACTCTGATGTTGGCAACCACAGGGGAAAAGGAGAATGTACTCTGTAAGTACTCATTCCTAGCATCAGTGCCTGCTTGCTGTTCACATTTCTGGGCTGGAAAGGTAAACCTCTGTTCAGTCAACAGACATATTTTACCTCACTCCTCCCTCAGCAAATACAAAGTCTAGTGTTCAGAGTTTTCCTAATGAGAACTCCTAATCACCTTAACTCTTTCTTTAAAACTCTCAGCACTATATCCCTTCTATTTCTTCTCTAAGCCTCTAAAACTGCTTTAGTGGTTACAAAGTATTTGACTCAATATGATACTTAAGACCCCTCCTCCCCATGAAGAACTGATAATTTGCACTTTATTTATAAACAGAGATAGGATTGCAGTCTCATATTCTACCTGAATTCTCTCCTTCAGCTTCTGGGAATGCTTCTTCCTCTCATTTATCTTCTGGCTTTTCTCCTCCAGGTCTGCCTCCAGCTTCTTTACCTGCTGCAGAAAAAAACCTTCCTCAGCCTCTGAGCTTTTCCTTTGCTCCATTTCTCTTTGCTGACAATTCTTTGTTTCTTTCCCAGATTGCTGCATATCATTTTTTAAACCCTCTTTTTCTCTCTCATAAGAAGCCTGCAGTTTGCTTGTTTTCTGAGCATATTCTTCAGTTGCTCTCTGGTTCTCTCTCTTCAGGTTTTTCATTTCATTTATTAGAGCTTGTCCTTCCACATCGTATTTTTTCTCTAAAATTACTTTTTTATCTAAATTTGTTCTTCTAGATGCTTTGCATTCATTTAGCAGTCCATCAGACTGCTGATTTAAATGTAGAAGCTTGTTTTCAAAGTCTGCATTTGTATCTACCATGTTTGTAGAAAGGACTGTCTGTGCTTGTTTTGCTTCTGTTTTGGGCTCCCTCTCTTCCACCTGTTTCTTGCACAATATTAACTCTGCCAAGGCTTCTTCCTTTAGCCTCCTGTGGTGTTCTACTGTAATTTCAAGGGCCTGAATACGTTTCCTCAGCACTTGTTCTTCTTCAGCTTTGCTTTTACACTGGAGAATTGTTTCCCTTGTCTCAGCAAGAATGTGCTGAATTTCTTCTTCATGAGCCTCTCTCAGAGCCTGTATACTAGCCTCATGTTCATCTTTCTTAGTGTTCAGGGCATATATCACCTATAAAACAAGAAAAAGAATAGGAAATTAACGTATCTAGTAAATGACTCATGAATTCAGTTACTATATTTATCAAGGTGTTATATGCTAAAAGAAGATTACTGCTACTGTTTAATCTTTTTTGGTTGCTGTTTCTTTGTGGTGTTAGGTTTTTTCACTAGGAACAGAAGGGACAATTATAAACCACAACAACTTACAGAGAAGGAAGAAAATACTGTAAGAAACAACATTTTCACTTTTTGTCAGAAATTTCCTTTGTTATTCTTGGCAAGTTGTCACTTCATGCCCCTAGCTTTATTTTTGATACAAGGAATGAAATAGGGCCCCTTCTCTACCTAACTGACTGTGTATTTGTAGTCCAGTTCACCTAGCCTTCAGTGCAGGACGACTGCCTGCCCCGTTACCTTTAGCATTTGTATGTGCTGGGGACTAGCTGTAACAGATCTGTAGAGTAAAACCTGAAGTCCTGACATCCAGTTCATGTGAACGAAAACCACTCTGTGATCTAAATGAAAGGAAAGTTTATAAGGAGGATTACATTTTGCACTCCTGACTCAACTGACACACCACTGAAGATGCACTCCTGGAAGCCATATGCCTGGCAAGTTAGCTTGGTCAGCATTTCAAGATAGGTATTGACTGCAGTCGGCTTCTGGCTTTATTCTGAGAAGTGTTCAGGCAGTAGGGTTTTTTTACTCACTTCAGTAGCATCTATTAATCTCAGAAATCAGGTTTTAGCAGATTCAAGCAAGCTTCTGATGACAAAAAGCAGTTTTTTAAAACAATTTCTTTAAACTTTTGGATGTTTTATTTTCTTCTACAAAATGCAGAATTCTCATGACTATAAGACAAATTACTCCAAGCAGACTTCTGTCCATAACTCATGACATACACCAAAGACCTCTCACAGAAGTTGTTGTACAAGCACACTGCTATAGTTTCAAAAAGAAAATGCTATGAGAAGCCCATAGTAGATTGAAATGAAGAATTCAGAGTCAAAACTGGTAGACATGCATATTAAGCTTACAAGACAGTCTAATTGCAAAACATAGTAACTGCCTTGAAAAGACACATGCTTGTCTTTTCAAGCCCCCATTGGGTCACAGGGGGCCTAATGCAGTTTTTACTGGGCAGTTATCTAACTCAAGGGGAACATCGCCCTGTGTATTAACGTATGCATGGAGGTTTTCCACTTGTTTGGTTGGTTGGGGTTTTTTTTGGAGAGAACTTACTGTTCTACAAACCTAAGTTTGGAATTTGTATACAAGTTATGACAGATACTTTCAGTCTGGCCTGAGCTCACAGAGGTTAATGAAAAGATTTCTAGACAATGTTTGAGAAAGTAATAGTCTTAAGTACATAAATAAATACAGAAGCAAGGTCACAACTTATTCTTTAAGTAAACTAGAATTTTGGCCCTGTAATCGTCAATATTTCCTCAGGGAAAGCCTCAATTGAGAGACTAATAGGTGTCTTGACAACAATAAGCATCACAAGTCTGTAGTCTGTGTTGTATAAGCCTTGAGGATGTCTCTGGAATTATTGAAATTGCTTGGCTATGTCTAACCATTTTTTTGTGGTATCTGTATATGAATAACATATTGAATTTCACTCATCCATAAATTAAAGCAAACAAACAAATATATCTCCTGTGTAGTTAACTTCTCCCTGGCAGTAAAGAATTAAGTACAGAAATCTTAAAAAGTCACAAACGCAAAACATGGCCTGGGTGCATTTCTGGATAAATACGTGAAAAAAGAGAGTAACAGCATCATACTCCAGAAGACAAGCAGACAAGAAGTCATTGGCTACATTTAGATATGTATAGTTTCAGCCCTTAGATTACATGTTGTTAATTCTTCTCTGTTATTTTAAACTATTTTTCCTTTGAAACACAAATAGTTGCAGGATACTGAGCCGATTCCTTATTACCATAACTAAAATAATTCTATAAACCTTTCTTAATGAGACAGACATAAAAACTACGAGGAGAACACTAGTTTTGCCCATGGGTTTAGAGTAACTGGTAGTTTGGGCAACACTTCAGTTAAGTAGGTCAGATGTTGATGATCACATTTCTATGTTTCATTCCATCAGCAAAAAGAATATCTATCCTTTGTGACTCAAAGACTTCCACTCTTAATGACTAATTTATCTAGTAAATCAGCACTGCCTGTCTCATGTTGTGTTCAGGCTGATGGTGGAATTTGGGTTCCTCTTAAGTCTGACTTAATCATAGAGATTTCCCCAATTCCATTGAGCATTAGACCATCATCAACATCTTAAGTGAGTTATTTTAAAGAATGGAAAAAGCTGGCCTCCACACTCTATCTATTATTCCTACACTTCTTTTCAATAGTGGCTAGAACCACAATGAAGAATTTTGACTTGAAAATGCATGCCCTTAAATTTAATCTTCAAGCTTGAGTGCTGAAACTGATTCCTCAGTATCTTAACCTTCTTAAGAGATTTAATTTTTAGAGGGCAGCTTCTCTGTACTTTATGAAATTTAAGCCTCTCACACATGCCTTTCACTCCCAACTGAATATAGCTACTATATCCTATTCCACATCCTCATTGAAGAGACTGGAGTTATGTGAGATGAATCTGTGATTTTATGGGCTGGAAAGAAAAACACTGAAAAATTATTTCAGCATCTGTACAAGTGTATATACTGCTGGCTAATGAGGTATAAACCTCTGAACAGGTGTGTTGATAAACAGCTTTTTAAAAGCAGCTCTGAAATGGATCAGTTTTACAATACAGAATTGCTTTCAAATGAAAAGAGTACTACATTACTCTTTCAGTTACTAACATAACACCAATGGCTACTGCCTCCTTACAGTTCTTCAAAACTGAATGTATTGGGAAACACTGTACTGATTTTACAGCAACTGAGATTTATGAGAGGTCGGTAAAAACACTATTACACACATATACACATGAACATAGTGCAGTGAATATGAATACATCTTGTTAGTCCTATTTTATCCCCCAAATGATGTAAATTTAAATGGCATTTACCTTCTCCTTTTCATTATGGTGATGTAAAATAAAAAAAGAAAATACTCAACTGCACCTCATCAGTGAAGGCAAAGCTAAAGCATTAAAACAAAAAAAGATCGTTCTGTCTTCCTACAGTAGTGTTAAACACTTCTCTCGTGGGAACCTGACTATCAATGAAAAAAATGGTTGATTTTACTAGATGAATAAAAAGTTAAGACAGTTTCGTATAGAAGGTGAGGAGTGAGGATAAGAAGAATCAAAGAAAGGAAAATTATCATAAGTGTTCTTCCTTCAGGCTCAAGCTAGCAGGCACAAATCCTTCCTGACTGAGAAGGGCTAAAGGAAAAAAAAAAAATCACTAGAATGAGAAGAGGCCCTTGAGGGGGGTGCCAAACAGGGTACTCCTGGCAGCACCCTAAACAAAGCAGGGAAGAAGACAAGTTTCAATTGCTACTTGGCTTGCTAGAGGCTCACTGAGGCCAGCTGACTGCATTAGCTCCTTTTCCCTGGTAACAGTATATCTTATCTTCACTAGCAGGTGAATTTGTTTGTATTAATTCTGTCTTGTCTACTTCCCAAGCAGACCAAAACAGAGTGAGCTATCTAAACATATCAGTCTTAAAATGGTCTCTTTTAAAGTAAAGGACAGAGAAATTATTAAAATTAAGCTCTGTACCTATTAGCCTCTTCTGTCACTGTAACTATACAGATTAGAAAATAAAAACAGCTCCTGTAATTTACTAATTAATAAGTATGTTTTGTTCTGAATAAGGAAGAATATCTTTTAATTAAGGTACAGGCCTAGGCTATGATTAGCTACAGTGCTGATCCAATTTTACACCTATGCTGATTTCAACTGAAGGAGATCACTGTAACATATGATGAGGCACCTCATAAATTGTCTTATATTTCTCCTTGTATCCTCTGTGGCTTCCTGAAAGCACAAAAATAATTTGATGCATCCAAATTGTTGCACCAACTGTTGATAACATTACCCATTTATGTCTTTATATGAGAGAAGCCTTAAAAAAATTGGCATTCCAAACATCCAGAAGTGTTTCAGAAGCTAAAATTACAAAAGTATCTTTAAAATCACATGGAATTTTGTAGGGTTTTTTTTCAATTTGCCTTATGATTTTTTAGTCTTCCAGTGGCCTATGTATTGCACTTGATGTTTAAAGTGTGATCAAACATAAAATTAGCCCTGGACTAAATTTTACTAAAGAGACATCTAGCTGTCCCTCATTTGTATTTTAAAATTTCTAATAAATTAAGCAATATAATTTCCAGGCAACTTAAGAATTGGGAAAATAAAACTATATTGCAAGACTGTTTCCACAAGCAGACCAGGTGCTATAAAAGGCACCAATACCACATCCCAATAATTTCAGCAAAGCAAAAATATACCATAGAATAAAAAAAAGTTAATTTTAGACAGATACTCCTCTGCTGAGAAGCTCACATGCAGTTTATTACTGAAACTTCTTCTGGAACTGTTCTATTATGTCTACTCGACTTTAATCCCCCCTCTTTACACTACTCACAAATCCACCTACTATGACTCTGGTTGTAAGCAGTGCCTCCTCAGCATCTCAAGAAATCTATCTTCCTAGACAGCCGTAGAAATACTAAAGATTCGTCCCATTCTGACATGGAAATTTTGAGAGAAACTGATTCTTCTAAAACACAGCTACCACAGAAGGAGGTCAGAGAAAGCCACTAGTAATTACTGTAAGGAAATGCCAAGAAAAACCCTATAAATTTCACTCTCAGAAGAATTTTTCCTGCATAAGAGAGAAGGGATTCGGCTCATCTAACATCACCCATGTAATCATTACACATCTAATGTAGGTTAGTCAACAGGAAAAGACAGTTGCCTCCAAAGGAAAATGTTTTCCTTTCCAGTACAGGTGTCTAAGTCAGGTAGTAGTGAATTGCTTCAGGTGTCTGACTGGTTGTTTTGTTAATGTTTCTTGTGCTTACCCAACTGTCCAGCTCTTCCTTCTATAGAGCTGAGAGAGTCCCATACAGAGGGAAAAGACAAGTTTTAATTCTCAGAGGCTGAAATGGATTAATTTTCCTCTGTTAGTCTGTGCTCCGGGGTTTCTCTCCATCCTGCCCAAATGTTTCACTTCATATTGTCTTCGTTTCTGTATACCCTCTTCATGTTGTTTTAGCAACACTTTACGAATCAAAACAGGTGTTGGACATACAGATACCATGCACACCTGCTTTCATGTAGGATTTTGGACAAACAAGCTTTTCCCCCAAACTGAATACAGTTTATTTTGTCTTCCATTTGGATTTGGTTTTAATTTCCATCTTGTTTAGGTGTTTATTACTCCCTCTGAATTAGTATAATCTGTTAATTTTAATACATTGTTTATTTTTACTTCCAGGTTATTAATATGTGAAATAATGCAAGCTCTAGCCCAGATCTCTGTAGCATCTGCCTCCTACAATATGATGTTATGAACTGCTTTTTTACAGTTCCTGACTCATGTTGTACCTTATCAGTCAAAACCCTTTTCCACATAACTTTGAAATAATTTTGCAAAACTTAAATAGAAAAATCACTATTATTTTTGTGTAGATCTTGTATGCAGTTAAAAACTAGAATAAACAAAATCAGTGAGCATGACATTTACCTGGAATATATTTCTATTTCTTTGTTCTCCCTGAGGTGAATTGAATTCATCCTGAGAGTATTTATCAGGTTGAGCTATATCCACATGCTGTCTGAGAGGATCACATTATTTTTCATAAAAGTTAAATTAGGTAAAATTTCTCTCTTAAAAACCACAGAACTAGATGAAAACACTTTAAAAGATTATGCTTATTTATCAATAATGCAATGTAAATCAACACACACACATACGCAGACAAGCAGAAAGGACAAATTTTGATTTCAGAGTCCTTTTTTTTCAACATTTGAAATCTCTGTCTTGGTGACATTCTTGTGTCACTCTAAGATCTCAAATATCCCCATAAATCTTAGGGTTTTACAATCTTGAATGAGTTCAGCTCTGATTTATGAAGCTGTTTCAGATAGATAACATGCAAGAAATTGAATATTTGTTTGACACAAGCTACATTTATAACTATGCCCTCTGCTTGTCCATTTTAAGGTCATTGTAGTCCAGGTGAATTTTTAGTACAGAAGTGAAGTCAAAAATTCTGTCTCAATAGAAAGAATAAAAAGTCCTTATTTCCATTTAATTTACTGATAATTTAGGTGTCTGTTTTTTGTGACATATCTAAAACTTATAGAAGAGCTTGATAGATTTATATCCCAGAAGTTTGATCTCTATTATGCTTCAAAATTATGAGCTTATGCATCTCATTAATAAGACCTAAATACAGTGGTGACAGAATTCATTTGCCAAAATAACACTCAATTTTGTGAAAATGTTTCATTACATCCCAGATTTTTGAAGATCGTTAAGGAGTGTAAAATTGCAGACATATGTTCAATACTTTTAAAGAGCTGGTTTGTTTTTGTTTTTTTTTTTATGATTCTAGGTATTTATATGAAACTTTATCGTTCCAAAGTATGTTTTTAAAATCTTTTACTGATAATGATAGAGCAGTATTTTACAATTTTACAATAAAAGCAAACAAATCTGTCAAATACTTTCTCATCCGATTCCTGTTTTTCAAAGTGTTTCCTTGCATTAAATACAGTAGAATTTGGAAATCTTACAAATATAAACTGTAGAATCATTGATTTAATTACAGGCCAGGGTGAAACCAATTTTCCCAACCAAATACATCTTTTTGTGGAAACAAATACTATAATTTCTTTAAAATCCAATGTTTATTACAGGTTTTGCCTTCATTGTAGATTTATGATAAAATAAGCCCTGTTTCTTCCTATTCCAGACTAAAGCATTATACAGATTGGATCAAATTCTTACCCTCCTGTAGTTTACAGGTAAAATTCTGATAGAGGAATTTTAAAAATTTAAAAGGATTTCTCTTTATGTTCTACATACTTTGCTAACTAAGAAAAAAACCCCACCAAATGCCTCAGGTATCCATGAATTAATAATCCCAGTTTCAACTACTGGAGGCACCAAAGTTTAAGGTCTTTACTGCTGTAAGCAAATTCAACAGTGGGAATACATGTGAAAGTGTCACAGACCCTCTGTCGCTACTATGTTAACAAAAGGATTGTTGCTTTTTTCTTTACAGTTTATTATGTATACACTTTTAAAAAAAGAAAAGCACCCTGTTCTTCGGGCTGTGGAGATTTCAGTTGCCTTGCAATTTTCTCATCCTAATAATACACAGCTCATGCTCTTATTTTGTTTTGACTAAAGATATTCTCTTCTCTGAGTAGTCAGTTTTCAGACTAGAGATCATGAATAGAGTCTCTAGAGTGCTGTACTAGCAGCTATCCTAATGAATACATCCATTAAAATTTTGAAAAATAAGTTAATGTTAAAAGTGATGACTACAGGAGTTGCAGAGGAACCTCACAAACACAGTGGTAAAAAGACAAAGTTCAGTGTAGATAAATGTAATATAATGTACTTTGAAGGACCAAATTAAATTTTCCATACACACTGACAGAATCAGGTATTGCTCAGAAAAGAAATCTTGGAGCTATAAAAACATACAATGAAGACAGCAGTCAGACAGCTAGCCATCCAAATAACATTCTTGGCTTCTTCCTCATAGAAATAGTGGCTTTAATACTGCTTTTGACTAGTTGATCCACACAATTTTATGACATTGCACACATTGCACATGGATTTTTATGATCCAGAATTTCCCTTTTAGTTCTGTAAAGAAAATGTAGTGACAACAAGTTGGGAAATCTTAGTCTACACATTTTTGTCAGCTGGTAGGCAAAAATAACACTAGCTTTAAAATCCTGATAGAAAATTATACATAAAAATAATGAAAACAAATCATAACATCATAAAGTACATGGGGATACTGATAGCTGACTATTAGTCTTGTTACATAATTTAAGCAGCTTTATAAAAAGATTCTTTCTCTTTGCCTACATGAAAACCAGTTTTTATATTCCTTGCCCAAAGGAAAAATATTGATGCTCCAAAAGCATGATCCTAATTTTTATGCTGTTCCATTTTTCTTTATTTCTGTAGAATATTGAATACTTCTCTAGAGAATGGAGATCAAAAAGCCTGAAGCACACAGGAGAGTTCTTGTAGCATAACAACTAACTGCATATCATCTGCGCCACTCTAAGCATTGGTTACTGAGTACTAACACATCACAGTAAATAAGGTCAATAAACTTAGTTTAAACTATGTGAAAATGGCAACATACTTCAACTAGAAACATGAATAGACAACAGGAGTACTCCATTACAGTTGCTCAGCTGATAGGTGCTTCCAGAGTAAGCCATTAGAATTTGATCACATTTCCTTTGTAAACCTATCAGACATTTTTTTAAATGACAAATAAACCAGGAAAGGTCAAAAGATCTAATATACAGCCATGCTGCAAAACAATCTATGCCCTCACACACATGCTAAGTCACTTGCTAATTCCTGTATAAATTTCCACCCATGGAGTGAAACCAACAGAACTAAATGCGAGCATGTATTTCCTACATTTCTGTACAAAAGTCAGACATCCTTAAATAACTAATGAAAGTGGGTTTTACTTATTTTTCTGATTTTCCACTGAAGCTTATTAAACAATGTTCATATTTTGTACCCTGTTGACTGAGCTGAGGTGCAATAAACCTCCTGGTGACTGGTGGTGATAAGCAGCTTGAATGTGTAATATTTTCAACTCCTCCACATAAGAGTCATAAAGGAACATCTGAACTATGCTGCAGCTTGCAGAAGAACACACTTGCTCCCCTTCGGCGTTTCTTTCCCCTGAAGGAAAAAAAGGATCTTAATTGTGTTTTACCAGCATTTAATTTTTTCCTGCATCAGAACTCTCTTCCTCTGTTAAGATTCACAGTATCCAACATACATGCACAAAATTTTCAGACTGCTTGATTTTTTTGACTAACAATCTACTTGACCAAAAATACTGCAATTTAAAATGTGCTTCTTACAAGGCTCCTGAATTCCCAATATAGAGTCAGATGAACTCCTACAGAAGATGAGTTTGAGTTAATGATCTACTCTTATAAAAAAATATTCTTCTATTGGTACCCAGGAATTTGTCTCTAAGAAGGAAACAGAACCGCTTTGTGGCTTAGGTAGCTCTCTGATCTCCAACTAGTATCGCCATCCTAGTTTTTCATATTAGGCCTGGTTCGAGAAGTGTAGTCCAGAACAGCAGGTTTGGTTTGAGCCCCACTGGCAGAGGTCTGAAAAGAAGCCTGAATAACATGGATATCTGCAGCATATCTAGTTCTTGCCAGTCCTGCCCTCACTGCCTTTTCAGTGAAAGTTGATCCACTCTCCTCAGCACTCCTCTTCCAGAGCTTATTGCATTTCTCATCCTATCTCAAGTAAAAAGGACTGTCCTGATAATCTGTTAGCTCATGAAAATCCTGTAATAACCAATGGATGTTAGAAATCCGTAGCCTGAGGCAACAGGCAGTGACACCCAAAGTGCACTTTAAATTCCGTTACTTCTAAACAGAAACACAAAGAACTGGCTAGCACAAAATTGCATGACAAGGGTCCCATGACTGATGGCGAAGTCCAACCTTAATTACTGGTACAAAGTATTCTGCTACCAGAATACGCTAACTTCAAGTCCATATTAATTTGAACGCACCAGTATTGCAGAAAGGTACCTAACAAATAAACGTGTGATTTGTATATGTGAATGACAACTACAGTTGGGCATTCCCATTTGCAAGTAGAATGCTTCTGTTTAATTTCTGTAAGTTCATAAATCAAAGCATAGCTCATCTGGAAATAGCTGCAATGTTTCTAATTTTAGTTCAGAAGGCCTAGGCAGATCTCATCCAAAATCACTAATCTTACTAGGGCTTTTAAACTTTTTACCTGCATCCATGGGAACAAAAAATTTCTGTTTGCACTTTTTAATATAACTTTTTTTAAAAAAAATATTTAAAACAAAACCTGGTTGTCCCGTTTAGCACTGTCAGCCAAGGATTTAAAAGCAAAACCTTATATGTGCAATTAATAATAAAACCCTGCCATGTTTTCATTAGTGTACTTCAAATGTGGGCAGACAGATGCCTAATGGTATAACAAGGATCTGTGGACACTTCCACCTTGAAACGCAAAGGCCACCTTACTTTCGGAGAAAGAGGGGGGCAGAGCAGAAGAGCGAGCCTGACTGAGCTTACAAAATATGCTCATAGTGATAGCCCAATGTGGAAAAGCAATATATGTTCTACATATCAACAGAGGAAAAAGTCTATCTTTGTGAGAAGGGCCTGGCATCTAAAAATACCAATAAATGGACTACAAAAAACAGTAGCTTGCTGCCCAAAGCAAACAAAACATTTCTAAATGTTTGTATTTTTGCTGCTAAAAATGTGCAGAACAGAAAAATGCACGACTTGAAGGTATGAAAGCTTACTATATTCTACCTCTCCAAAAGCAGAAATAGCAGGGCAGTAGAATGGGAACAGCTTTCAGGATCTCTTTGTCCTGATTACATATGGTGATTCCCTGTACCAGCCTATGTCCTAAAATGTAATCAGCACATCATGCAACGCCAGAAACCGGATCATCTCACCCAGTTTGGTTCTGCTGTTGATGCCTTTGCACACCCCTCCTCTGCCTTTGAGAGTAGGAGGCAGCCACTACTGACTACATAGTAAAGGAACAGAATATAAGTCAAACTCTGTATCCTACACCTAATTTAAACATTTTGCATTCATGTCTCCTGGCACAATGCAGAGTGGATGAGTAATTAGATCATTAACTCCCCATCAATGAAAACCTAACACCACTGGGACAGGAAGTTGCAGCTGTACAACAGACAGCACTACTGCATACTAGATTAAAATGGGAAAGTGTTACAAGCAATTTAAAATTAGGAGGGATTTTATTATAATTATCCCAACTGTAATGAAGCCAAGAAAACTGAGATTTGAAAGGGAGCTCTCAAAGTTCCTGGGCCAAAAATTATTATAACAAATCTTCTGTATAGCCATTTTTCAGCTAATCTAGTTTCAGATTTTGCTTCTCTGCTGTTTGCTGTTGGTGCAGCATTAGTCCACCCAGGATTTAGAAGGAAAAGCTTATGATTAAAATTCCAATTCTGCCATGAGTTCTCTATATGTGTAGTGTTATTGCAGAGAAAATTGGTTCTTAAAGGCCACATTCCAAAACAGAATTATTTGCTTTTTGGAAGTGCTTTTTTGAGCTTCAGGTATAAATCATCTTTATTTCAGATGACTGAGAAGTATCCAAAGGGGGAATTCTATTAAAAGAAATCGCCCCACTCACATTTTAACAGTAGAGATTTAGCAAAAGCATCTGAAAAAAACACTGCAAGAAAACTTTGCCATGATCTTTTACACACTTTTTTCCTCCCTTATGCTACTAAAATAGCAGAACTTTCTTTCCGAATCCAAAGACAAGCTTTATAAAGTAATACAGGGTTTTCAGAAAGGAATGAGGTATTTTTTTCCTCAAAATGTAGTTGAAATTAGAGTGACTTTAAAAAGAATCACTTTATATAAACGGGAAGGCACAGAAATCTACAGAAAATGAATTTAGCCTGAGAGTTGACAATTCTGACAAGTGTTTCTTTGCACAGACCTCATCAAGATGCTTTAAGTCTGCTGTTGAGAAACGGATCACCCAGAAAGAGGAAGCTGGTGACACCTCAACTCTTGTTACTGTAAGGTATAAGCTATCAATTGAGACGAAGTTATTGCTTTGCTATTAGAAAAGGTAATACTGTGATTTTTTCTGAGTGATACTTATGGACAAATTTTACTTAGTGTGCAGAATTGATGAAAGATAGCCAAGTGAGTACCAGACAGAAAACAAGGGAACAACCCAGGACATCTTAATCTGATTTACAGTCCTCTTTCATGTACATTTTGCTGTGGTTTTGAGATCAGGAACTATCAATAAAGTGCTTCTCTCTAAGAATTTTTACAGACTTAATTGCTCAAACATATCTGTGTTCAAAATAATAAGTTATGTTTATTTGAATAGTTTTCTTTCAATTACTACAAAATGAAAATATACCTTGATGAGTAATATGTGCATTTATGGGCAAAAAGTGAGGATCAGTTTGTGATCTTTTTATATATTTATATATATATATATACACATACAATCAAAGCACCCGTAAAGTAAGTGTTGGTAGAGTACAGTAAATATAACATAGCAAGTATATGTATAAATATAGGTAGCCCTGTGTATGTTTTCATACATGATATACATTATCACATACAGGCATCATCAGATAAGAATAATGGCACTGTAACTACTAAGCAATTCTAACGTAAACATCTTAATGATTTCCCATCGTTTAACCTGTATTTTTTAGTCAGTGTTTTTCATTGCTAAAAGGTCTTGATCAATTGCAGTGAGGTTACAGAACACGTAAAAACTGGATTAGTAAACAAGGGTAGGAAATAGGTTTTCCTCCCCGACAAAGGTGCAGCATAAAAATACTTTAAAGGATAACTGCCACCTCCTACAGATTTTCTCTTATTTCTTACCAGGGTGACGAAAACGTTCAAAATATTTTGTAGTATAACTCGGTACTGACTAAAAGTTTTACTGCAATATGCTACATAATTTAGTCCTGCCTCTTTTCCAACTCCTGTCTTTCACAAATGTCAGTTAAAGTATCTCTACTTATGCACATTGGGAACAATTAAGTACAAGACGACAATACTGTACTTTAGCACCACAGTTCGGCAGCAGCTTTGCGACAACATTACTCGAGAATCTATAAAACGCAAATGAATTGCCGCCTTCGTAATTCAGGGAAAAAAGCGGATACCGTCAATCCCTCCGAGCAGCCCACAGACAAACCCTACGTTATCGCAGAGCTTCAAGTTATTGTTGCACGCTGATTAGAACGGTTAAGTGCCAGACGTCGGCCGTCAGCCACAAAGGCAACCCGCTAAGGCTGGTCTGCAGCACCCACGGGGAAACCGTTTGAAAGCAAGTTTGTGCACCCCGATGTTTTCAGCAACCGTCTTGTAAATGAGGAGCCCTTTCCCTTCCCTCCTCTCAGACGGGGGCCATCAAAGGACGCAGCTCCAAGCCAGCCCCGTCGCCCCTGACAGGGCAGCCTCACCTCCCTGGGAAAGCTGCAGCAGCGAGACTTACCTTAGTGAGCTGGGCGATCTTCTTGCACATTTTCACGTGCATTTCCTGACTGCGTTCCTCTGCCGAGCTGCAGCGAGCGGCTTTAGATCCATTGCAAGTCCCGAGCTGATGAATCTTGCTTATGCCGGAGGCCATTAGGCTTGAAATATTTCAGTCGGGTCTGCCTGTGTACCCTCCGGGTGGCACGACGCTGGCGCTGGCCTGCCCCGGCGCGCTGCGGGCATTCGCCCCCCCTGCCGCGGGAGGAACTTCAGCCGCCGCTCTCTGTTGATGTCCCAGCCTGTCAGCACAGCCCCCAGCCGAGGAGACGGAGAATAGCATGTGCAAACATCCTGAGTGGGACTTTATTTTCTCCTCTCCTGCTCTTCAAACGGTTGAGCTTCCGCCAGGAGAAGGTGCCAGCGGGTGGATGCTGCAGATTGCCGCTCAGGAGACGCTGAGCCAGCCAGCCGTGCAGGCGGCAGCACAGGCGCTGCCGGGGATCCATTAGAGAGATGGTCTGCAGATTAAATCATGTTGCCTTCCTGGGCTGCCAAAGGATTGCGGAGGTCAGAGAAAACGGTGTTGGCACCTTTCATAAACTCTCTTAATCTGGCAGTCCTCTAAATCAGAATGGACCAATGATGCGATGAAGAAAACCTTGTTCAATGTTCGCTGCTGTGCTGAGAGCAGAAGGGAGCAGTTCTTCCAGCTGAGAGGCACGCTGAGCCCGGGAGCCGCATCCAGGATCTGCTCCGCCTGCCTTATCCACACTGGGCAGTTCCCTCAGTTACTCTACAGGCGTTGGAAAGGTGCCAGAAGAAAACTGACAGTATGACAGGTCTTTTTTTCATCTGCAAGTCATTCCCTATTTTCAAAGAGATCAGGCTTCTACATGTAAAAACAAAAAGGACAGACAGGCTTCTAAAAAAAAAAAAGGCACAAAAAGGGCAAGCTGTTAAAATAATAGGATTTTTAAAGACGAATACTTAAGTGTTATGTGAGATGAAAATAGGAGCACGTTCAAACAAGTCTAGAAAGAGAAAGAGAAAGGAAAAGAAGGCAAAGTAGAGTAAAGTCAGAGAGGTGGAGAAAAAGAAAAGGGAGAAAGAACAGGTAAGAGAAGCTGAGGGTAGCTCAACACCCCTTTATGTGTCATTGCAGCCAGTACAAGAGACCCCACGGAGCAGGCTGAGGGCCCCATGCCAGCTAGGGGGGAACATGAGGCTGCTTCTTCCCCATGCAGGTAAGGCAGTTTTCCCATCTCACCTCCTGGCAGTACTTTCTGTCCTTCTTAGGCAATAAGTTTCCACTTTGATAATGCTGGGTTTGAAAAGGAGCTTCCTCAGGACGATCAGAATTGGGAAGGAGACATCACGTCTCAGCTGAGGGCAGGGCAAAAGGAAAAAGGGAAGATCCTCAGTGAAAAAGGGAAATCCTTGGTGAGGGCAAAAAGAAAGAAAGCACTGTTAAGAATAAACACTCCAAGAGGGAAAAAAGATCAGGGCAGAAGAATGCCTGCAGCAGTGAAGAGGAGTGAGAAGAGGTAAGAACATCATCTGGACAGCAAAACCAAACCCTTTAGTTGCTGGGAGAAAAGGAGGGACTCTGAATCTTGGGAGGCAGAAAGAATCTTTACTCCAGGAGTGAGAGGAAATGAACACTGGGAAATACGGTGTAGGTGAAGGGAAAAGCCAGAAAGGAAACCAAAGATGGTCACAGTTGCTGGGAGATGCTAAGCAGGGAAGGTAAGTTTATCCCAGACAGAACATTAATAAGAAAAGGTAAGAAACAGAGCCTTGCACGCAGGAATGACTATGTATAGTTTCTTCATCCACCGGCATTAGTGTCCAAGGTGCTGCTGCCTATGACTAAAACTTCTTCTATGACTAGGGTGTAAGGATGTGCTGCTGTCACTTGTTTGGTATTTGGTAAGACATGTGCTCACACTTAAGTTTAACTCAGTTAATACGGTTATAATATCTTCTCCCTGGAAGTGTTCAACGCCAAAGTTGGATGTGGCTTTGAGTAACCCGATCTAGTGAAACATGTCCCTGCCCATGCACTGGGGTTGGGACTAGGTGATCTTTAAGGTCCCCTCCAACCCAAACTATTATATGATTCTTTGATTCTCTACATGGTCATTGATTTGAGGGCAAAAAAAAGTGTAGGAACTTAATTGTATATAAAAATTGATAAAATTGACAAGCTTATTAGGACGATCAAGAGAACACAGAGGGCTAGAGCAATTTCCTAGCACCTTGTTTCCTCAGAAAAAGAACAAAACTGAAAATAGAAAGCAAATTAAGAAAAATGCAAAAGGTTTTAGAAGTACCCACATTAAGTTACATCACTCTACTAGACAGACAGTAACATTCTTTTTTTTTCTACTGAACAGCAGAGGACACACTGGACCTGAATCCATGGCTCGATAGACTTGAGACACTTTCACAGGCATAGACAGAGCAGAGCCGCATACATCTTCAGGTACACTGGGAAAGGAGTAAACCATTGAGATATTTTCAAGCAGGCTGTTTATGTATTTTGGGTGGTTAGAGCGAAAAAATTGAGGCTTTGGTACAAGATGGTGTTTCAGCAGAACATAATCTGTCACTGTTAAAGTATTCCGAGTCCAGATAAAATCTGGCAGGTCAATACTTCAAACACTGGAAAAGCTTCAACCAGATCTCATGCATCAGAAAATGCAACCACAGAACATAAATTCATAAGTGACTCAAGTTCATTAGTTCCACTATCAAAAACTCCTCCTGTTTTCAATAACAGAATTTCAGCATATAATGACAGGGGTTTCAATGAGAATTTGACCTATTCTTCTTCTAATTGATCTAGGACTCACCTATAGATAAGACGACAATGCAAGGTCATCACAAAGCATATTTTAAGTGTGTACTATACAACTTGGGTTTTGCAAGAACCACATGGAATACAGAAGTAGATTACAGAATGTTCGTGAACTTAGGTAGTATATGGCAAAGACAGTATAAAATAAAAATTAAAAGTCTAAACAGAAAACACACGCTTCTGCTTGAATTATTATTGCTGCATTAAAGTAAATGATGAGAGAAGGTGGTCATGTTGCTACAGTCTTTAAAAGTCTGAATAACTGCGCACAGGTTTATAGCTTTACTGCTCAGGTGCATTAAGTAATTTCCTTTTTATGTGACTAAAAATAAGTCATATGAGTAAAAGACTATAAGCCTTCCAATTTTGGTACCTCCTTCTTGTTGAATATGCAGACTATATAGCATCTGAAATCTTCAAACTAGTTACAACTAAAATATCCACACCCCCCTAAATTCCAAGACATAAAGGAGATATTTCTGTTATAAATGTTAAATATTACTAATAGCTTTCCCAAAACAGAATACAGAGCCCAATTCTTCCACTCTTTGTCTGAATACCAGTAGTACTGGAGTCAGTTGGATTTTTTTTTAAATACATGAGAGAAAAGTTAAACTGATCCCCCAGATTACACTATACTCCTCTTTTGCAGTCCAATAAAATTTACATTTGAAAATGATATGACAGTTGATGACTAACACTGTTGTTCTATGTTTCAAATTACAAAGCTGTATCAATAAAATGGATTTAAAACCTCAAGTTAGTGTCTCAGTGAAGGAAGATGCATCCCTACGTGAGACTAATTTAATTAATAAATCCCTATCCCCATTATTGATCTCCACTTAAACTCATTTTTGTCCCAAAATAGCTTTTTTACCCTAGAACACAGAATTCCGGGACTGTTTTTTCCTACTCACAGGAAAAAAAAAAGGAAATAAGGATAAAAATAGAAGACTCTTAAGAGCGGCTATCCCACTCACCTAATTCACTATACTACTTCAAATAAAGCTTGTTTTGGGATTGAATGCAAGAAAAAGGACAAGTATAAAGTGGTTCTGCCACTGTACATCTTGGGTAATTACATATATTATCTATAATTATATATATACACAAATATTATATATAACTACTTTATAATTTTAATTTCTTCCCACCTCATAAAACAAAGAGGATTTGAGAGTCCAATTCAAAAACCACCAGAAGTGTTACTGATTTCCTCACTGATTAAAAACAGTAACTATTCAAAAATGTATATACAATTTTATACCTGACTTACATATACACAAGTTTTGGAGGAATGTAGTGAACTGAGCTTCTGATTGTTACTGCAAAATGATGGCCTAAGTACATGTATTTTTAATATGAAAATATATATGTGTGTATATTTTAATATGGAAACTGGAACCAACCAGATACATCAGCTATAAAAGCTCTTGAACACCTACTAAACAGGGTAGCAACAACTTCCCTTTTTTTACCCAGTGACTTATATCTAAAATTACCACAAAGTAACTGGCATGCAGCAAGTTTGGTTTACCCTACAGCACTCTGTATTTGCACACACAACAGGACTGACAAAGGAAGGAGAAAGGATCTAGAATAGGGAGTCCAAAGTAGAGAGAGACAATCAGTAGTAGACTATAGCATAGCAGGTAAGGTCATTACCTCAATGGACAAGGAAAAAAGCTTGCACTGTTAGAGCACACTTTCCTCCAGTGCCTACAGCACCATCCAAGGTTCTGAGTTTCATCATTCCCTTCCTTTTCAGAAAAAACTGTTGACGCTCACCAACCACAACCTCTGGGTCTGTACTGCTAGCGACATCTTTGTCATCCCAGTCAGTCATTGTATCCCTCCCTCAGGAAGTAGCTGGCCCTTACTAAGCCCTGAGTTAGCTCAAAGAAGAACTGAAGACCCAGGCCTGAGCTGAAATAGGGTTCCTGGGCCCATGAGCAAGGAGGTGTGACTGGAAATCCCAGGTGAGGCTGGCCAGGGGCCATTAAGACTAATTAGTGCAGTCAACACCTGCAAACATAACCTGTAAAATCTATGACAGCAAACACCTCTATCAGTTGAACAAAGTATCTGGTATCACAGAAGAGTTACCTCTGTGTGGAGCAAAGTCTGAATGTCCAACATCTGTGATCCTACTTCACATAAAGTACCAATCATAACGCTGGGAATCTCGATCCTTGTGGGATATTTACCCTGAAAGCCAGTATGTCTAACTGGGTTAGACTTCCATTTGCTGTAACAGAAGCCTGACTTCTATTTCTAACTAGAAATACAACGCCTAGCAGATAAAAAGCAGACTGGAAAAAATAAATCTCACATCCTGGATTAAATCCATCATAAAGGACTACAAGGTATTCAACAGGGAAAATCCTTACCTGTAGATCTGAGATTCAGGTAGGCACAAATGGGCTGCCAAACATATGTGAATCAAAAATAATTGCATTTGCATTATTAGTTTCACTTAAAATGAAAGTCCCGGGTTTTTAAAGCCACAAGAATCACGCAGTTTTACCTACTCTTCTCTTCCTGTTTCCATCCACTTCTCCACAGACTCCTGTAGTGGAAAGAAGCTAGAGGAAGGTACTTGTCCAGTAAAAATACCTTAAATAGACAGTTACACACTGTATTTCCCTAGAAAATATAACCTTACAAAAAACTCAACTCACTGAGGATTTGCTGTTGATTATAGTGTTTTGTAGAGTGATTATTTCTCCCACATAAAATAAGAACTTTTAGAAAAAAGTTAACATACAAGATTCTATGTTACTATTGTGCATATAGAATCCATTTCTTACTTTCTAGGACCAGATACATACGTTCTAAAAGTAAATACAAAATACAAACGACTCCCCTTTAAAAAGCAGGTATCTGTTTTAAATATACACAAATGTATGGTAGTACAGTACATCAGGAAAAAAACTGCCACATGTATAAATGATTATAAAATTTATTTTTATCTGTAAATTAGAACTTTCTCCTGCTGCTGCCCTCCATTTTTCACATACATCTCATATACCCCATAATCCTTGACACAATTTTAAAGATAAAATAATTCCATTAATTTGTTAATAAGAATCGTCTTGTAAAGAAAACACCGAAAAAATTCAGATCCAGAACAAGACTGACCCCTAGTGCTTATCTATTTTATTTGTTAGGCTTTTTTTTTTTTTTTTTTTTTCCTTACCCAAAAATGACCCTTCTTCAGGACGGGTTCTGCCTATTTAAGCTACTGTCATTTGATGCTATGTCATCTGTCCTTACTCAATAACTGTCATCACTTGGGGTAATCAGACACCGTTTTTTAAATCCAAACACATATAGGTGTCAAATACCTCAAGTTCCTAGTGTCCACAGTTAATTGTGTCTGTTCACATTTTTGAATGCTGTCTATAACTCTGTAATTAATATATGCTCAGAATGTTTTCCCTCAGCTAATCATCCCCTGCCTTGCTTCTCATTAAACATCATTCCCTGTCTCATAGTATGTTCTGTAACCTGTAACATGTCTCTGCAGTTTGAGCTGTTGTTTCCTATTTTTAAAGAGATACAGAATTTACTACTCAAGTTAAAGGATTTCTGCGAAAACATTAGGTTCACAAGAAATGCCTGAAAATTTGGGGAAGATTTCCCCTAGTAAAAGATTCAGTCTGGAAGGAACACAAATATGCATTCCAACAAGTCAGTACCCATACTTTTCAACCTCCTTACAGCTGACCGAAAACAGGATGCTTCAATAAGAAACACAGTCTGCAAGTTGGGTTCAGCTTAAGTAGTTAGTTCATCCAGGGAGTGAAGTAACTGGTTACTTAACCAGTTATCTAGTGAACTTAATCCCCTTTGTTGCCTAGATCTTTAAAATAGGCAAAGGTGAACTTTAAAATAGGCAAACATACCTTGCTCTAGATACAGCAGCAGAGCGGGTTTTTTTTTGTCTTATTGGATGACCATTTTTTCAAAGGGCTTTAATACTTTTAAACAGAGGCCGAACTTTCTTGGTTTGTTACGCTAGTTGCTTCAGCGTAAGGCTCCCGTTTACAGAATGCAACTGTACTCCTTTTTCCAACGATCACGTCCGGAGAGGACCTTGCGAGAGCGGCTAAGGGCAGCAGCAGAGTTTGCCAGGCCTCTTCAACTGTTTTGCACCAACACACATTCCAGAAACCCTCGGGCCCGACTCCTTTCCCCAACCGCGGCAGGCCTGACACCAAGCCCGCTTTGAAAGAGCCGCTCCTGCCGTGAGCGCGCCCCAAGAGGCGGAGGCGAAGCCGGCGGGGCGGGAGAGGGCAGCGGCGGGGCCTGC
>NW_020799098.1:16659736-16665993 GCF_003259725.1 Athene cunicularia
AGGCCGCGGGCCGGGAGCCTCGGCCCGCCTGCGCTGGGCGCTCCACCACCCTTAGTAGCGGCTCTGCGCCCTCCCGGGACGGCTCTGCGCCTTGCCGGGACGGCTCTGCGCTCCCGGCGTCTGTAGCGGGGGGAGTCGTTACGGGACCGTCCCCTTTTTCTGCAGCCATGGGAGCAAAGAAGAAGCTTCTGCAAATCAAAGAAGCTTTTCAGCTGGCTCAGAAGCCTTACCAGAACCACGCGAAACTTGTTGTGGCTTTGAAGAACACCTATAATCAGGTACGCCCGCCCTCGGCCAGGCTGAGGGGAAGAGCGGGGCGCCCAGCAACTGCTCTGCGTTTCTTTCAGAGGTCAGGGGCCCTCTTCGGCCTTTTTCCCTCTAATGCGAGCGTTGAAGCCAGTATGCTTAAGAACAGCCCTACGACTTAAAAAAACACCCCTCAAACCAACAAAAAATCCCAAGCCCTACGCTGTTATTATACACGGTTGTCTCCTGCGAGCATGCGTGTAAGAACAGCCCACAGTAGGCATTAATGATGTTGCTGGAAGGTGTTTGGATAGCCGAGAAGCAGGTTTGGCAAGAATAATAATGGATGAGGGTGTAGATTGCCGTTCTGAAACCTGTTAACAGCTAAATGTGAACTCCAGAATGGAGCCCCGAGGTCATGATGCATGCCCGCTGAGGAGTTAAAATTCAGTGAGGAGGGCAAAGCAGCGGGTGTGTTCTACCTGCTGGCTTTAGCTTTAAAAATTGCAATGAAAGCTGTAATTTATAAAACTATTTATTTTCTTTTTGTGTGGTACTACTTTTGAAAGATGTACCGGGTAGTTATCTTTCTTAAGGTTTGATTTTTCTTTTTTTTTTTTTTTTTTTCCCCCAGTTGGAAGATAAGGAAGACTTTAATGAAAAGTTCATTCATTTTCTTAAGTATGCTATGATAATCTACAGACGGGAACCAGCAGTGGAACAAGTGATCAATTTTGTGGCTCAATTTGTTACTTCATTTTATCAAGTGGAGGAAGAGGATGGTAGTGAGGAGGGAGAAGAAAATTCACTTCTGAGTTATGTGTTTAACTTTCTGCTTGAGGTACAGTAACACGTATTAAATCTTTAACAAATAGAAACTTCATGCAGTAGGGAAGACTTGCTGGCTCTTGGAGTTGATACCTAGAAACTAGAATTTAAAAAGTGAAAGCAAGGCACAAATAGTGCTTTACAAGTAACACTACTGTCCCCAACCCCAAAATCCTCGCCACACCCCACCAAATAACCCCACAACTGGATTTTAGAAGTTAGGCTCGTGGGAAAATATGAATTGTTTTCTTATTTGGCTGTCAGGTGTGTCATTACAGGTTTTACTATAGGTGCGTTTATAAGTCTGAAATTGTGGAACTGTTATGGAAATGAATTTGTACTGTTTCTTTGATAAGTAAAAATATTAAAAGATCTTTCATACAAGTATGGTTGGCATATGTATTATTCCCTTCTGCTTATTGCAAGTGTTATAGAGAAAGTGTTATAGAGAAGATTAATGGTTCCTATAGCATGTTTTGACATAGAAAAATTATTGGTCAGGCCAAGATCACTAGTCATCATTGCTAATATTTTTCTTTGTCTTCTAGTGTTTTATGGAGACAGAGTGGTAAATTAGCTAATGTATTGTAGTCTACACTGAGTGATAAACATGTTTCTTCCTTTGTGAAGGCAGTGCTAATTATGTAAAGTGCCACCGATATAGGTGATGGGCCATAATTGTGTTCCAGTTCTGTGACTCTTTAATCTTAGTTAAAATAAACTTATATAGGAAGACCTTTTGAAATACAGAAGTGCATATTTCATGTATTGTATAGAATATTAACTATTTACATGTGCATATTAATAGCCTTATGTTGGAAAGGAGAAAAGTGTGATTGTAAGAATTTTTTTTTTTCCATTTCCCCAAGTCTCACAATGCAAACAGCCATGCGGTTAGGTTTCGAACATGTCAGCTTGTTAATAAGATTTTGGGAAATATGCCAGAGAATGCCCAGATTGATGATGACTTATTTGATAAAATTAATGAAGCTATGCTGATTAGACTTAAAGATAAATTTTCGAATGTGAGAATTCAAGCTGTCTTGGCCCTGTCGAGACTTCAAGATCCTAAGGATGAAAACTGTCCTGTTGTTAATAGTAAGTAGTATTGCCTTTTTTTTTTTTTGTCTAAGAACATTTGTTGATTTACATTAGTTTAATACATTTTTGAGAATTTTTATTTTTTTAGGCACTGAGTAAACAAATCTTAGAGGGTGTTCAAGGGGGTATTAAGCGTTCAAGGCCAGGTTGGACGAGGCTTTAAGTAACCTGATCTAGTGGAAGTTGTCCCTGCCCGTGGCATGGGGGGTTGGAATTAGATGATCTTTAAGGTCCCTTCCAATCCAACCTGTTCTATGGTACTTCTAATAATTTGTAGATTGTGGAGCTCTTTGCCAGGGTAGGTTGTAGGTGCAAGAGTTATGTGTGTTCAAAGGGAAAAGACAGAACTGCTTGAATGAGAGATCCACTGGGGATTAAATGACAGACCCAGAGCCAAATCTTATTGGGCTCAGGCTATTCTGTGAGCTGAAGGATGGTGAGAATAATGGCGTGTTGTGAATTGCAATGGAGTTCTTACCCTCTAAGGACCATTGTGTACTATGAGTTGAATTTGTGCAAAAACACTTACAGGAATAGAGATGATAATAGAAAAACTAATTTTGTTTCAAATTATGGCTGCCTGCCTCTTGAGTGGCAAACTGATTACTGACAGTGTTGATGTATGGTTTTTTTGGCTCTTTAAGACATCAGCACCTCTGGAACCCGGGCTTCTTGGTGCTGTTTTTGTGCTGTTTGTGGGTTTCTTTGTCTATGTATAATTCTTGATTAAGCCTACACTTCTGTTGCTTTAAGGTAGAAGGACTGTAGGCTTGTACCAGCTCAGCTCTTATGTAAATTGTTCCCTGATTAAACTGTCCACAGAGTCTTTTGTGAAGAGACTTAGTTGGGCTTTTTTTGTTGTTAAGGTACCTTCTCTGAAATTATATTTTCTTTGTAAGTTGCTTATTTAGGAGCACATAAATTCCATAGTCAATCATTATCTCACAGAGCAAGAAGGTGAATTCAAGTATTCTCTGATTAAATTATTTTTGTTGTTGCTTTTAATTTTGAAGAAGGGTCAAGAACATAACAAAAAGCGTTATGTGAGAGAGATTTACTATTTGATATTTGGTAGGAGATTGCAGTTTTCCCTGTATAGGAAAATGTGAGGATCCACCTCAAGGGTAATGAGGATGTATACCTAGTGAATAGAGAGAGGTCTTAAGGAGCCAACATTTGGAAGCTTTTTGTTGTCCAGTAAATGACAAAGTGGTTATTTACAGGTGGGAACTCGAATAGCAGTTTTCAGAGTTATTAAATTAAGTTCCTACTTATGATTGCAAATATTATTGTACTAGTTGAATTTCTTTTGAGATCATAGCTCAGCATGTAATTGCTGTAAAATCATGGGATTGTCATCCTAAACTGTTCCCTAAGTTTGTATGAGCTATGCAGGGGTGGAGGAGGGGTTTTAATAATGGCTGCTGATTTTTCTTTTTGAATTTCTTTGATTTTTCTCTTTTGAATTTTCTTTTTTATTTAGTACTTTGTGTTTTTCTGTAATGCTTCAAACTCTTATGAAAACATTCTTATGACTATTTTACTTTCAGTTTACAACACATTGCTTGAAAATGATTCAAATTCAGAAGTGAGGCGTGCAGTGCTGTCATGCATTGCTCCATCAGCAAGGACTTTGCCAAAAATTATAAGCCGTACTATGGATATAAAGGAAGCTGTCAGGAAGCTGGCATATGAGGTAAATTGGATCACTTAATATTAATTTCAAAGAGTGACTTAGGAAAAAGGCTTTAAACCTTTTGTTATACTTCACTGTTTAAACACTAAGAATGGTTAAATAATTTTATTTTCACTTACCAGAATTTTGAGGGGATGATTTAATACAGGTTTTCAAGTTAAACCCCCTGAACTTGACTGAAGAACTTGATAGAAATTACTTTTGTGATAGGACTTGTCTCTTTAGGATCAGACAGTGAAAGCATAAATTATGTATACAATCCCTTGTTTTCTATGTATGAATTATGTGATTATGAAGCAATTTTTCTTCTCTGTTATTATGTAATAGGCAACTAAGAAAAGTTAGGATCACAGCAATACTAGTGTAAAAAAACTGCTTATTTTTGGTGTTCCAGTTTTGAAGAAGTATCAACCATTACTTATGCTTACATGTAGAGGTAAGGGCAAGAAGGTGTGCTACCATGTATATTTCTTGTGCAGGCATCTCATCTTAGGCAAGATCTTCAAAGTAAAATGTTCAATTTTTTTCACAGAGAGCCATCTTGTGTTCTTTCTTAATGTAGATTATATCCTGTTTTTTAACTGAATCTGTGTTAGGCTTTAAGAAAAGTACACACTTCAGTCATTTCATTGCAGGTATTCATTACTCTTGGAGCTTTAAAGAGTAGTTTTCATATCCAGGTGTTGCATTCAAGTGGAGCTGCCAAGCTTCTAAGCTATTTGTTAACTTCATTCTTACTTAATTTTATTCTACATTTTCTTCCGTTCATAAGAATCTGTTAATGTATTGGTACAATGCTGATGGTGTAGGTATTACAGGGTCTTACTGACTTACGGCTTCTGTGGAGGGATAGAACTGAATTTAAAACCACAAGTAGTTAATGAATGCAGTTGTTATAATTTGTAGAAATGTATTTTAATGTCTTAATTTTTTTAAGGTTTTGTCAGAAAAAGTTCACATGAGAGCACTGTCAATAGCACAGAGAGTAAAATTGTTGCAACAAGGACTTAATGACAGATCTGGTAAGAGATCTTTCTCAACATCTTAATGCAAATGTTTAAGAGCGAATACTTTCTAATGTTTTGGGTGTGATTTATTTGGAAGCTGTAATGGTAATAATAAGGAGCTTAAAGGGAGTCATGAGTTACCAGGAAATGTTCAAGCACAAGATGTTCTTGCTGCTTAGGTTTTCCAGTCCCCTTATAATGGACAAACAAATAAAGGATTGTGCTTTCAAAAAAGCTTGAAAGCCACTGAGCTCTAAAATAGGACCAAATGCTGCTATTAAAATTAAAAAAACGATGTAATTATTCAGTGTATTTTAAAACATGTTTTGTTACAGATACTTTTGTAATAATAAATATATTAAAGAATTTAAATGTAAACATTGATATCAGTTTGATAATTGTTTGAGAATTCTTTACAAAAGCACACAGGAAACGATCTTCTCAGCTGGTTAGTTTTTAGTTTAATTCACCTGATTTTTTCTTTAAATGAATTTTTGATTGACTCTCATTTCATCATGAAACAGTTTTATTCTTTTTGATGTCTTCTGTACTGTATCTTTTTTATATAAAGAGCCATTCAGATGTACCCATAATTGTGTGACATGTTGTTGCCAGAAGATCAAAAGGTCACATGCATCTGAGAGACAATTTTGGCCTGCCTACATAGAAGATGGCTTTTTTTTTTTTCAACAATAGCAATTAATTATATACATGAATTTAACAATAAAAGCTCCAGTTTTACTAAGTGCTACTGTGCTATTCACATACTTTGTTTGGAAAGTCTGTGCTAACCCCTGCTGAATTTCGTTCTGAGAATTTTCCTTGCTTAGTGATGTGTTGCTTGTGAATTTACGAGAAGTGTGACCTATGTGGATATTCACTTAGAGTAATACTAAGACAGAAGTACTGTGTTCATTGGTAACTGGAGCTCTTAAAGATGTGTCATGTATGCATGTGTTTCTGTTGATCTGTTTTTCTTCTTGGCTAGTTGGGGGTCACGTTAAGTATGTTCTTGACAGCAAAGGAAGAGAGGATCAGCTGAGTATTTTCTTATGCTGTATAGATTTACACTTAAAAATAAGTCGTCCTTCTGTACAATAAGTTAATTAGCATTTTTCCCCACCTACTATGAATTTTTCTATAATAGTCTAATGAAGCTTGTCAGGTTTTGGTTTTGAAGTCCAGCACTGAAAGACCCATGTTCTGAATTTACTATTTCTTATCAGTATGCTAGTTTGTTGTTTGACTTAACTAGCTGCTTCTTGTCTGCTGGCTGCTGCTGCCACACCAGCACATATAATACTTGATCTTGACAGATAATTCTTTTATTTTAGGATGAACGTGTTTCTGTTTTAGTAATCTTTCAAAACGGGGGGGGG
>NW_020799098.1:16666043-16752984 GCF_003259725.1 Athene cunicularia
GGGGGGGGGGGGGGAGACAGCCTTCACTATTTTTTCCTGTGATCCTTCATTTGTCAAGAACAAGGATTTGTTGTATTCCCTTACTGAGAAGGTACAGACTTTATACATGGCCTGTATTTCAGTGATGCTGAGGTGTTCAGCATAAAGAACTGCCTTATTTTATGATCCAGAGCAGATCCTTTCTCTGTGTCTGTCTTCCTTAAGGTTATTCTTCATCTCAGCTATTGAGAACTTGCTCTTTTTCTTGACACCTAGAATCACAAGGGAAAATATCTGCCAGGGTATGTAGTCTCACTGATACATTGGTATCGTATGCTCTTTGCTGGGAAAAAGAGGTTAATATTCCAAATTGTCTGCATTTATATATACATTCACTAGTATTCCCTCATTTTGATCTGTTTTGTAAATTTTATAACCTTGAATATGTGTATCTTTATTGAATTTGCTTATCTGAGCAACTCCTAAGTTAACAAGAGAGGAACCTACTTGTGCAAAGTTGCTAGATTGAAATGTTGGATGCTTTTCCGTATTGCCTTCAGAACAAGACCTAGAAGACATAATCCAGCTTCTGCTTAGTTCTAGTGTCAATTCTCCACTCCCATTCTCTTTCATTCTACTACATTCTATTAGTTTATGCTTTTCACCTTCTTGGAGAGGTTTCTCGTTGTTAGGACCTTAATCTAGCTCTTTCAAGGCCTTTTTACAGCTCTGTGAACTCTTGACTGTATTTTAAGTTACATATAAGAGGAAAGATGAGTGTTGTGAAGTGTGTGTGGACTTCATTGTTTCCTTTATATTGGATGTTGTTTTCTAAAAGGTCATAAGAGCATACTTGTATCACTCCCTAGTAATTGTTTTTACTTCCACCAGGCTATTAGCCTTTCTACTTCCCTGCTTAAATCTGTGTGTCTGTATTAATGATGTATGTATTTTATATGTTCCCATACTACTTTTTTCCTTGATTGAATAGTACTGTTCATCCAGAAACTAGCTGTTCATTGTGGCAATGGGGAGAAGGGACTTAAAAGTATCTTTATGTAAATGTCATAATCCAGTTGAATAATAGAATTAACACAACAGTTCTGTGGGGTAGTTTGGACTAAAGGTCTGTACAGTAGCATCTTGCTTCCAGAAGTGGCCATTTCCTAAATGAAGAGAGCAAATATATAACAATGCTTCCCCAGAATATTTCGTTGCTCTACAAGAGTTCATGGTTTATAGATTTCCTGGGTTGAGGTGCTGTCTTTAGTTTTTGGATAAAGGTTTTTTATTTCCCAGGGCAGGGGGGGAAAAAATACATTGCCTCAAAAATGTGGTAGTGTTCCATAGTTCTTGTTTAACTGTTGTTTTTTTCTCTCTTTAAAGGTAATGTTAAGTTCAACTGTATAGTAACCTCTTCTCAAAAAGCATTCTATGGTAAAATGATTTGTGAAAATATGTTGAAAAGTTGTTATTTTTTGGCCTTCAATGTTTTAAACCGCTTAAATTCCTGTATTATTAGATGTTGTTAAGGAGGTAATGAAGAAGAAGCTGATTCAGGCCTGGTTACAGTTTACTGATGGAGATGTCTTAGAATTGCTTCATCGACTGGATGTGGAAAACTGCCCAGAAGTGGCCATCCTAGTACTAAATGCTGTGTTTTCATTATCTCCACTTCATGACATTGTTCAGAATGGTAAAAACCTTGACAGCAGGTATGCAGATCAGTTTCTTTTCCAAAAGGTGAATATTTTGTATCAGAATATTAAATTAAAGGTTATATCTAAACGGGGAGCAGAGTAACCGTTACCTGTGATGAAAGACTTGTGGTGTAAACCATGATGTTTCCCTGGTGTTTATGTACTTAGATATTTTGGATTAAAAAAAAAAAGGGGGCTGAAAATGATTGTGTTGGATAAGCAAGAGGAAAAAATGAAAAATGTCTTTTGACTTGTTTCCTGAACACCCCAAAAGTCATTTTCTTAGAATTTAAGAGGTGGCACTTAATTAATCAACTAAACTAGCTTTTCTATGAGTAACAAGAGTAATTTATTTCCTGTGCTGTTTGTACAGCTTACAGTTAAGGCAGTGCTCTAGTTTACCCCCACAACTTTAATTTCCTCTCTTCTTTTAACCTGTGGTGCTGAAAAGCTTCTTTTGTCCCCTTCCTCTTCCCTCTCATTAATAATGCTGGGTTTTTTCATACGTTTCCTAGTCCTCTTTGGCTTCATTCTATCCTTTCTGCTGAGCCAGGGGCAGCACAATTTGGGGATGGTTTAGTTATCCACAAACTTTTTGGAGAATCAATCAGAATAGAATTGTTGGGCTTGTGTTTCAGCCTTCTTCTGGAGGTATTTTACTTGTAGTAACAGAGCTAGACAGAAGTTGGTATCTTAGAGGCTTCTTTTCCTGTGTTAATGTTGGTAGAATTTGACTGAGTTCCTAATCTATGAAGAAGATGGCGTCATGAATATTAAGATCCATAAAGCAAAAATGAAGGGGGGAAGAAAACAAGAAATTGTAAGTTGTAGGAAATTGCTAAGGGAGGCAAAAAGGTGTGAGAAGAAACAGCTTTAATTGAGGCAAACAGAGTGGAATGATTGTTAACAGTGGTAGGAGTCTAATCTCAGATGTTAAACTTAAGTGACAAATTGTCACCGATTTAAAAAGTGGTAACAATCTTATTCTGTGTTTTGGGGGAAAATGTGTAATGTCATCGTACGAAGTGTCTTGCATTCTTGTAGTAGTTTATGACGTGTTTTGAAATCAGTAGATGCTGCATCCATTGTACTCCAGAGCTATAGATGTGGGCCTGTCTGGCTTTAAAAAGCATCAGTAATGGTGAAGTAATTTACAGCCTCCAGAAATGTGCCAATATCTTAAGAGGTTCAAAGGAAAAATTTATATAGTTATGGACTTGTCAGTCTGACTTTGATCCTGCACAAAATAAGGCTTCCATTCTGAAAGAGGCTGAGAATTTTTTTAAGTAGTAGGATCTGTTAGACTAATGACATTGAGAAGTGAGTGAAATTATTCAGTTTTTAGTAGTTATTTGATTTATGGAAAATAATAGACTTGTTCTTGCATGATGTTTCTAACTACAGCTTGAGTGATGCAGTTTAAACGCTTAGATTGTTGAAGTCTATGATTTCTGTTTGTACAATTTACATTTAAATACTTGTCAGATTAATGAAAAGACATCATATGATCAGTTTTTATCTATGTGTTGCTGGGTGGGGTGTTTTTGTGTTGTTTTTTTTTTTTTGGTGTGTGTGTGTGTGAGGGCCCTAAAAGATAATTGTTACTAATAATTTGAAAGTAAAATGGGATTCAAGAGCATGAAGTACCACTGATAGTGATACTGATTTCTGTTTTGAGGTAGAATTTATGTACAACTTAATGTTTGGCTTCTGAAAACACAAAGATTATGCTGTGTTTAGCATGCAAAAGACTATGATTATAAAAAGGGAGTCCTATGACTGGTAAATGGAGGATGAACTTACAGACATGCTGAGGAGCAGTTCTATTACTTTTCTCATTTGACATACTATGATTGCTACTTGAATATTATGTGAAGATCTTGTATTAAGAATGGAAGAAACAATTCATAACAGAAGCTGAAAAATATTTTTATGCAATTGATGCACTTATTGGATTAATGAAGTTCAGTTTTCCAGGCTTGTACAGTGGTAACAATATTTCATTAGAATTAAAGTACTTGCATGGTTGCTCTAGGAGGTCACAAAGGCTGAGAAGAATCCATCTGCAAGTTGGTGTGAACAGCCTTGCCTTAAAATACTGAGAAGTGCAATATAGTGAGAGGTTCAGGGGAATCTGTGTCCTCACTTCAGAAAGAGGAAGTTATTTTTATCAGTCTCTAAGTATTTCTGTGGGGAGTACCTTTGGGATTTTATTTTCATCTTCAGAAATTACCTGTTTCTGTGCATTTATTATCTTTGATTCTGTTTTGTTTGTTTTTGTTTAGAAAACTGATTCCACTGGAAGACTTAACAGCTGAGAATGTGATTTATTGGAGATGTCTTTGTGAGTATCTAAAATCAAAAGGTGAAGAAGGTGAAGATTTACTAGAAAAGATCTTGCCAGAACCAGCTATATATGCAGATTACTTATTAAGGTACATTACATTTAAAACTTATCACTAAGATTAGTTTGATTTTTTTTTTTAAGACGATAATATGTTTTTTATTAAACTTATTCAGGTTTCCATCAAAGCTGAAGTTGTGTTTGAACAGTGATTTTTTAAAAAAATTTTTGTTAAACTTTTTTTAAGATTTTTTGAGAGGATTTTCTTCTTTTAAACAAAAACTTAAAACAGCAAATCTATAACTTGAAAACAATTTTTGGAATGTCCTTTCTCAAGAATGCTAGATCAATAGCATATAGTTCTTTGCCATTTAAGATAATTTTTCTGTCATACACAGCTATTCTGTGTCTATCTGTTATAATGTAGCTTGCTGTGTGTTTGCAAAGAGCTTGCAGAAAGAGGTTTTTAGAGCTTGCAGAAACAGATGCTTTTTTTTATTGTTATAATTTGTGAAAATAAATAAAATTTAGCTGCTGTCCCTAAGAGAAGTGGTTTTGAAACTGAAAGTTCATTCCCTTTTCTTTCCCCTGCTCAGGCAGGCATGCTTCCCAAAAACTTTTATGTTTGAAGGCAGTGACAGAGCTGCTAAATGAACCAATTCAGTGAGAACAGATAATTTGGGGAAAAAAGAGAATGTTTTGTTAAGTCAATCTTTTACCAAAGAGAAGAAAGGTAAATTTTTTTTGTCTCAGTGGGATACTGCAGTCTTAATGTAAAATTTGAACAGAAATTATGTTTGTGAGCATGGAGAATGCTGAGAAATCTTAACTGAGGTATTGTAATTGCAAAATGTAGAGTGAAAACTTAAAATTATTGAAAATAAGATCTGCTGAAAAAAGCATTGTTTTGATAGATGTTTCTAATTAAAAATATACATATTCTTTTCTCACTTCAGTGGGTGTAGTATACTAGTAGTACTTCCAGGAATCATTGCTGCTTTTCAATGTGGAATGTGCTGACATGTTTCATAAACGTTTAATAAATGAAGTGTCTGTGCTTCCTTAATTTTGAAATGTGGATCCAGGCTGTTGGGTGTAAATTTATTAATTCATAATTAATTTAAGAGTCCATAAAACTTCTGTTCTCAAAAAAAAAAAAAAAAGTTTTTTTTCCATCCAATCTTACTCAAAATGCCTTCAGTCATCTCCTTCAGGATGAGACTGAGTAAGATTAATTAGGTGTGCTAGTACTTGTACTACTCATTAGTGAGTTGTGCCACCAGTTGCTTCAGGTAAGATTTGCAATTGTACAATTCAAATCTTTATTTGCACTGTGAGTGTATGGGTTAGGAGGAGCAAGAAACTGCAAGTCTTTGATACGTAAGAAATGCAGGATTGTAAGCTTCATTTATGTATTTCACTATTACCTGGTGCAGGTAAAGTTATTGTTAAATGATCAGAAACAGTTGTCTACATTGTAATTTCAGATGTTCTTGAATGTTAGCTACATGGAAAATTTTTGTCCTAACTTTGAAGAAATTTTAAGAATATGTGCTAAATATAGTGAACTGTTGCTGAGAAGTATCTGCAAAGCTGTGGTAAAAATAAGCATTTTTTTTCACATCTCATCAGTATTTTAATTTTATATATTACATTATATTCAGTATTTTGTACATGATATATTTTACTCCATATTTACTGAACATGCATGTTTTCATTGATGGATAAAGTTTTGATAAAAGAACAATGACTCTTGAAAAATAAAGAAACGGAACAAACTGATTATGCTTTCCATGCTTTGCAGCTGAGGGACAACAGTTTGTCCTTCTGTGATGGCACAGTTGATCAGATAAAGAATTTTAAATTTACTGCACACTTTGATTTTCTTGTACTTCATTTTGTAGGCAATATAATATATCTGAACATGTAGAAGAATACATAGTAACTAAATATGAAGAAAAATACTAGTTGAATATATGAAAAATAGTACATGTATAAATTTTTTTCCTAATATGCTGCCTTTATGCAGGGGTACAAAACTGAATTCACATGTACAAACATATCTTGCAATTTTCTGTTTCATAACATTTTGCTTCCAAAACAAGGGATTTTTTTTAATGAAGTGCATTATATTTAAACTGTACATTATTTGGTATAAATATCTTTCTGAAACTATTAATCTATGAAAAGGAGAACATAATAATTCATTTTTAAGGTTTGTAATTAAAGTAACCACTTGTTGTTTATGCAGGTTAGGAAAGTGGTGGGGTTTAGGGTTTGGGTTTTTGTGGGGTGTGTTTGGTTGTGACATTTTTTTAATGGGTGGATTTTTTAGTTTGTTTTCTTTCCAACAGTGATTCTGAATGATAATTATATCTGTTCTGTTTGGATTCAGTTACCTTCAAAGTATGCCAGTTCTTAGTGAAGAACAAAGAGGAGACTTTACTTGTTTTGAAAACCTGATGACGAAAGAATTTATAGGCCAGCAACTGATTTTTATCATAGGCTGCATGGATACCATGGAAGAGGGAGGAAGGTAACCTGAAACATAAAATCTGTGTTATTAAGCTTATGGAACTCATGCCTGTGGAAAGCACAGAGTCTGTGTTGGGAAAATAACCTGCTCAAACAGACAAAATACAGTTCTAATGCTAGCTGGAAAAAAAGACACGGTCTCTAATAGAATTGTTCCCAAAAGTCTGCCAAATATCTTGTGCTTACTTTTATGGAAATATGAGTTTCAATGCAGGTACAATATTGTTTGGGGAGAACAAATTCAGTTGTTGTCATAATATATTCTTGAGATTGTGAAGTTACAAGACTGTTCATTTGGAATGTAGTATATAAAAAAAAAAAATAGATAGATTACTTCTCAGCAGATGACTTGTAGCAAGTAGCCTGTGTGTTTCTTATGTTTTTAAGCCTAAAGGTTGCAGATGTTTTAGATGCCAAGTTGAATTGGACTGTGTTAGCTGAGTCATTCCTAGAATTTGAACAGCATTTTGATGTGAAGTAGTAAGAATGAATAAATTTGGAAGTTCATACCATCACCGGCACTTCATGAAAAATTGCAGTAATGGCAGTACAAACACAGCAATAATTCCAAACTCTCAGTGGACTGGCAGGATAATTTTTGTAATTTTTTGTTTGTTTGTTTTGTTTGTTTCTAGCTGGATAATTTCTATGAAAGCATTCTACAGTATTAATACTCTGTTTTCTGTTGGTATGACCTTTAATTGGACAGTAGTGATACCTGATTAAAAAATTCAGCATTTCCTAATCAAGAGAAATGAGAAAAAGACAAAGTAAGCAAGTTTTCTTACTTGCTGATTAAGAAAAATATATTCAGCAGTTAATAGAGCTGTAGAGAAGCTTTTCTTACAATGTATTATAAAGTCTTCATCACACTAACAATGGGTAAAATATTAACTCATGTCTTCCATTTTCTTGAATAAGCAAACAGATTGGGTTTTTTTCTTTAATGCAGAAAGCATCTGGTAGTTACTTTGCAAAAGATTCTCACTCTACCTGCAACTTCAACAGCCCTTATATCTCTGCTTGTGGAAAGATTACTTCATATTGTTAAGGATGATGACAGAAGAATTGAAATTGTAAGTAATTCTAAAGGCTCATTGTTTTTTAGGCTCTGCCTTCCCTGTATATCAAACAGCGTTTATGAAGAATTGCAGCAGAAATATCAGCAGTTAAATGCTTTTCCAAACTAAAAATATTTAAAAATATTTTGTTTCACACACACACACACACACACACACACACACACACATATGTTTTGGGTTTTTTTATAAGCATAGCTGTATTTTTGTGGTTGTCTAAAGATCTTTAACTTTAGAGAACTGACTGACGTTGGAAGTGTAACCCTCAAATTAGGAAACTATTAGAGTTTGACAGCCTGCTTCAGAATTCTATGTAATATTAGGTCAAACAGTTTTGACCAAAACATTCAAAGTTTGGGATAATGTACATTTCTGGGTTTCAGCTTTCTCTTCCCTACTTTAAGCTGAGATAGCTACTAAAAACCCGTATAAGAAAAGTATTTTGTATAGTAGAGTCTTCATATACAGCATAATTATTTAAACTTGATTCCTGAAAAACAGACCATTGATTTTGCTCTAACATTTTAAACGAAGCTTGTGCTTAAGGACCGAGACCACTTTTCAGAAAGCTTCAATCCAGTGGGTAAAGTTATGATATAGGTTTCTTACATGATTATGATGGCAGAACTATGGTAATCTTAGCATTATAGTACAACAGTAATAGTAAATGCATGCATTTCTGTTATTAGAGTGAAATAACACTGATTCAATATATTCTGATTTGGTACAACTTGAGAGGAAGTTAAACTGAGGTGATCTGATGCAAGATAAATTAAGACTATCATGTCTCATTCAGTCTTCAGTTTTCCTCATTTTTCATCTAAGTTTTAATATTGTAATGGGTCTAACTTTGAAGAAAACCCTAACCAACTGAAAAACTCTCAGCCTAATTCTTGTTCTAAGCATGTATTTGGCTTGAAATTAAATTACTTACATGGCTTCTTATACAGTGGTTTATAGACCTTTAAATTATAGTGTTCTTAGTTGTATTTTGATTGAAGTAGTAACATATAAAAAAACCTTACTCTTATCACTAGTAATTCTTTTTAAAGCACGTGTTCAGATCTAGAGTAGATGGTACCTGTGAACTGTTGGCATAGAAACTGCTTGACTTATTCATGGATATACATACAGTCTTCTATTTTCTTGTTTAACTAGCTAAATGGTAGAAACCACTAGACTTTCATGGTTAAACTATGTATTGTCAAATTGTGGATGTTCAATACTTTTTTGGAAGGATGGCATTTTAAATTTGGAAAAGTGAAATCCTTAATATCTTGATACCTGAGCTGAAATTAATGGCACTAATATGCTGTTTGTGACAATAGATTGCTGAAATTATATCAGAAGTTCTTGAACCAATTGTTACAGTCGACCAGCCTATTGACGTTGCTGAAATAAGAAGGCGGGAGCTTAAGGTAAGCAGATTATAGTTGAGACTTTTTTTTTTTTTAAGCATATCCATCTAGTAAGAGTTTTATATAGCAGTGTATTATTGGCTAGTGTCAAGATTGTATTGTTGGCTAATACCACAAAGGTTAGGGTATTATATTAATTTTATTTTTACTTTGTATTTCAGTTGGCTGAAATAAAAGTGAAACTTATTGAAGCAAAACAAGCTTTAGAAGAATGTGTTACTCTGCAGGATTTTAAAACTGCATCAGTATTAAAAGAGAACATAACTGAGTTGGAACAGAGAAAAAATGATCTGATAAAAGAAGCAGAGCAACCTGAAATTGAAGAAATGCGTGTGGAGAAGGTCTCTTTCCTTCATGTATTCCCAAATGCTGGTTATGTTTTGATGTTTATTCATCGTTTATAAAAGAAAGTGTATTTTGGCCTTGTATCATCTAAATTTTTTAAAGTGAAAATGAGCATTTATGGTATTAGTATTCTCCTTCTGTATGTGTACAAGGTGATGGTATGCTCTAGCAAAAATGAATTGCAGTTAAAGTATTCTTTTGTCCTTGAGTAACTGAAGAATTTTAATTGTCTCTTTTACTGCTTTTACTCTAAAGTAACTGAAAACACGAACCTGAATCTCTTTTTATCATAGTTCATAGACAGATTTTGATTAATATTCTTGCACAACAAATGTAGTGGACAGGAAATGTTTATTTGGGTAGGGAAAAATTATGATTAATGTTCTTATTCTCCTTATCA
The DNA here is from genome assembly GCF_003259725.1 of Athene cunicularia. Taxonomy (NCBI): domain Eukaryota; kingdom Metazoa; phylum Chordata; class Aves; order Strigiformes; family Strigidae; genus Athene; species Athene cunicularia. The sequence goes on from NW_020799098.1 coordinate 16,675,844, forward strand.
CATTTATATTGTTTTTCTCTTCCCTGACCCACTTGAAGAATGATCCTGAAACACTGTTGAAATGTCTGACGATGTGTTATGAGCTTCTGAAGATCATATCCCTTTCTAAAGGAATAGGTCCAACCATTAATGGAATCATTGAATCTCTGGTACGTGGGAAAAAATACTGTTTACATTATGAGTGCATCATAGCTGATCCTTAGGTGCTGGCAGGATGGTGTTTGATTATTTCACAGTTGCTTTGCTGTACCTGCAATGCTGTGTCTGGTGCTGTTAAGCCTTCTCAGAACCTAGTGTCTTGGAGCTGCAGTCCAGATATGCTCCAATGCCACAGCCAGTTGTGGCAGAGAGATACTAAAATAAAACAGCAATACGGTGAATATTTGACTGATGTATGACAGTGTTAAATAGTGCTGAGTTACACTGTGCCAAGTGTGATGCTTAGGCATCTGCTTACCATCCTTGCTGGTACTTCAATTACTTGGATTTTCTATCAGCCAAAGTTATGAGATTCCTAATAGAGAACGTCAAGATTTTTTTTTTTTTCAATTCAAAAGCTTTTTATCTAGGAAAATCTGGAATTCAGACCTCTTCTTTCATCCCTTCCATGTACAGGGAATAATTTGGGGGGGAATTTCCCCCTCCATCCCCCTCTGTTTTCTTTGAAGAGCAAAATATTTCTGTATTGAAGAATAAGGCAGTGGTATTATAGGCCTCCTATAGTCTACAAGATATACTTCCTACTTTTCATTGTGAAGAGTATGGATTTTAAGATGAACATTTCTAAATATCACAGACTTCTAACTGATACTAAATGTGCAAACAAAATGGAAAAAATAATGTGCCATTGTATAAATGGTGCATCCACTTCTGAATACTCCGTGCAATTCTTAATCCCATCTATCTACAAAGTTTATATTTGAATTGGAAGTGGTCAGGAGAAGGGCAGCAAGTATGAAGAAAAGTATGGAATGGCTTCTGTATGAAGAATGACTAAATAGGTTACCTCTTCATATCCTGGTGAAGAGAGGACTTGGGGGTAGGGTCTGAGAGAGGGCAGAAGTCGTAAGACATGAGTGTTATGGAGAGAATGAATAAGGATTGGTTGATCACCCCATAAAGCTAGTAACTAGCAAGCTCAAAACAAATGAAACTAGCTGATTCTTCACCTAATATGTAATCTGTGGGATTCCGTGTTGTAGGATGTGTACATGGTGAACACTTGCATAAATTTCAAGGAAGACTGAGCAAGTTCAAGGAAAATATGGAATGATTAGGTAGATAGGAACAGCCTCTCAGCTCGTGGGTGTTTCAGCTGCACATTGTTGGGACCTTAACAAGAATTCTTGGGAAGTATGTACTTAGTCTGTTTATGTAATACTTCATAGGAATTTGGTTTTGATCTTTTTTGATAACAAGACAATGGGCTAGATGACCTGACTCAGTACGGGCATTTTTAGAATTCCAACTGTAAAGAAAATTACACCACGAATTTAAATTAGCTTAAATGTAGTGGAACCACACCTGATTTTTTTCAGATGTATACAAGTATTCTTAGAAATCCTAATTAGTGTTGATGTGTCCTCCAGAAACCTTTTCTTTTTCATTAGGTCTTGTTTTAATTTTCACATTTGTTGTCTGTTCCACTTTTCTATCTCTAACATCCTTCTTTCATATTGTTGTTCCAGTGGATTTTCACATATTACATGATTTGGGATATCTTATTTGTTTTTGCTTAAACTTGAACTCATGAGTAAATGCAAAAATATAAAATTATGCCATTGTAGTGTTCACCCTGTATCTAGTCTGCTTCTCTTTCATCTAGATTTTTACCATTGTATTCTCAAAACTATTCCAAGTACATGAAAGTGGCATCTGTATTTTTGCATCTTGGAACTGAGTATTGTTTCTCTGCAAGAATGCTAATGTCTTCTATGAAGAAATGTGTAGGTTGTTGTGTAGTTGTTGGATTTTTTTAAAAAATGTCACAATGAGTGGTTAATTGAATTTTTTTTGAAAACAAATATTTGTTAAAAAAAACACAAAGCAAAACACTGAAGTGATTGTTTTGCCATTATTTTATTGCTGATTTTAAACTGCTGACTCTAGATATAAAGATAGAAGATTAACAGAGTATACAGTAGTTACCACTTTCCAATCCTGCATCAAACTAAATTATTTTTAGTTTCAGGGTAAGCACACTTCAGTAGTCATTTTAAAATTTTCAGTTTATGTATTTCAACTATAATGTCTAATATTATTGTTTCCAGATACTTCCTGGCGTAACTAATGTCCATCCAGCTGTGCGAAATATGGCAGTTCTGTGTTTGGGTTGTTGTGCCCTTCAGAACAAAGAATTTGCCCGACAACAGCTTGCATTGCTGTTACAGGTAAAATGCCTGGTGGGAAATGGAATGATAATCTATGTGACTTAGTAAATAAAACTAGTCTTGCATCTGTAACAAGCTATTCTACATAGTCATGTTACTTGAGAACCAGTGATTCATGATTTCCTAAAGATTTGGATCTGGAGAGTGGTTTCATGTAGATTTTTCTGATGTCTAATAACATTCAAGCTTATATTGTGTCTTGATAGTAACATTTCTTTCCTTTGTAAGGTCATCTGTTGTCTTGAAGTTTATAGGAATTCTTTATCTGTCAGGTCTTACTTTCTCTTCCAAATCTGGGTGAAATCACTCATGTATTTTATGTTATTACAAAGAGAGAAGAGAAGCTCTAGGATTCTATAAGATTGCCTTCTTTGGGAAACTAAACTGAAAAATCTGTCTCTGTTCTTAGATTTCCGTGACACACTTACCTGTGATCTTGGGTGTCTAATTTAATTTCTGAATTAGTTTGTGTGGATTAAGGAAGAGATGCTAATTAGAGGATAAAGCAACATTCAAACCAACAAATAATAGCATGGCCAAACATCTATAGATACAGAACATGTTGGATGCCATAATATCCACGTCTCCCACCTTTGTGATAAATGCTCTGATGCTGAGCTAATTATATAAAAGATGACACTATTGTTAACTTCTCAGACCCTGAATTTGAGAGAAGTGTAGCTGGCCATTGTACTTTATTAAGAGTGTGTTCATGTACACACTCAGGAGAACTATCAGCAGGCGTTGAGACGATATGCTCGGTATAGCCAAGACGATAGTAAGCTGTCAGTTACCATAGAACAATAACTTTGGATTCCTAAAAGGTTACCATATACTATTGTTTTTAATTTGCCTTTGAGTATGTCTCATTAAAAATCAGTTTGTTTGTTTAGGAAGGATTTCAGTTGTTTTAGCAATTTAGGCTTTAGACTTAAGTAATTAATTTCTATAGGTACTAAACTCCATAGTCTTTGTGTAGGCTGCCGTCAGAAGCAGAGTGTTGGACTAAACAGATCCAGGATCAATGTATGGCTTTATTTGCATGTTAATTTAACTACAGTACATATAGTAACCTATATAACTTTGACTTTTATTACTGTCTTTCTCCCTGCTGTCTTTTATACATACTGTTTATTTTAATGAAGCTATACTGTATTTTGGAGCAGGGATTGTCTTACGTGTTTTTTTTCTGTAGTGTGTAAGACTATGGAGCTACTATAGGCAAACAGACTTTCTGTTTGTCCAATGTCTATTTAGAAATTGAATAATAAAATTACGTCTTGCATGTGCATGCTCACTCTGTGAGTGAAATTCAATTAATTTGATGTAATGGAAACTGCATAGATGACTTGATAAATTATTTCCCAGACTGTATTAAAAATTCAGGTTTAAACTTGTATCACACCTTCCTAAAGTGTGAAATTTGTCTCATTTATCATAAAAAGGTTCCTAAATTAAACAATCTTATTAAAGCAAAAAACTCTATTATACTTACTGTTAACATTGGTGGTCTCCTCTGAGATGATGTGTGTATTTTCCTTATTAAACCTAGGTTTTACAAATAGATAATATAAAGGTAAAGCTCAGTGCTTTGAAAGCAATCTTTGATCAACTAATGCTGTTTGGGATTGAGCCATTTAAAGCCAAAAGAGGCTCTCAAAGTGAAGATGAAAACATTAGAACTGAAAATTATGAGGAAGAAAGTGAAGCAATAGAAAAGGAAGAAGAGACTGCTGTGATACACAAACTCCTGCAGCTTCTTTCTGGTTTCTTAGACAGTGAGGTAAGAAATACTATAAAATTTGCCTTAAAATGTTTTAAGTGTTTTAATTACTTTTGCAGAAGGTTTACCATCTCATTAGTTTGCATGTGAATATTACATGATGTGTAACTGAAATTAATAGTCATGTTAAAATAGTTGTCCTAGAAAATGACTGCAACTTTGTCACTGATACAGAGCAATGTTACTCTTGAGCTAGCTTTGAATTCTGTGCAGGTGCAAATATGTGAATGCAGAAAATTGACTGGCAAAATAGGATGTGACTTACTATAAAGTAATAGTGAAAAACCCTGTGGTTGGTGTGTTGTGTGTATGATTAGTTTTTTCTTCAGTTTTCAGAACTTAGGACAGAAGCTGCGGAAGGCATAGCCAAACTGATGTTCTCTGGGAGGCTGATTAGTGCCAAGCTGCTTTCTCGTCTTATTTTGTTGTGGTATAATCCTGTGACTGAAGAAGATACTCGGCTTAGACACTGTCTAGGAGTTTTCTTCCCTTTATTTGCTTATGCAAATAGGTATGTCCTTTGTAAATTACTATATGAAAATATACATTGGTCTAGCAGCTTTAGGAACCTTCTTCGGTATTGCAGAAATGCAGATTAGACCTAAAGGTCTAGCTCAGCCTCCTGTGCATGTTACTTGTGAACGTACATAATCTCAACCTGTGACTGTTCTGAAGACTTGCCATTAATTCTCTCTTACCCTGGTGGCCTTCCACTTTTTTTCTTTTGTAAGGCTATAATTGAAACTGTTATTCAAGATACTGAATAAAAGATTAATTTAGAAATATGTGCTTTACTTATTTATGATGTTGTGCACTACAGGTAGACTTTGAAGTATCACTGAAAAGTAGCGGGCAGAAATGCTTCAAAAGAATAATTGGTGCCCAGCAGATATTAAAGCAGCAGGGTAGTTGGTTGTGGTTTGGGTTTGGTTTTGTTTTGTTTTTTAACCAAATAATACTCTAAGTTCACAGCAGATTCAAAATCTTCTCTTTATTTTGGTAGTGGTCAAAGGAGGTAAGAGGTTGTGTAAGGGAATAGGAACCTAAATAGTAATTCTCAACCCCGTTTACTTCCTCAAATAAAAAAAATGTTTAACTTTTCAGTTGCTGCTAGTGGTTTTAGCTAGTCTGAACTAGCTTTTATCTGTTTTTTTAATAATTAAAACTTGTTAGGCATATTATATATTATCTATTTTTCAAAACCAAATTGAATTACCTTTTTTTGGTCTATAAATTTCATATTAAGAGGAGTAGTTCAAAGGGGAGTTGGTCTGGAGAGGAAAAAACCCAGACAAATATATTTTTGTTCTTGTCAGGGGAAAAAAAAAAACCTGAGAAAAATATAGCTAGTCTCCTTCAGAATGGGGTTTTCCCTACTTAAATTATTTTGAAAATAAGTAACAGAAAAACTAGTTCCGTATGCGTCCAGTATTTCTCATATTGAGTAATGAATTTAATCTTTTAACATTTGATAATCTTTTACCTGTGAATGTTGCTTTTTGACCCTGTGAATCTTTATTTTTGTTGTTATTGGTTCTATTGTTTGCCCACCTGAGTAATTCTGTGTATTTCAAAGTCATTTGCAAATGTGTCAACTTGTTCTGACACCTCATAGATCTTTTTCTGAAAAGAAAAACATGGTGCATGCTTTAAGCAAAAATCAGAAAAATCAGTGGAGAAAAAATCCTAAATCTTAGTCTGGCTCATCGATTTTTGAAATCTTTGTTTAGTTCGGAAACTTCATTGCTTTTTTGTCTCAACACATCTGCATTCTGGATCACAAAAGGGTCATTTTAAGATGAATCATTAAGTGTCTTTAGTTACCAATACTGTATTTTTAGAAGATAATTATTAATTACCATGTATAACTGGAAACTGTTTGCAAAGTTGCCATTCAGAAAAGGAAAACTCAAGTAATGAATGAGGTTTGGCTGAGGTTCATACCTAATTTTAGGACTGATCTCTCATTGAATTTAAAAATTCTATTTGTTACCGGGTGCTGCTCTGTTAACCTTTCCATCTGATCACAGATATAATGAAGAGGCTTACTTTTTGAAGTTAAATATTTGAACTCTGTGCAAGGAAAAATAGTTGATGCTGACTTCTATAAATATTGTCATGTCAATAGTGGCATGGCATGCTAATAACAGGGAAAGAATCCTGTAACCAGTGAGCAATTCTTATTCATGGAATGTGTTCTAAAGACTAATAAACTCTCTGGCAGCCTAAGAGGAGAAAGTTCTGCCTTGTGCCTATATGCCACTAGACTTTTTAATTTACAGGAAATATTCTGAATGGGATTTCAGTTATGCTTGAGCCAATCTAAAGCCTTAAAGCTGCCAAAAGGGAGAGTTCTTGCTTCCATTATTTCTTGCCCCAGTTTTAGTGCTCAAAAGGTCTTTTGGTCAGCTGATTTGGCTCATCCCAGCAGCAAGCAGTCTGCTTTTTTAAAACTACTTAATTTTTTGGTTTTTCTTCTGTAGCTATTTGGGTTCAAATAGGAGGTTAACAAGTACCAGAAAGAAAAAGGCTTCACTTCGCCAACCTAGTACCTTGTGCTTTTTGACACCTTACATCTTAAATAATTTGGACTTGTCTTGTGGAACTACAATTTTAGACTACTTGCTGCAGAACCAAGTGCAACGTGATTTTTAGGCTTGCTTGGCAGGAGTTAACTCTTCTGAGAAAAGAAAGCATGACTATTTCTTCCAAAAATCTTTTTAACTGCTGCATTTTTTATTTTTTTTTTGCCAGGCACCTTGCTTTCTTACACAATGAAAAGTATCCCCAAAGAAAAGTGCTAACAGGCAGGAGGGATGAGCAGAAGACAAATTAAATAAAAGATTTACAGAAATGTATTTTTGTCCCTTAAGAGAGAATATGTCTCTATATATCAGTCAGGTTTTCAGTAGGAAGGATGAACTTTCAAACTGTTCAGAGGCAGGAAGTGTTACCTAAAACTTACTTGAAATACCATGTGCTAAAAATTAAAAAGAAATTGGTTCTGTGAAGCACTTTTGATCCTGTTAGCTGTCCCTACTGAGGCTGGCTGCTCCCACTTTGCTTTGATTGATGTACTGTAATGGGTCAGTGAACTTTCATCATGGAAGAGAAACTTAAGGGTGAATGAAGATTTAATTTTGTCTCGTTATGCTACTAATGTGACTTAATTAAAACAGGTCTAACCAAGAATACTTTGAAGAAGCTTATCTTCCAACTCTGCGGACACTGTTAAATGCTCCTGCAACTTCACCTTTGGCTGAAATCGATGTCAGTAATGTTTCTGAACTGTTAGTGGACCTGACCAGACCAAGTGGACTGAAGCCTCAGTCTAAAAAGTCTCAGGACTATCAGGTACAGTGTGTTAAACTGGGAAAAAATAGTATTTGTATCTAGAGACTAAAAACTGACTCCCTTCACTTACTGCTAGCTGTCTGGGCCTCTCTGAGATTCCTAGTGTCAGAAGCTGGATTAAATGAGTAACTGTTTGAGTAATGAAATATTTTAGCTTGACCACCCCTAATTTCCCTTCTCTCCCACAATTCAGAAATGCTAATAGGAACTTGCACCATAGCTAAACTGTCTATACTGGAAAAAGTATTTATAAAAATCAGTTCATGTATGTGCTCAAGATACTGCGTTTTAGGAAAAGGTTTACTCTCTAAAATTAGTCATTAGCTGCTTAAATCAATGATCCATTGCTGCCTTTTGTAAATAGTTCCCAGCAAAAATTCTGATATCTAATTTCTTTCCTTTACAGGACTTAACAGTGCATGATAGTTTGGCAATAAAACTTTGCAATGAAATCTTGATGGACCCAACTGCACCGGATGTTCGTATTTACGCAAAAGCTTTAAATTCACTAGAACTCAGCAGTTCTTCCACAGAGAATCTTCTGGTTCTGCTCAATGAGATTCTAGAGGTAGCACATAAATAACAAGGTTCTTTTTAAATCATAAGCAATCAAATGTTCTGATACGTTTAAAAGTGAAGTGCCTTTTTTTTTTTTTACTATGACAGCGTGGCTGGAATTTCTCTTTTAACCAGTCTTTGAAAATTAATTTTTGATGAGTCATTTACAAAAATCTGAGCTGATGTCACTATATAACTTACATACTTTTAGCTACCGTACATAGTAAGATAAGTGTGAAAGTGTGCTTGATACAGTGGTGTGGTTAATTTTTACTTACTGTGGTGTGGTTAATTTTTTTAACATTAAAATAAAATTCAGTATTAAATTTTTTACAGTTTGAATGTCTTGTTTTTAGTTTTTAGCAGCTGAAATTTTATGCCAAAACTTACAATGTAACTAAGATAATTAGGCAACATGAAAAGGATGCTTGATTTAAGATGAAGTGGGAAGGAATTACAAGAGTGATGTGAAAGTTTTTACATTGATACTGTCATTAATATGGAAAAAATAAAGTAAAATTTGGGAGTGTGACAGAGGAAGACAATGTTATTTAGTAATGTTGAAAAGAATGCTGATCCACTATTGGCATATCATCCAGAGGTAGCTATGCTCCAGGACTTGGCTGAAAAGGTCCACTTGCTTTAATGGTTTTTAGGTTTCCTTGGGGGGAAAAAAAAAAAAAAAAAAAGCAAAGCATTTTGGGGTTTCAGTCCCTGGTGTTGATGGAGAAAGTATTTTTCCTTTCAACTTGACTGATCATGTCATGCATTGCATCCTTCGTGCAGTAAATTTAACTAATCCTATCAGTGAGTAAATTTAATGGATAAAAGAAATGGTTGTAAAATTAAGTAGCATTTCACATCAAATGTCTCTTTTCCAGAAAGTGAAAGATAAACTGTGTCAAAGAGCTATTGAGAAGATCAAGATGCGCTTGACCAAAGATTCTGATATGGCCAAAGACCCCTCTGAAAGGACTGAGGAAATAGCCGTCTCTGAAAAGACACAGGAAACTGACGTCACATCTGAAAATACTGTTCAAAATGAAGAAGGTAATTCAGGAGAGGTGTAGTTTAGTAGTAGGTCTACAACTGAGTGACTTGTTTAGATATTATGAAAATAAGTTTTCATCCATTCAGTTTATCTACTTTTTGGAAAAACAGGAAAAGGTAACATCTAGTAAATAGGCATACAGTTTAAAACATTTGTACTGAAGTATTTTCAATTTTTTATTGCTTTTTGATCAGATTCTGTGTTTTCTTATTCTCCATATTAATCTAGTATAACTAGTGCTGCATTTGGGGTCGTAAGCTCTACCCTGCAGCTCTTTCTTTTTAACAAAGACAGTATTAAAACGCTTTTTTTTTTTTAAGTCATTTGGCATGCTTGTGTGCCTGTCAAATACTAGTGCTAGCTAACTCATCTTTAGAATGTGACTGGAGAAAGAAACAAGTACTCTGTGGGGTCTTGGAATTACCATGACTGTGCTTCTTGCAGACTGTATCATAGCAATATAGAACTGGTACCTTTAGCGTTGACACTGGTCATTCCTTGTTATGAGCTCATATGTTGGAGACAGATTTGGTTTTATTTCTATTTAAAAGCTTGAAGTAGAAGTATCTGGAAAACTTTCCACTGCCTGCACATCTTATGCAGCTGCGTGTGCCTTAGCAGAGTATGCTGTGCTGGTGGCAGAGAAGTCCCAACGTTCTTCAGCATAAGAGCAATTGAATTAAATGTGCTTAGGTTTGCTTGCAGCAGTAAAGCAAAGATACTGACACGCAACTGTTTTAAGCAGATCATGTTTTCTTTTAACGTTTAATTATTTGTTTATACTTTCTAGTGGATTATTTCAGGGTTTTAATCCACTGTTTCTGGAAGTGTCAAATACGTAAATTACTTATATCTTGTATGTTTAAATCTCCAAGTATTTATTGGATGGGAAGTTGGAAGTATGCTTTTGGGAAAATAGTTGTATTGTTTCCTGCTAATATCTGATAATACTTTTTGGTATGAATTTTTCTCATGAAAGAGGATTTTTTTGAGCACTTTTTAAAAGAAGGCTGTAGGAGGAAAACATTGTTCCTTTTCCATCTCCCACTGCTCCCCAAATACATTTGGGATCATTAAAAATAACACAGCATTTACTACTTGAAATTTGTAAATGATGGCTGTGAGCAAGAAGGGCAACAGACTATTTTTGTCCTTCAATTGCTGCAAAGGAGATTTAGATTTAACATTAGGAAGAAAGCTTCCTAGCTATAACAGCGATGGCTGAAGAAAGAAATGTCCTAAAATTATTTGAAATTTTAAGACTAGAATAGAATATTTCAGTTGGAAAGGATCTACAACGATCATCTAATACACTGTCTAACCACTTCAGGATTGAGCAAAAGTTAAAGCATATTTTTAAGGGCTTTGTCTTTAATTACCTCTTAAACATTGATAGGCTTGGGGCATCGGCCACTTCTCTAGGAAGTGTGTGCCAGTGTTTGACCACGCTCTTGGAAGATGAATGCTCCCTAATGTCCAGTCTAAACCTCCCATGGTGCAACTTTGAACCATTCTCACACATTCTGTCACTGGATACTAGGAAGAAGAGCTCAGCACCTCCCTTTTCACTTTGCTTCCTCAGGAAGCTGTGGAGAGCAAGGAGGTTGCCCCTCAGCCTCCTCCAAACTGGGCTTTCCAAACTAGTCCTTAGCCGCTCCTCACAAGACACGCCTTCCAGCCCTTTCACCATTTTGTTGCCCTGCTCACAAGGGTCGGGACGCATTCGAGTCCTGAACACCCTTCTTAAACCGTGGGGCCCAGAACTGCACCAGCACTCCCGGTGAGGCCGTGCCAGCGCTGAGCACACAGGACAACCGCCCCTTTTTCCCGCTGGTTGTGCGGTTTGCCCTCCTGGCTGCCAGGGCACACTGCTGACTCGCGTTGAGCCTGCTGCCCACCGGCCCCCCAGATCCCTGTCTGCAGCCATTCCTCTCCCAGTTCATACCTGTGCCCACTCAGCCACATGAGCACACTGCTGGCTTGTGTTCAGCTAATGGACATTCAGCTGATAGAGCTGGTCTCTTACAATTTCACTGTCCTCGAATGGAAAGTCTCTGTTCCCACTCTTGTGGTCCTCTGACTTCTAGAGGACTGGACAGCCTGAGGTCCATCAGTATTATTAAAAACTGAGGCAAAAAGACATTGAATGCCTCCAGCTTTTCTTAATCTCTATTAGCTGGGTGGCCATCTTCAACAAGTATTGGTTCAATGTTTTCTCTAGACCTCTTCTTGCTATTAATATACTTAAAGCCCTTCTTGCTATCTGACACAACACCAGGCAGTTTCAACTCTAAGCTTTGGCCTTTTATGTCTTCTCCCTGCATATATGAATGACAGCTCTGTACTCTCCCTGCAAAGCCTGACCTTGCTTCCAGAGATCATACAGTTTCTTTTTCCTCTTGAGCTCCACGAGGAGTTCCTTGTTCTGCCAAGCTGGTGTTCCACCACACTTGCCTGACTTAAGACACGATAGAAGGGGCTAAACAATTGTCAGGAACAGTTTACATGTGATTGATCTATGTTGGGGCAGGCTTACAGCTGAGTGACATTTTAAGCTTCCTTCTAGCCTTATTATCTAATTTTTAGGGTTTTTTAAAAAAAGGGGTTAAAATTATGTGGCTTTTTTATATAACAGCCAAAATTTAAAATAGTGGTCTTTAAGATAAACTTAAAGTTGATTATCTGTAGCTTCTGCATGTATTATTCTGTTTAACAGAAAATATTAAATTTCTTCAAGCTCCAGTTAACGAAGTTAAAAGTAATGCAACTGCAAAAGTGAAGTCCACAAGAAACAAAGCTGGCAAAGGTATGCACGAACTTTTTCTGGCTCCAATCATCATTGTCTTTAATAAAATAATTTCATACTAACTTTTTGTGAACATACAGATACAAAAACCATTCAGCCTTCATACTCCACTGTAGATTTTAAAATTTTATTTAAAAGATTAAAGTAGTCTGGTCTGTGGAAATTTTTGTGCTCTTAGCATCTCCCAACAACACAGATTTCAATGAAAAAAAAAGTCTGACTACAGGATTTCAAGATAATTTGGCCACAGTCATTTACAGTAATGTACAGGTTTTTATGGAAGAAGTGGTACATTGAGGATTTTCTGTTCATTTTGTTTTGTCACCACATTCTGTCTGGGGTGACTGCATATTTATACGTTTCAATGCAATATCAAACACTGAAAGATACAAAACTACTTTAAGAAAATAAATGCTATCATGATAACTAAAGAGGCTTTTGCTTATACTTAGGACAACGGAAAGCAGCAACAGAAGTGAGGTCTGTGAGCAGAAGAAAAACAAGCACAGCTGTAAAATGCAGTAGTGAAAGGTAAATCCTTTTCTCTCCACCATCAAAATTGTGCTTGTTCTAGCAAGGAAGTTTAATTAAAATGTTTTTCAAAATCTGCATCTTTAACATCCTCTATTCCTAATACACAGATATTTAAGAAAATAAATTTTTTTGAACTGCTCCTTTTGAAACAATAGCAGGTTTGACAGCTTTGCATTTTATTATCATTGCCTAAGAGCCTGTAACTTTTTTTCCTTTTTTGCATTTTGTGCATCGAATTAACATACATTCTAGCTGACAAAAGTTAGATTCTTGGCTTACATTATTACTCTTCCAATCACTCTTTCTGCTTTTTTACTAACTGTTCTGTGGAGAAATCAGATTTTTAATTTTTTTATTTAAATTCCTTTTCCCCTTCCACTTTCTTGTTGCTTGTTTCTCAACATATAGTTGTCAAGCTTCTAGAAGTGACTGATGAGTATACACAATGCATTCCTTCCCTTAGGATCTTGTAGGATATAAGCATTAAAATGACATTCTTTGTAATTTTCAGCTGTGCTCACTGTTTCTCAAGCAAGTAATCCATGGACTTTAGGGTAACCAGGGTCAGTCGTTCCCATTTGCCTGTTTGATGTGTTTCCTTTGATAGCATGTAATCTTTTGGGGGCTTTGCATATTTTGCAACTGCTGACACTTGGTTATCTTTACTACTGTATCACTTTGGAAAGCATTAATATATTCTTCTTAAAAAATAAAGTTTATAATTAGGAAGAAGTACTTTTGCTCTTTAAGGACCATGTTTCAAATTTGGTAATATAAAAGCAGTTCAGTTTGCTTAGTCTTTTTGGCCTTACTTTAAAATATTTTGTATTTCAGTGGTGATGAAATTCCAGAATCGGTCCCAGTGTCAAGTTCAAGGCCTTCAAGGCGAGCAAAAACAGTGGCACTGGAAAAAACAAGAATGAATCTTTCAAAACTTTTGGAAAGGGAAGCAGATCAATGAAGACAAAAGAAGAGAAAGCATCATTTGCTAATGCTGGTAGTTAACATCAGATTTGAAAAATGAGATTTGTTTTGTTGTTAGTATATTTAAGTCTATTATATGATCATTTAGAATTCTAGATTTTTAGGAACTTTTTTTAAAAATAGATGCTTTTGATTATTTTCCTGATATGGAGTCCATCATTCATGTAATAAAAACATAATAAATATTACCTGAACAAAACTTGGATTTTTTTTTTTTTAATGTTATAGAGGAGAATGCTTTTTGTCTGCAAATAAAAATTGCTGTTGGTGGCAAGTACTTAATAGTTAATGCTTTTTTGATGTTTAACATCATTCAGAGAACGTTTGACCTAGAGTGGTTGCTTGTGATGGCAGCAATTTTGAATGTACCTACCTTTAATGCACATACTTTCTTCATTTATGAGCACGTGGATCTGCTGACCAGGTTTTTATGGTTCATGTTAATATAAAATAGAATTAATCTTAATTGTGAATTCTGCTTTCTCCAGATATGTGTCCACTTTATTTTAAATAATGTCAAAATGGTAAAACTGAGTTACTGACATAGGTCAGTTACTTAGGTTTGTTACTTAAGTAACAAACAAGTTACAAACCTAAGCCTGGAAGCTTGCTACTGATCTTAACTTTGTTATATAAAATCAGTGATGTACTTTTAGAAAAGCATAGAAATATTCGTGGTACAAAATAAGATCCAATAAGGAATACTTAAGTACAGAAAGAGCAAAGAATGAAATACTGTGTAAGGTCTGTGTGCTGTCCTTTTAAAATAGCATACAATTGTGATTTCTTTGTAGCTTTGAAGTTCACAACCCTTTTTCTAATGACATATTTAGGAATAGTCATGGGTTTTACAGACAATAGAAGATTAAAGTCCATGTAGTAGTCACTGGTGGCTGAGCAGATTCACTCTGGAAATGCCAGTTTTTTGGTTTGGAAACAGCCAGTCATCTCTGTTACAATACAGATAATGTCCAAGGCAGATTGAGAGAACTGTCAGTTGCTTGACATGTGCGTGTCAGCTACTGATGCTGACCGTAGGTTTCTAAGGAATTTGCATTTAAAATAGGTAACTATACTGTAAATGATCTCTGGTAATTCTCAGAAATGGCTTAGGGACCCAAGGGAAAAGCAGCGTTCCCAAAGTGTAGTGCCCAACTATTATGCTATTTTCAAGCTTGCATATAGGAAATGGGCAGGACTGTGTTGCTTTTCCTCCCTTTCAGATTTTGTTGGAAACTTGTCAAACCACAGAATGCCATGACACACTTTTCTGCTGATATTTGCTATTCAGGAGCTTATGTAACTGTGAATTATTTTTATTCATCTTTTTAAACAAAACTCTGAAGTCCTGAGCTCCCTCTTTTGATAATTCTTTTCTTCAAATCCTCAACTTGTGTTCTAGTGTGAGTTTGCATACGTGCAACCACTTGAGATCAGAGAGAGTGTCCCCTTGACTGAGCATAGTTCCAAAGGGTGAAGTATATGTTTTCAGTTGTTCAGTTGATTGTCAGTCAGAGCTTCACTTGTGCTTTAAAGTTTAAGTGTTTGGGTTGGTTTTTTTTTTAATTTCAGTTATGAGTTGTCTCTCACCCTCACTGTTGAGTAGTTTGCTCTTCTGCCACTAATACACTTTCAACACCTGGTGCTAGTTGGTTAAAATGAGTTTCTAGGAAAAGCAGGAGCAATAAAAATTTATAAAGGCTTCTCTGCAAATGCCTTCCTGAATAATTTGAAGTTTTGCCTTGCTGTTCTGTTGTGCCTTGCCACACACGCAGGTTCTGTCTCTGGCATCTCTTAGGAATGCTGTGCTGAAAAGATCAGGTTTCCCTCAAGTCACCCCTCAGTGGATGTCTCTGCTGTGGATGTGGCTTCAGTGGTGTGTATTAATGGACAGCAGCCAGTGACAAACTGGCGTGAGTTCAGTGGAGGCCCCCGGGCTGCTGGGGGGCTGGAGCACTTGCCCTCCGGGGAGAGGCTGAGGGAGCTGGGCTTGTACAGCCTGCAGGTGTTGGGAGGACCCCCAGTTTACCTACAGGGAGCATGCTGAGGAGATGGAACTGAGCTCTTTGTTGCATATGATGGGAGGGGAAAAAAACAGTGGGTTTAAGTTGAAACTCAGACCAGAATATGAGGAAAAGGCAGTGGAACAAGTTGAGAACAGTTGGAACAGGTTGCCTGGAGAGGCTGTGCAGGCTCTGTCTGAGGAGGTTTGCCTGCTGTGACCTCACAGCTGGCCTGTAGCACTGCAGACCTCCTGAGAACCCTCTGTGCATGAATTACTCTGTGAACCTCTTTTGGGCTAGAAACCTCGCCAGCAACTGGCACATAATTTCCAGCCTCTCTGGGTCTTCTCCTGCCCTGCTCCCTGTCTTCTGTGCAACAGGAAATTTGGTATGCTCATGCAAAATTACTTCATCTTTTAAGAAGGATGGCTGCTTCACTACAGGGTAGGATAATCAGATGCATGTTGTATTTTTCAAAGCTGATTATTAGCAATAATCAAGGTTTAAACATACACAACTGACTTTCTCATAAAGTTGCATGTGGTAGCAATAGAGTATATCTGAAGGGAGTAAGGAGACAAGTCTGGAAGTATCTTACTGCATGCAGTGAAAAAATCGACTTAGTGTGCATTAATCCTTGTAGCTTAAAAAATGTTGCTGATTTTTATTTACTTTATTTCTGTGCGTTGAAAGTACCTAACTTGTTGGCTGCTTAATTAAGGAATAAAATGTTAATCCCTAAAATATTCTAATTGATTTAAAACCTGCCTCTTTGTTGCTCTGAACCAATTATTGTGCATCCTCTCTCTTTTTGCTGGCTAAACACAACAGGGTGTCAAACACGAGCCACAGTAGACCTAGACCTGATTCAATATCAAATGATGATAAAATAGTAGTGGTGATTTGTTGTCAAACTTAAAATGATCCCATGTTTATTTCTACACTAATTTTTGTTTCTTAAAACCAGTTTTGTGACTGTTTGCTTGTCTAACCAGTCTCTTCCGACTACACACTAAAAGACTTTCTCTTGATTAGTCTCCTTTTGCTGGTTGCTATCTCAAGACAAAGGGTGAGTGTTGCACCAAGAACATTTCTTTTTCTAATTTTGTAGTTTGTCTGACTTAGAATTGGGTAGTGAGCTTGGGTTGGGCCTGTATCTGACTCCCATCTGAAACTCACTGTGCCACAAAGGAAGGGATCATAATTGTTAAAGTTGATGAAAACAGACAGCTGCTTGGAGGTGACATGTCTGGAACAGAAAGGTTCTGGTTTTTACCTGGTCTTTCAAATGAGAAAGTTCACATGGCATCTCCTTCAGGCGCGCAAACAAGATACCGGCTGCATCAGTTCTACTGCTTGTGACTGGTTTTATGTTCCTCTTCGGACAGCCCTGACTCCTTACTGTTCTTTGTGCTTTGGTGAGGCCCCCCCGAAGGTCACTTCAGTGCCTCTTCCCCAGGAAGTTTAATTCTCTTTTTGGCTTTCTTGCCCCACAGAATACAAGTGCATTAAATAGTTGAGCTCTATAAAGACTCTAGACAGTGTGATGATGAATGTTCACTTGTTCTGCACTGTCTGACACTTCAGTGACTTGATATCCTTGTGGGATCTTGTGCAACTTACCGGAATTCACAACAATCTCATTTCAGTTACTAGATTGTAACAGTAAACCAACAAACTTCTTCACAGAAGAACTGCATCTCCACTTTTAAGTAAGATGATCATTTTAAGTGAATCCTTAAAACCTGTGTTTTATAAAATACAGTGTCTGTCCAAGGAAACTTCCTTCTGGAAAATTAGTCCTTGGCAAGTAAAGGACAGAACCTAGAAGTTGAATTCAGCAGCCTCTACTCTAGCTCTTGAATGTATGACTCCAGAAAAGAGAAATATATCATATGGTTTTATTCTAACACTTTTGTTATAGCTCTATTAATAAAGTTTTGATGAATGAAGTACATGAACCTAAGGCTGATCTAAGCATGGAATGTCTACAATTTAGTCAGCTATAACCATTTACTACTTCTTTGAGTAGAGCTTAAAATTTTGATGTTTACATTGAATTTCTAAAGTACACCAGAAAAAAAATGAAATAGGAAGAGCATTTACATCCATTTTAATTGGTGGCAGGCATAAATTCATAAAAACAAAAGGGGAAGAAAGACCATTAAGCAGAAACCTCAAAAAGTGCAGATACAGATTTGTTGAATGACAATCTTTCAAGAGCTTCTCCTGCAGCCTTGGCCTTTCTTTTAGACATTACAGTCATTAAACACTGTCACACAGAAGTTCTCAAGATAAATGAAGATAAAAGCTTACTGCAGAAACAATCTGCTTGTTCAGTACATTTCAATCCATTTTCAAAGGAGATATCCTCAGATAATTTACCTTTTTACTGCTCTGCTTCGAGGTAGTCGGTCTCCACCTGTTACAGATTTGTTTGAATTGTTGTTATCATAAATCTTTACATGGTGACCTATGCCACAAATTACAGAATATATTAATTTTCGTGCACAAAAATAAAATTGGGAAATAATAATTAAAGAACATAGAAAAATCACAATACTATTGAAGGGGAACATCTGATTCTGATATAAATTTGTACTGCAAGAATTTCATGGTGGTCAGATGTGAAACTTCATATTTAAAAAAAGAAAAAGTACATCAAAATGAATAATGCTAGTAGTGATATAAAGCCAAATCACACAAGATCATTTCAAGATCAATGTAATAAGTGCTTATTATTCAGCAGAAAAAAAAATCAGGAACAATGTACAAAATAATAGTGCAAGAACAGCTGCAATCTATTTGTTCTCATCAGTTTTGAGATTTTGGTTAAAAACTTTACAGCTGGCGAGAGATGCTGCTGAAAAACTCAGATTCCACTCAGTGGGCTGATTAAGGCACATCTTTATGGACTTCAAATGTTCATTTTCTGTGTTCATGTCTATTGAATTCTGCGGCTCCGAGACTTTCACTTGTAGTGTGCTGTGAGAAAAGAAGTGGGGGTGGGAGAGGGGGAAAAAAAAAATGAGAAAAAGTTTAGTACACTTTCTTCCTCCCAGGCAAACAAGCAAACTGCTAAGAGGCAAGATGAGGTGGTGGCAGATTGCATGTACTGTTGGTTTTTTTTGCTCTTTTACTGCACTACGTTCCAAGAAACACTGATATCAGAACCTGACTGTGCTGTACTCTCCGTGTTGTAAAAGTAGCTCGGGCTTGGTGTTGCTGAGGTCCTGCCACTTCGCAGAGACTGTCCTGGGCCGCTCTCGCGGTAGCGCCCGCCTTGGCCCAGAGGAGGTGTGGCTGCAGGCTGGCCTCTCCATCGCGTCCAGCTGACTACTGCAAAACCGTACAACAGGAACCCAGCAACAATCTGGGGTTGGGTTTTTCTGCTGACATTGTTAATTCAGTACAGCTGCAAAAGCACTAGTAGAGAGACAGTTTTTATTTTGTTTCAAATCCAGGAAAATAAGTAATACAAAGAAGGGAAGCAAATCCAGGCCTTTGTGGGGATCACTAAGCAGGCTAGTACATAAGTGTGTGTGGATTGAATCATACTCTCATCATTGCCATACAGGATCACAGAATGGAATTATAAAATGGTTTGGGTTGGAAGAGACCTTTAAAGATCATCTAGTCCAGCCCCCCTGCAATGAGCAGGGACATCTCCAACTGGACCAGGTTGCTCAGAGCTCTGTCCAGTCTGAATGTTTCCAGGGATGGAGCATCTAAAACCTCTCTGAGAAACCTGTTCCAGTGTTTCACCACCCTCATCGTAAAAAATTTCTTCCTTGGTATGTAAAGCACTGCAATTGCGCATACTCAGAATACAAGAAGGTAGAGTTTGGAAATCCTAATTTCAAAACTCTCCATCCCTACTATTTTTTTTTTTACTGCCTACCTCCTGCAGTGATTTGTGTCAATTCATTGTTACCATCCTTCTCAAAGATTTCAAGAACTGCAAGAGTAATACAAAATTAGAAATACTTCTAATTCCTGAGATACTAAAAATAAAGCTCTGTGTATTGTAATTAAGGGTGGTGGTAATGATCATGCTCTAATCTACCTGCACACAGTTTTTCCTATCAAAGGGGTGTTTAAGCAGCAAGAGTATCTCTTAATGGCTCTTACTTGCTGCATTTCAGGAAACAAGGTCCATCATGGGACTTTGGTGCAAATTATGAATCTTGATAATCAGACAAGCTGCTGAAGTAGAGTGGTCACATGGATGAACAGTCTAGCTGAGGACATTCAGTTATTATAAGGCTATAATCTAAAACATAGTAGCCTGTGTTATCAAATACTATTGTCTGACTTTCTGATTGAACTTTTTCTTATGTCAAGAGGGAGAGACAGCTTGTGTAACAGCTAAAGTGAGAATTCATTGTTATTTTTCACAGATATCTAAACCACAATTTTCGTTCTTTCACTTTTTACACAAGCTCTCCGGAAGGCTGTGACATGGTAGTGAAACAGGCATTTCTGATTTACTTAAACTAGTTCCTAACCCTTCGTAACTGGGGTGCTGCTCCCATGCCCTGCATTTCCTTGTGTCCTTATTTTTCTGCCTCTATATTTTGTCTTCTTTTTGCCCTGGACCCTTTTCCTCCAGGCACACACTCTCGTTGCTCTGATCTTTTCCTGCTGTAGGAAACACAGGGTGCAAGTGTAAAGGACAGAGAAGTAAAACTTTAGTCAGCAAGGTTACTTTCTTGAATATACAATCCCTTCAGACTTGAACCTTTGCCCTCACTTGCTTTGAGGAAAGTCAAAGCCTTTTCTCATGACCATGGGATTAAGTGTATATATGAGACGGTGCTAGGGCTGACTTTGGAAGTCTTGCAGCTATCCTCACCCCTACCGACTGTGTGCTTTCCAGGCATGGCCAAGTAGCAAAACTTCATAGGCCTGGAATATTGTTTTGCAGTCATTGGGGTTTTTTGTGTTGGTGTTTGGTGGGGTTTTTGTTTTGTTTTGGTTTGTTTTTTTTTCATGGTGGTGGTTGTTATCCAAAAGGATAACAAGAAATTGCAAACTATGAAGCAGTATGTACTTGCAAAGTGCTTTACAGACCAGCATTTCTACTGTCTTTTAAGCAGTAGATGCCCAGGATTAAGCACGGTTTGTGTAAGTGCCAGACAAAAAGCTAAAGATTCAGGCTTCTCAAATGATTTGTTATGTTACTTCTGTATATGAACTAGGATTTGGTGTTACTGTGACCTTCCCATTTGCTTGGACTGCAAATGAAAATGCAAAGTGCTGTAATACTACAAACCTGCACTTTCTGAGCAGTTGACTCTCTGAGGGACTGTTCTATAGTTTTTGTATAGGTTTCTCTAAAAGGTGTAAAAGGCAGGACTGAATTTGTAAAACTAGAACTGCAGTATATGCTCGTGATTGTCATGCAGTAATTTATCTCTTCCAGAAGAACTTTAGGAAACTTGAGAGTTGCCATTTTAAGAGAACACATAAAAACAGGAGTAGAAAAATGTTATTTTCTTTCCAGTTCCTCAGTATGGGTTACATCAACATAAAGCCTCAAGTATTTTAGGGAATTTCACCTTGATAAGGTGGAAAATAATATGGTTAGAGATTTGCATTAATATACTTATTAACCGAGAAGAACCTAATCTTTCATCTTGCTTTTCATTTTTACCTGTAGTGATTTATTTTCTAGCTATTGATGTAACAAGGTATGAAAGTGATGTATATAAACAGTAATTTTAGAGCAGAGAATGTAATTAAGGCATAAAATTAAACAGAAGCAGCTGAATTTCTCCAGCCAGAAGCATCAACATATTCTACTCTAAATTTTATTTCACACCGCTTACAAAAGGTGCACCGTGCATTAAGCATTCCTAGCAAAACAAAGAGGTGTTTCATACAGCAACCCTCCTGTCAGGAAGAACTGAGGTTACAGCCTGACACTACCAGAAACCATGAAGCCTATTTCAATAGAGCTTGGAATGAGGCTGTAGAGTATCCACAACCTCCTTCTGGAGTTCTCAACTACCAAGGCTTGCATCAGTAAGGGGATGGAGGTCCCTTTAACTTCCTAGACAACAGGCATTTACTGATCTTATATAATGGTCTCTAAAAAGGTTAGAATTTCCAATTCTGAAGCCATCTATTTACTATTCCAGCTATTATCCTCTGTTTTGTTTTTATTCACTTGGAATTGACTGTTAATCAGCTTCCACACATGGTTTGTGGAAGTCAACTACAGGTGCTTCTGTAACATGGAACATAAATTCCAGCTGTGGCATATTCAATAGTTCTGCTTTCACTAGTGAATTTGAAGACAGGCCAACAATGCTAAAAGCCCGGTGAAAAAGAAGAAAACAGTCCTTTCCATTTCTTTCTTTAGTTTTACCTAAGTTATTGTTATGATAACAGAAATAGTGATTTTTTAACAGGAAGATGTGAGAGCAGTACTATAGAAGTTGATAGGCTTCCAAGAACAAAAAAATAATATTCTTTGAGCTTCTTATTTTCTGTGCAGTTTGGATCTCTGTTCTTCAGGAAAAACAGGAATTTGACACCTGCCTTATGAAAACGACAAAGTTAAAAAAAAAAATCTGGCTAGCTTAAGTCCATACATTTGTTGAATTACTCTGTCTACGACAAGTCAAGGCCATGCAGAAAAAGTAGGAATAGGGATAAATGTTTCTTGTGTGTTTGTATGCTGTAAAACGACTACAAAGGTATCACTGTAGGGTTATATTTTTCTAAATATTTCTTTTGCAACAGTTACTTCATGGATAAAAACATCTCCTTCCCAACTAGCCGAGAGCTAGGTTAAACTGGTTTTTACCCTCTTGTCTGACAAAAGTTCTGCAAACTGCACTTGTTAAACACCATCATCAGTGATGTGCAAATTGACAGCTTGGAAAGTGTAAGAGCATTCATGATACATAGCACTGATTTGAGGCTTTTACAGAAAGGTTTCAAAGGTACTGAGTAGAAATAATAAGACTTTAGCAGCATAAAAAAATTTCTCTGTACAAACTCAAACATTTCCAGGAAAAGTAAGCAGTGGAATATATTAGGTTAAAACCTACAATGACTATAGTAGCCTCAGCATGCTTTCCAACAGAGATTGATTTGATAATGCAACATACATTGAAATTAAAGTAAACCAAGCGTGCACAATTTATTGTCTCTAAAATATAAACATCTTTCCACAATGCCAAATGCAACAACAAAGAACTCTAGAAAGAGATTTTTTTAATGTCTCTCTCCTTTCCGTTTATCAGATGGATTCTCATTGTAATAAGAAATAACATTTTTCAGCTGAGTGGATGGAATCCCGTTTGGAAATCTGAGAGGCAGAAAGAAATGCCCTGGAAATAGATGGCATACTCAACTAGATCAAAGCAAGCTGGAGAGATAAGCAATATACAGGCAGTTTTTTAAAAATCAGACATAAATACTGGGTTTAACACAGCTGGAGTACTAAGACAAATAAAACAATGCAAGACAGAACACCAAGACAATAGGTGAACTGAATGGAGACAAAAAAGACTAAAGTCAGAACTAGCCATAGTCCCAGACTGAAATTATGGTGGAAAAGTTCATTTTGCTCTTCACACTAGCTCAAAAATGTTTTATAAAAAAAAAAAAAAAAAAAAAAAGGATGGGAAGAAGAAATGGGAATAAAATACGTATGAAATGTATGAGAAAGATAACTAAAAGAGGCTAGTAGGAATTTGCTGAGCACTTGTGGCACATCAGTGAAAGAGGATTATTTACTCTAAGATTAACTTGCACTGAGACAACATTATATAGCAGTGGATGTTTGTTGCACCTTTTACATCACTAACTCATCTTCAAAGAACACAGCACCATAGTAAAAGCAAACTGACAACAGTTTCAGAGTGCACTCACAGACATAACATGACCTTCTCCCCAAACCATTCAGCTATAGAAAATGTTCTCACTCCCTTAAACATAACAGATCATAGGCAACATAAAAGGTTTAAATTGCAACTTCACCGTGAAAATTGGAAACTGAAACTAGTACAAAAAAAAAATTAATCAGACTTGTGCAGTCATGGAAGTACAGAGCTCAGTCCTGATGACTCCCCAAAATACAGGACAGAGTTGAACGTATGTTGGCAAGTTTAAATATAGACAACATTCCTGCCTCCTTTTTCAGTTATAATTATTCAAAGCAGGGTAAGTAGTTTAGAACTTGGATCCTTTTGACAAGAATCACTATGTTTTGTGGTAATACAGATTATTTAGCAGTCCACAGAAGGCACGGGGTTCTTAAAGAACAAGGAAGCAAAATATTAATGTAAACTCTCACTGAAATGGGCATGAAGAAGTTATAACATTTTAGAACATAATTTACTAGTGATGATAGCACTAACCTGTTAAAAGAAAAAATAGTCCTATGATCTCAAATTGTTCATAGCATACTGTCTTCAAAGATCTTGGAAACAAAAACCAGCTAATAATCTAACAGTTGAAAGGAAGTACCATTAATTTTATGATGAACAATTAATTCTTAGCATCTAGGCATCACTGGGAAACAAGTCTGCCTCTGATCATCAGTTCCATGAAAGAACACTACCTATATTCTACACATTATTAGAAGTAGCATACAAATAAATTTTAAAAACCCTAAACACCTGCTATGCTCATGAGTACTATTGCATTTGCCTTAGAAACATACTGTAACAGAAAAAAGTTTTTGCTCTTTTTATTCTACTTAATAATAATGAAAAATGGTTTTGAACAAGGTACAATAAAGCTAAGGCTTGGAGGGTCAGAACTACATCTGTTGGTTCAACCTGTTCTCAGAGGAAACAGAATGCCACCATCTCAATACTGTGACGAAGGCAGCTATCTAAATTTTGTCATTTGTGCTGGATTAAGATCAAATCTTCAATTCATAATAGTTTTTTGACATTACAAATCAAATTATGTTATGGAGGGATGTCATCTCAGAAATAGAATGAGACAGTCCCTCGGTGGTTTATAACCCACCAGACTTCTGAATTAAGGAAGGTCAAATAATAATTTGCAAATAAGTCATTTCCTTTTCTGAGATTTCTACTACTTAAATATAATTTAAAACCAGCTGTGAGTAATAAACTGATAAATATGAAACGTCTCAGCAACAAATATGATCTACAAAAAAATTTCTTTGAACACATGTCTATGGAATTTTAAACTTGAAACACAGGTAATAACAACCACCACAATTTCAAGAATAGATACCTTAAGTATAGCTCTTAAATCTTTACTTGCACTGTAAATTTCCTTAAATTTAAAAAACATTGTTACTAAATGGCTTGAAATTTATGCTACATGCCCAATAAAAACACCAAAACCTAACTTTAGGTACTTCTCTTTTTCCAAAGTTTAGCCTCCATTCCAAATGAAAAACATGACACATATATATAAGAGCACTATCTAAGTAAGTATAAGAATACTTTTTTGGATTAAGAAAAATATCATATGGCATTCTTACAGCTTCTAGACAATTTTTCAGCCAGGCTTTGATTTCATGTACAGAATCCATTTTTTGAATAAAGAAACCATTATTTGAAGCAAATAATATTTCAGCAGTTTGAAATAGACAACTTTAAGGACAACCCTGAGTCAGTAAAATATCCAGTATAGTCTCTGCATATTTGTAAAATCTGCACCTTAGATAATAGAAACCTATGACAAGATCCATCTGAAAAGACTGATTTCCTAAGTTTCTCAAATTTTTTGTATGCATGTATTTTAAGACAAAATGTAAATGTCATTCTAATTCCTGATGGGACCACAATTTAGAAATATTCAACCCTGGACTGCAAAGTGAAAACAAAGAATAAGAATACTTACATAAGACCTGCTTGGAAAATCATGAATGTAGTCACATTAATCACTAACAGCTTGACAACTGATATAACACATTCAAAACCAGGTAGAAATGCATAGGCTTATGATTTTGAAAGGATTTTAAGCCCTAAACTAATGTTAAATTAAGGCCATTTCTACTGGTAGGCAAGTAGCAAGAAAAGCAGGTCTAAGTCAATCATCACTGAAAAAAAGTGCTACAGCCAAGTTAAGATACCTGGCCCACCTACAGATGGGGTATTTTTACGTGATAAAAGACAGAAGCACAGATTCCTTTTATGTGTGCCTAGAAGGAGAGACAGAAAGGAGCATGTGGCAGTAAGCAGAGGATGGAGAGTAGATGAGCTGGCACAGCCACTGAAAAAAAAGTTTTTAAACTTCCCGTCTAAACTGAATTTGTGGTAAGGAACCAATAAAGCTGAACGCAGACATAAGTCAGGTGAGTTTCTGATACTGAAAGAACAAATCAGACAGTAATATGTCAGACTGACAAAAGAATACAGAAAAAAAGCCTAGGTCTCCATAAAGCATGAAGTTTCTCATTAAAGATTTACATCCTCTTTTAAGAGCAAGACATACCATTGTTTGTACTCCAAAGAACACTGAAGAATAATCTAAGCAGCCTTTACAGATGTCTAGAACATGAGAGAAATCAGCATCAGAAAAAGCTCCCCTTCCTTCAGTTATGAAAAATTGGAAAGAGAAACAGAAATTGCTTGACCTGTTCCACAAGAACAGAATGTGCAATTTGCCATGAGAATGGGAGCAGAAACAGTAACTTTTCTAGAATTATGAAGTGTCCAGAGCTGTTTGACCCAAAAGCATGGAGCTAGGAAGACAAAGTCTGCTTATATTTACATCCTGATTTTGGAAAATACATGTATCTTTACACTGTAGGAAAAAAAAAGAGAAGTTACCTGGGCTTCAGTAAGAAAAAAGTTGATTAAAAGGCAGGCATGGCTATTTAGAAAAGATTTTCCATACCTGGGCTTGAAGAAATCTACAACAAAAGCTGACTGACATCTTGCTCATATGGTACGAATCTCTTCTCAGGTGTAAGACATAGTACAGACCAGCAGAACTACACCATGATAAATAT
This sequence comes from Athene cunicularia, assembly GCF_003259725.1. Classification (NCBI taxonomy): domain Eukaryota; kingdom Metazoa; phylum Chordata; class Aves; order Strigiformes; family Strigidae; genus Athene; species Athene cunicularia. The sequence continues at coordinate 16,702,264 of NW_020799098.1, forward strand.
AGAGTAAAAAACAGAACAGGGAATAAAATTGGGGTGCACTCATTCTGCAGTGCTCCTTAAGAGTATGCTTTGGCACTCACAAACACACAGCTTGGAAAAAAAGAAAGCTGATGCATGATCTGAGAATCAATTAAAGTTTGGTACTAAAGGAGAGCAAAGTATGAAGAGAGGATGCGGATGAATGTTAAATAATTGGAGTGTAATGGTTTGAACAGTGGTTCAGACGTGAGTCTGAATAAAATAAATGAGTAAAAGCAATGTCATGACATAAAAAACAGTACAGCAGAGACCACAGTAAAGTACCAATGCAGGTTAGACATCTTTAACATGGGCAGCTATAGTGGATCACATAAGAAGCACGAGTCAGTAGCTGTAAAAATACAAGTATCATGATACAGAAAAAGCAGTGGGACAGCTAACACTGGAAGAGATAGCCAATGACAATGGTGTAATTTTCATTATGGGAGCTAAGCCATTATGAGAAGTGGTTAGACATCCTGTTTGGGCTCATCAGCCCCCCTGAAAAACTCTGCATGTTTTCTACACTTCTGTGAGAGGAAAAAAGGTAGAAAGCTGCAGGTCTGTAACATAGCTAGTCTGACTTACTAAAGTGAGTAATATAACAGTGTTGACAAAAATCACACACTGAGAAAAAAAATAAAGGGAGCATTTAGACAAGAAAAGAAGTCAGCTGAAAGATAGTAACCCAATAGGAGGAGAAAAAAAAAACAGATGGGAGGAGATAGGAAATTCAAAATGATACCTTATGCATTGAAAGAAGAAGATGGAGAAAGATGGTTCTCAAGAACAGCATTATTTTATAAAGGTATATTGCAACCAATCAAAACATTATTTTGAGTCATACGCTGGTTAGGAACCTGATAAAAATGTGTGGAGAACATTTTAATTATTGCTCAGTTACAAGAACTTCAATATTTTATTTGATTAGCAGTAAAAGATTTTATGTTTTCTATCTTTTCGTAAGGCAATATTTAAAAAATACTTGTGAACAAAGTAATTTAAAAATTCCAGTTAACTTCTAAATTGGGACCTCAATCTAGGTTCTATATGCAGTATTTCAAAGAGGTGATTTTCTCTTAAAATGGTACATTAGGAATATTCTCAGTTCATAGGTAGCACGTATCCCTATACAAATATATATAGGTACAGGTCTATAAATCATACATTTCTATACACTTGTATTTGTTAAAAAACGTAACTTGGATTTCCAAAAATTTTCTTTTTTTAAAAAAAATATTTAATAGTACCTTTTAAATAACTAGGAAGTCTAGGAGGTAGACTTTGTTAATGAGGACTCCAAAAACTTTCTTTGCTAGATTACACACCCAAGAACATCATCATGTTTTATATTACACTGAAACCACAAAGCATGGCACTGACTCAGTTACCACAAAGAGTACAAGCGTCAAACTGTGATGTTGTAGTGGTGTATGCATGTGAATGCAAAATGCTGTTCTTAAAATCCTGGGCTTCCCATATAAAACAATTTCCATTCAGACACATCCATCTAATTAGTTGTTGATCACTGTAAAAATATCTGGCTTAATTAAAATCTGAGGGCTGTCAACAGCTTTCAGAAACCCTTGGTATGCTTGCGAACACTCAAGATTCAAGGCCATTTTAAAGGGCAGAGTTTCATGTTGACCATAGGAAACACCAGAGAAAAAAAAGCCTTATGATAAGAAAATGTTGTCCCTAAAATATGGCAAAAATCTTATTTGTATTAAAATACTATCCAGTTACCAAATGAATACAAGGAAGAGGGAAGATGAAAAATGAAATATTATTTCTAACAGCTACCAAATGTTTACCTACATTTGAAACAAAATTTCAGAGAATAAAATTTAGAACTACTCCATAAAGCCCTGCAAACAAATATTTAGACTTTCTCGTGAAATAGTTTAAAATAATGAAAGCATTTCTACTAGTCTCAAATCTTGTCTAAACAATATATTTAAGGCACAACTGTGTAATTATAGCAAAATGAAAGGACACTGCCAGCAAATGGATAAACAATGAATAAATGCAGCATGATATTTGGCTTGAAAATCTGAAGAAGGTGTCAGATCACCACAGGGCACACTACAACTATCTTTTGACTGAGTGAAACAGGAATTAGGGAAGGAAAATCTATGTAAGTACATGCAAACAACAGCCCAAGCCCAGTCATCTCACACCACTCCCTCAGTTCTGGAACCAGAACCTGCATTTTTTGAATATAACAAACTGAAGATTCTGTATAAGACACTTTACAAAAATTTGATGAAAGACGAAAAACCACCACTAGCTTTAGCGTATATGCAATAGAGAAATGCAAACTAAGGCAGAGTACACGTGCCTCTATGAATTAAACCATCTTTCTTGAACAGGAATATTTTTCCGGAGCTCAACAACAAAATAAGGAATTGTCTCAGCATAATTAACCTTCTTTGTGATGGTCAGACTATATAAATACTTTATTTACAAGTTACATCATCACAGGCTGTGTTGATTGACCTTTATCCCTTTCTATCTAACAACAATCAAAGCTCTGCTTTAAGGCTGTAAACTCTTACCAGAAGAGAGTTTTAAAAAGGATACATACTTGTTATATTTTAAAAAACCTAGGCAAGCCTGGGAAAACTATTATTTTCCAGAGAAAGGCTGAAGCAGAAAGACAGAAGCCTGTCTATACATAGTATTACCAGTTCCTTAAACAAAACTGAAAAATGTAACCATTTCCTCAGGACAAATAGGGAAGCGTGAGTTTCTCAGTTTTTGAGGAAATAAAATAAAAAAGAGATAGAAAACCAGTACTGAATAATTTGATGAACACTCCCACCCCCAATTTACATATAAATCTGCATATACAAATCCTACACAAAGACTTAATGGTCATGATACTAAACTACAGAAATTTAATTGAAGGTAAAGGAAATGAAAGACTACAGAGTTGAGTTCTTTCAAAGAAGTCTACTATTCAAGTAAACAAAAGTAAAAATCTTAGCACAGAACCCTCAAAAGAACAAGTGGAACAACATACCAGAAGGCAGTATGTCAATGACCACAGTTTAAACCAAAATGGCACTCAAAATTTATACACCTCACAGTAGATCACATGATGGGAGAAAAAGACAAGGGAAAGAAAGACTATATAACTGCATTTGGCAAGTGAAATTCCAGAGTGTAAAATAAGATGGAGTATTAGACTGAGGTATTAGAGCGGCTGTTGTTGCATTAAGGAGAATGAGGCAAGAGACCATCAAGTTCATTAAATGAGTCAGGATTTATTATACATGTATAGTCAACTATATATCAAGTCTACGTTTCTGCCTTTATACTTCTGCATTAAAAATGGCCCACTTACTGGGAAGAGTCATTCATTTCAATATTGTTCTCACATTTTCTATTAATTTTCTTACTTTGTTTTATAGCTGGCTGTGAAAAAGTAACCTTGTCTGGCAATTACAGTTATGAAAATTTCTATCTGCTTACTCTGCATCACTGCTGAAACTTATTCTGAAGCCAAGTAACCTTCTGATGAAACACCTTTGTGAAAAGAGCTAAGACATGGCTGTTGAAAAGGATTTCTCAAAATCAACAGATTTATGATTGTTGCATTTTACCTAACCTAGTATTTTAAATTTGTTCCCCGTTAGAAGTGCAAAATGTGCTTATTCATGAAAGAGAAAGCTGAAGAATTGCTAAAGCAATCATTTTTGTCACTAGGTCATTGGTGAGACTAATGTCTTCCACAGCAGTAGGAAAGTGATTCACATTGTGTAGCCTTATCGCTACTGGATTGCACTACCAGAAGAAAGTAAGCCACAAAACTGAAATATTAATGCCATGCTAATACAGATGTGTAAAAAGAGTTCACAAAATTTTCCCTCCCAATTTCAAGAAAATTTATGGTAATGGAAGTCAAGTTTACGAAAAGTTCTGTCTATTGTCATGTTAATATATATGGTATTTTATGTGCACAATCAAAAGACCAATTAGACTTATAAAAGTACCAAGTTTTCATAGTTAGATTCCTAACTCTTGTAGTCAACTTTGAAATGATTACAAAGATTAGCAAATTCTCATTTTAAGTACTACACTAATCTGATCTTACTAAGGTAGCACTGAAAACCAGCATTCAAATATAATGAAATTTAAAATTGAAAATTTGTCTTCTCTGCCAACAAATACAATAGATTTTCTCCTAAAACTCCAGACTACTTGAAAAGCCAAATTATAAGGGAAAAAATGAAAAAAGTTCATTTTAGATGAAGAAAATATTCTAGCTTCAAAGTGATTTGAATTGATTTTTAAAAGCTCTTCTATGTGAACTCCCACCCTGATACAAAGGGTAAGTAAAAGGTATGTCATGTCCTCACAGCATGCAGTACTGCTTGCTGCTGTAGTAGGTCCACCACCTCCTTTGCATGTCATAAAACCACACCCTCTGAAGTAGATTTTTAAAATACTCAGTACATTGTAAGTTCCTAAAATGGAGCCTTTTATGGTGTCCCATTTTATTGTTGGATAATAGTTTCTCTTATTTTAGCTTGGCACTCTTAAAGCCTTTTTGGATCTAGTTTGGCCAAGTCCAAAGCACATGAATATGGTCTTCAGTGTTACAAGGAAACACACTGAACCACTCTCATGGAAAGAAACAAAAACGCTTTCCTAAAAACATGCTTACGTAATTTTCTTTGCCACCACAGAGAGCAATAATTTTTCAGTGTTTCTAAAGAAATTAAAATAGTCAGAACATAGCTTTACAGTAAAAGGGAACTGCCTCTCAACACATCAAATGCATTGTTGAAGCAACATTTCTGAAGTCAAGTAGTAACAAACAGCATACGGACCAATGTATCTACCATCCACCTTATCTTGAATAAAACAGGCAATATGAAAAAGTGATTAACTCTTCTGTTGCTACAATGAGTACATAGCTAGTTCTGGTTGCTTGATACTACCCTGAGTTGTAAGAACAATTGCTTTATTCCCACTTGCACATTCTAACAAAGATTGAGTATACAAAATAATTGGATAACAATGTTCTGCCTACCTGCTGCAATGCTTCACAATAAAACAGCATCAAAACACCTCTTTCTTTCAAGAATATTTGGTAAGACACCAAGATCAGTAAAACTTGAAGAAAAACTTTAAATATTGACCATAAATGTTTATATACAAACATTTCAAGCATGACAACAGAACAATGATATAATTTATGATACCAGATCAACAAAAATACAGTCCAAAGAACATATGAATGAATAATGATGTTTTCATGTGCATTAAACTTCCAGATGCAGGAATTATGTTTGAAAACACATGCATGCACAGCTAGAAATCATGTTCCTTCTTTTTAGCTAGTAGCTATACTCTAGACTAAAAATGTTTATATGATTTCCTTGGCTAGCATGGACAGAACACAATGTTGAATCACCATGCCAAAGGAAGACATCCTTTTCTATATCAGACAATCCCCTGATATTGCAAACAGTACCTCTAAAAAAGGTATGGGGTTACATGTGTGGAGAATTAATTCCAGAATTCATTGTCTTTTAACATTTCCTTTATCAATTAACTTCCTGTCATCCTTTCTAAAGACAACAATTGATATGAGAAACTATGAGTAAAAGGGAAAATAACAAAAATTGTAAATGAAATAATGTAAAATATCAAAACAGTTATCAGATTTCCTGAAGATCCAAAACTAAAGGAGGAAAGTTATCAGGTAAATAAAATTGAGTCCAAATTAAAACTAACATGAGACCATATCACAGTAATAGGCCTTACATTGCCATAGCAAGAAAAAGTTTAAAGATAAATAAGATTTGAATGCAAAATTTTCTCAACTACAGTCAAAATTATGAAATAAAAAGTATGAGAGAGCTCTTTCTTCATTTGCAAAAAAGAAACAGATAATGTTACACTTTCCTTTTCTACTTCTCTGGATTTTTTACAGCAATATTGTGTCAAAATTTGAACTTCTTAAAACAAGTTTTTTATGCTGAGTTTGGCCTCAAATCAGTGAATTAAAATACAAAATAAATAGTCTAAAGATAAATTATGTACTTTGGAAAAGCAGGGTTACACTGAATGAGCTTAATATGAATAATTTTATATATCGCATAAAGCACAAAAGAAATAAAGTATACAAGAGCCATAATATTGTTTATATTACAACTTAAATTAACTTTTCAGTTTATTATTAGGGATAGTTTTCTACAATATAGAACACAAAGGGGGACATAAGACTTTGCTCTTATATTTTGGATAGGTTTTTTAATTTTTTGGGCAATATAATCAGATTAGCTAATAAGATATTGTTTCTACAAATGAATACTTCTGCAGTAATTTAATTCCTATTGCAGAACTTCTTTTTACTTGGTATTTCACGCCTTAGTTATTTCCTTGAAATGAATTGAGACTTCTGTTCAAGGAGATTTCTTCATCCACGAGAAGAAATAATTTCACAAGTGTACCCTCTTTATAAGTAATGTAACGGCCTTTCAGAGGTTACAGTTTTATTAAAATGTGTTATAAACATCTAGCTTCAAAAATGTATTTAATTTCATACTAGCCTAAAAGGATTCCAAGCCAATGTATTTTAGTATAGTAACTATATATTGTATTTGTCTAGAATAATTTTGCATTTTAAATTGTTCTATAAGGATTCAATGCACAAACCCGTCAGTCAGCAGATTGTATTTGGCATTGAATGGATACTGAAATGGATCTCTGAATGAATACTTCTCAGAAGTACATTGTACTGTTTTTCTGTATAAGTATTAAACCATTACAGATTTGTATTAGATACCCTTTGATAACAACTGTTTTAAACTGTATGTTGATATACTGAATTTCTGCTTAATTTTATAATTTACTCTTTCTCACAATATAAAAAACTACACATTGAAATGAAATTCTGTCCCTTTGAAATCAATCACCAGTTGTGACTAACTTCAGACAGACAACAACTTGAATTCTGACATGTCTGAACTATATTAGTTAGCTCTTTTAATACTGGTGTTATAACTGTAACAGTATGTAACAACTACTGTAGCCAACAGATTTGTGCAAAATATTATATACATTTTAAAATTGCACTTTCTGCATTACTCTGATGCTGTACAATGTTTAATTTCATGACTTCTCTGAAATTAAAATGAGTATCATGCAATTAAAAAAAAAAATCCAAACTGCTTAGTTGTTTGACTTCTCCAATTCTTTAAGACTGCAATCTTAAGATGAAGGGGGGAACAGGAACTTACCTACTTGGTACTTTGTGTAATAAGTTGCCATTTGTCCACTACTGCATGATTGTCTCTTATGCCTTTTTCTTATATTTGTATCAGTGGTCTCCCATTGCGGACTTTTTCTTTTGTTTATTCTGATAAGAACTTCAGAACTACCAGCAGGATTATTATCATCATGGTTTACACCAGTACTTAGTTTTCTGCTGTGAAACTGGTCATCCAGTCTTTCAGTCACTTTAGAAGAATTAGATCCTTTAGATGTTTCATTTTCTTTTTTCTTTAATGCATTTTGCTTAGTAGAGTGGGACCTTAAGAGAGGATGCCTTTTTTCTTCCATATAGGTCTGATTGCTTTTACTTTCAACAGCTTCAGGAGAATAAATTACATTATTTAACTTAAATGAGTTGTGCTGCTCAATATGGTTGATTTTTCTCAGAAATATCCTACAATCTTTAAAGGTTTTGGCCTTCCAAGTATTTTGAAACAGTTTATCTTGGCTTTGTTCTTTGCTAACATGTTGTTGGCAACAAATTGTTCCATTTGTCTCTGCATGTGACTTAAGTATATTTGCTAAACCAGGATGTGGGTTAAAGTCAGAAGATCCCATCATCTGTTGAACAAATGCACCTCTGGCTTCATTTTCAGTTGGCAAGAGGCTACTCTGAGATTCTACCAAAGTCTGAGTGGGCTGGATTTCTACTGCATTTTTTTCCTGGAGCTTGGGCGTTTCATCACCGGTTTCCTCAGCTGTACTTTTAAACAACTGGCTTTGGCAAAAGTACTGCAAATTTTTCTTTTTTGCTTTCCAGCCTCCAGGAGTCTGATTATAGAGCTTTTTCGTTTGTCCCCACCTATCATGCTGTAACTTCTTAAATTCATTTCTTTTTAATCTGGCTAATGTGAAATTACTTTTCATGCTAAGGCCTGGAGACCTCACCATGTTATGTAATATTTGTAATTTCCCTGCTGGTTTTGAAGGAGAGGATAGTGCAAACTTTTTAAAGTGCTTTCTGAAAGGGCAAGTACTAAGATCAGATTGTTTCGTTTCCATCTTTATCTCTCTAGTACTAACTACTTCTAAAGGATTGCGAGCATTTGCCTTTCTCACCAGAGAGAGAGACTGTGTTTCTGTAGTTTGCATAAACCAGGTGCAGAGTTCATTCATATTACACTTTTTCTGAAAAAGCATTTTTATAGGTGATGTTTCAAGTTCTACAAGGCAGGAGTCTAAAGGGTTTGACATTTCAGTATTACAGTCTTGTTCAATGGGATCCCTTTTTTCACATACACATTTATCAAACTCATTTCCCCCCACTCGCAACCAGGTATTAGTTATCTGTTCAAATCTATTATTTAGTTCTTCCAACAAAGTGTCACTTGAAGTGGAAGTAGCCCACCACCTGAGAGAGGGATTTGATGAAAAAATGGGATCTGATGATACTTCATTCATGGGCCTGAATTCACTATCCTTAAGATCCTTTTTTGCATTTCCTGTATTTCTCAGTTCTGAGGTAACTTTGGATATGGTGCTCTGATTTGACTGCCTATGTTTTTCCTTTCGATCTTTAGCTTTTTTCAAATGAAGTTTGTAAGATTTATGGAGTAAGGCACTTCTACAAGTAAATGCACTAGAAGATGCTAATGAATGCAAAAAATGCAGTGAGGGTTTTCTGTCTCTAGCAGAATGTCTCAATGGAATTCCACGTTTTCTTGACACTGTTGTAATAACATTGTTTGATCCATCCTCTCTAGAATCTTTCTGCATGCTATTTATTTGACTCATATTATTGCACAGTTGATTTTTTCCCTCCTGTGGTATGTTTTTTTCTAACACATTCTGTTGTTGTAAAGGAGGCAAACAGTTGCTAATACTCACTTTTCTTTCCTGAGGTGAAACTCTATTAACAGTCACTGATATGCCGGAGATTTTTACTTTTGCTGGCCTACCAGGTTTTCGAATGGTGGTTAATGGTTTCTTAATTGGCCGTATAATATTGCTGCAAGGATGTGGTGATGCTAGGTTGCTCTTGATAGGTCTGACATAGTCATAACCAGAGACCTTGTTTTCAGTAGAAGAGTTCTCTAAGGCTTCTACCATTTCAGTCAAAGGATTTTCAGTTTCTGCATTGCGCCTCACTTTGCTGTGGTCGTTGGCAAAATTAGAATCAATGTGTTGTGTGGGTAGAATGCTGATTACATTTAGGTTACCTTCACAAACATGTCTCTTTGTTCTTCTTGACCTTCCAAAAACAACTGTCACAGTAATATTTTTGTTGCTGTTAACTTCTTCCATTACTGTTGGATCAGATTTGGTACTTCTACCATCACTGCTAAGTTCAAGTCTAGGTTCTGTGCTTTCAGTCATGTCTATTTTTGGTTTTGGAGGCCGTCCAATAGGTCTCTTAACCTGCTTAACAACTTGAGGACCTATTTTCTTTGGTCTACCAGGTTTTCTTTTTAAAACTGATTCACTGCTACTACTTGATTTCTCCCCAACTTCGCCATTTTGTTTCGAGTCATTTAAGTTAGTTTGACCAACTGGACAAGAGCTTGTAATTGCTTCCGCACAAACACAACTTGACTCCTCCTTGGTATCATTTTCACTGCAATCACAATCCTTGACACAGATTGTACGAGGAAGATCTCCTGTAGCCTGTTTGTCTAACAAAGTGTTTGTGTGCCCCTGAAACAAACAAATATCTGTGCTTCCTTTAGAAGATGCAGCTGCAGATGTCAAAGTATATTTAACTCCTTCACTACTATTAACCTCTGAGACAAACATAAGCTTAATAGGACTAGAGTAGTTTAAGGGAGCTGAGATCTCCCCAGCTTCAGAAGTTGTATGCAAGTCTCCATTACATGCAGTTGAACTGGATGAATCAAAGGTCAGAGATTTCAAAAGGCTGTCATTAATTTCTTGATCTATAACCATTTCTTGTTTGCTTGTCACACACAGAGTTTTGATTTTACTGCTGCTTGGCACATCTGAATGTGAAAGGAAGCTTTGTCCTGCACATCCCATTTCACTCAGAGTGAAAGGTAGGCCTCTTCTAGCAGCTGGGTTCATAATCTGTTCATAAGTATTATCATTTAATTTTTGGCTTATTTTGTAACTATCCAGCAATGAGTTGTTAGTTTTTCTGGCTAAGTTTATTGTATCTTCTAAACGCTCTACAACAACTTGCAGGTCTGTGTCTCTCACAATTTTGCTTATTTCACTGCATCTTTCAGCATGAACATCTTTAATTTTTTCCAAACTTTCTAAAGACTTTTTTGAACTGGATGCCTTTCTAAACACAATATTGTTCGTTACATACACAGAGTACCATCCTGGAGGCACAACATTACGTTTAGTTCTGCCCAAAATTCCATTACTCTCATCCTTTAGGGGAATCTGATCAGTCTCTTCTAAGGTTGTGCAGTCTCCTTGTGTTTTTGTGAGCTTTGTCTGGCTGGCTGCAATAGCACTGTTTTCTGAAAGAACTAGAAAGCCAGAGCCAGTCTGAAAATTATTAAGAGGTAGTTTGAAAGACTCTGTTTGGTGTACTGGAAAGCACATCGGTTTGGTTTGGCAATTCATGCATGGATTACTGTCAAGATGTTGCATAGCCTTATCTTCTATCACAGTGAAACTGTGTCTTTTATTTGGACATATTTTATCTTTTTTTTTTGTAGATTTCTTTGCATTTCTCTCAGAAATTGACTTTTTTCTTACAAGAGTTTCATCAAGGCTTGCAAGCTCCCTCTTGATTTGCAAAGACTGTCGTCGAATGAATGGTGAATCAGGAGAATTATACATTGAATATAAAGTTTCCTGACGCTTGCGGAATCTTGTTTGGATAATTTTACTTTCCATTTGTTTATCATGTTGGCGAAGTAATTCCATAAAGCTGTAATCACTTGCCTTAGCATTATGCAAAAGAGAGGTTATGAAGTCTCCTAATTTGACATCATTTTCTGGTGCTCTGTCACTGCTGGAAAGTTTTACAAGATTTGTTGCTATATCCGTAGTGTCTATTGATTTTAACTTTTCATTAATACGGTCCATTAGATCTTGAAAAATGGCAGAATGTTCACCCTTCTCAGAATTTATATAATAATTGTTGCTTTCTTCATCTGTTGATAGCAATGTTCCATCTGAATATTCAGTCTCTTTTCCTCTACATGTTTTACCTTCATATTCGAATTCTGCCTTGCTTCCTTCGGCTGGCAAGAGGAATGGAGGCTGGTTGATGGATATTTCAAGCTTGTTATTGTCTAAAGTTGGAAAATCTATGACTGATCCTTCCAATGATTCAAATTCTTTACTCTGTACAGGTGACAGTGGAGGTGGTGATGGGCTGCGAGATCTAGTTGAATTTTTAATGCTGTTCAAGAGATCACAGTCCTTAGTGGAATATGTACATGCTGCTGTTTTCACAGAATGCCTGTTATAATTTTGCAATTGTTCAGCACAATACTTATGAGAACTACATGCTTTGTTCACCATTGTCTTAATACATCCAATTGCTACAGCTTGGCATGACAAAGAATGGAAATCTTTAATACAAACAGACAGAGGTGGTAAACTAGTGTTTGGTCTTTGATTTTGTAAACAGCACCTTTTTGTCAGCGTATGTCCATTGCAATTGCAAAATGAAACGTGAACATCCTCTTCAGTAAGGGAACTGGGAGTTTCAGAGTGGACCAAATGCGTTTGCTTGCAACTGCAAACTATAGGAACATTTTCATCTTGTATTAAAAATTTTAACATAGCCAAAGTCTGTTGCCAGTGATATGAACAAAAAGACTCCAAAACTTTGTTTAAGGTTGATTTTCCTTTTTCCAAATTAGCTGTTTCCTCTGAATTTGCATCAGCTGTTGAGATTGAACTGAAAATGAAAACAAATCAAAACAAAATATAAATTACAGTAAAACACCATATCTAATGCTATAATGGTTAAACTCAAGCCTAAAAACCTGGTTTGCAAAACAGTTCTGTTCTATCTGCACTATTCAATCATACTTGCAAGGGTCACTAGCAATGCTATGCATCTTATCTACAGCAGTGACAGTCCTATTACAAGAAAAATAATCATGAAGAAATTAATGGACAAAAAGAATGGTTTGAAACATAGCTTCTCATAACTAAATGTAATTACAATAATGTTAGCTTTCTGATATTTCAAACTACCTTAGTCATTAATGAAGGAAAACCTCACCAAGAACCTGGGGAGTTTATTATTACTCCCATTTCACAAACTGAGGCACAGAGAGGGCAAATTACTTGCCTAAGGTAACAATTCAAGGTTGTGGCAGAGACAAGAATAGATCAATCTCTCCTGAATCCTACCCTAAGATACATTCATATACCAAAGCGTATTGAATGCTCTTAAGGATACTCTTAAAGATTCTTCTAAACACATTTTTATTTATATATTTAAAGAACTCTTAATAGGCTAACAGAAGAGGAAAGAATAGCCACTTGCTACTGTCACTGTTCTTTGCTAAACTTTGATAAAAGTTTCCCTTCTAGTTTTAAAATAAATTGCAGTGGTGTATCATAGGCTCTTCATTGAAATATATTACACACATGTGCATACACACACACACACACACACACACATTCCTTCATTAAACAGAAACAGAGATAATCACCACTGGAATAAATAACTGTCTGATAAAGGTTAATATCCTTTAAATCTCAAATACAGGGTAGGCCTCTATCTAAATAACAGTTCTGAGCAGTTTTTCTCAAAAATACGAACTCAAAATAAAATAACTTATAAAATACTATCTTAAACTATTTAATTAATTTCTTATAAATTATTAAAGCTAATGTCACTACTTACCTAATCAATCATTTATATTGAAAAGCTGAAAATTATCCATGGTAGAAATTAATACAGATATTTCTTCAATTAAATACAAAATCCTTATGTTGGATAGCAACTATCAACAGATAGTCAACACCTAATTCAAATGTTTTACTGAAACCAATTGCATGAGCAGAAAATGTTAGAAGAATTCTGTTTTAGAAAAGTATGTATTGTTTAAACATATCACCAAACTCTGAACATGACACTAACTTTTTTACCCTATTATCTCTTGTAATTTTTTGCATTTAAGCCTGTACTTTGGAAGATAATCCTTTTGATTGGGTTTACAACTGTACTGATCAAGGAACAAACATATTTAAAATTTAATGTGCTGTATTTATATAAAGTTACCTATTCATTAATTAGCTCATACCCAATGTTACTAGTATCAATAATAACTTTTAGCTTCAGATTTCTTACGGGAAGTTATACATGCAAATTTGTATTTGTATTGTCCCACATGGATTTTAAAGTTTAGAGCTCAAAACCAGCCAACTATGCCTAATAATTCCTCACGTCTTTTCCTTCTCTTGTAATATTCAGTATGAAATGGTATATATTCAAAATCAAGCATCTAGATGATACTAACTCATAACAGCATGAGATAATTGTGATGGTACTACTAGTTGAAATTGAGATTATGTTTAAAATGAAATCATTAAAGCCTTAAAAAGAAAACAAAACCCTCTCTGCACTTGTAATCTAAAGTAAAAACAGCATTATTCAAGGGCACGTCATTGTCATGATTTAACTGTTTTTGAAACGCCACTTCACTGAGTAGAGTCTGAGTGTTAGTGTTGACATGTACCACTACACTTCTGAAAACAAAGCTTCTTCTAGATATACAGCTATGGATAAAAACTAATTAATTGCCCTTCCTACCACCATGACTTTAATTAAATAATGTTTTGAAAGGCCAGACAGAAAAAATTCAACACATCACTAGGTCTTCAGTATTTTGTTTGTAAATCGCAGGTTTTAAAGTATTAATTTGCTATAAAAAAGGCTATAGTACAGTCTTTTTAGACTGGATCTCTAGACAGATATCCTTCTGTCTGTCTAGACTTACAAGCTATGTCTAATGGTCTTTCACTTGAGAGCTTTAATTGTAGACGACCTGTACTCCTAACTGCTATTTAAAATAGGATCACTGGTGGAAGAAACTTTCAGAGCCCTAAAGCCTTCTCTAAGTCAGTAACCAAAACTTCCAAAGGCCTCAAAACTGCTTTGAATTTGCTATGTGGAGATCAACTTGTTGTACAAAGTAATATCCTGGTTATTACAGACATACTGGACATTCTTCTAATACAATTTCCTTCCTGGTTATCTACCATTGTGCAACACCTATAATCTGCTTTCCCTTAGCGTGTGTTAGTTTCTAAAGCTGATGGACAACTTAACTTCACCTATTCTATTGTAATAGTATCACACTCCAAATGATCTTCCAAGTTCGTGAAAACACATCAAGCCCTTACTCGGTCACCCGTTTGGGAATGCAAACAAATTAAAATATTAAAGCAAAACATTTTCTTTGAAGTGCCTCTCTTCAACAGAGATGTCCATATATTTAAAGAAACTGATTTTTAGTAGCTTTTCAATACAGTTATGGATTTAGATTTCAGTTTCCTGTAATTCCTTCCTACAGCCCTTTATATCTGTGTTGTCACACAGTAGTTTAGACTATCCTCAAGTTAAAAGGCTTAAACAATAGTTTCACAAAAGGAAGAATGTCACAACTGCATACTTCCTTCACAGAACAGCCTTACGCTTTCTACAAATCACACAGAAAAGGAGGGCTAGAAAAATGGGTAAGAACTGGAGGGGGTTGAGAGGTGAGAGGATCAATATGCACTGTTCCCCCTGTACATTTGGTGCACAGTATCTCTGAAGACTAAAGCGTGGAATGACATTATTTCTCTCCTGAAGGACAGGGGCAGTTAGTATCATGGAGTGGGGACTGACTGGAATCCAAAACTGCCACTAAGGCAGAGATGTGATAAGGTTAAGTACTAGCCTTTCAGCATATTATTTTCTGTATGAAAAAGTAAACCTTTGCCTCCTCCACAAATCCAAAAAACTATCAGGAAAGAGTGCTATCAGAAGACTCCCAGAAGATTTCCCTAGCATTCTACCCTCTGCCGTCTCAGCCACATACAAGATGGATCAATCTAGCTACTTCTTTGCAGACTGGGAACAGGAACAAAAACTGGGAACAGAACATACTTTCAAGTACTTATATGAACAGCATAGAACTATTATACAAATATAAATTTATCTTATGGAAATTCTGTTTTCTGACATTACTAAGTAAATAGATCCATCAAAAAAGTTATATATTATCTATAGTATATAATAGATAATTTTTAGCTGCAGACTAAAGATGTGTTACAAAATTAGTTTTCTGAATTTCTTCTCATTTACAAGTAACGCATCAATTCTGAAAAATCATGCTTCCTTAAAGCTGCTATTTCTGAGATATAAAATTCTCTTAGTAAATTAGTCATTATGTGCTTAATTTGTACAGTTCTTGATCTTATGCCACTGCTAATAAACTTGTGCCTCAGGAGTAAGTCAAATGAGTCAGTGTACAGGTTTTTGTTTCTTTCTTTTTTTTTTTACTGAATGAGCAAATCAATCACACATCAGTGTTGTAAATTTATGTGCAAAAGCATTGAAGTGCTTTACTACAAATTACAACGTAGAAACACGTTAACTAAACAATTAAATTCATACAATCAGATTTAGGAATATAACAACACAAAGAAGAAACAGAATTACAGTACATTTACAACACAAGACAAATACATGGAATTCATTAGAAAATATTGTAATAAATAATTCATGAATTATAGTGCAATTGATTTATGCATAAATATAACTAATTGCCTAAAAATCAGTTGTTAACAAAAATCTGTCAAAAATCAAGGCAGCCACAGAGTTTTACTAAATTACTGCGACAATGGAAATACTGCAATTAAAAAACAAATACAAGTATTTGTACTGTAAACAACTAAAAAAATCAGTCTCACTAAAGTTAATATACAATTTAATATAAAATTGTCATTAGCTACCAGAAATGGTTTAAACAGCTTTACTGAGCAGTAGTTCTAAAAACAGAGGCACTGTTTTTTAATATAAAATACTTGAGAAACATTCAAATAAGTAGAAAGCATGTAGGGCTTGCTTTCGCCTTCATTTAAAATTCTGCTGAAACAGGAATTTTCAGAAATTTGTCAATTACTAAGTAGTGACTGGTAACTGAATTTATAAAACAGTTCAAAATGTGTAATTTAAATGACATTTAATGGAATACATAGGGTTGGGGAAGGAGAATCTACACATTTCCCTGCCTTTCCTTAGTTGTATAATCAAAGGTTAGCCTAATAATTAGAAACAAATAATTCTGTTCCTTTAAACACTTACAGGTTGAGTATCATCTATAAACTATCAAAAAATATTTTAATATACTATTTCTGACCAAAAAATAAATACAAGTACTAAAATGTTGAAAATTAATTATAATATTACATACAAAACTACTGAGTACTGTTAAGTCAATAGTAAAATGATCCCTGATTTTATGAATCCTGTTAATTTTTTGGTCAGGTCATCTTTTAAATGATATAAAAAGAGTACTTTAACTTGCCTTCAATATAAACTTCTGACTCAAGTTTATAGCATTGTCTGAGGAGTAGAAAACATCAGCATGGTACAAATATTAGGCAATGTATTGAAGCCCCAAATTTCTGCAAGTAAAACTGTATAAAGACAGATCTTGAAACATTTAAGGTTTTTTCAACTTCATTTTTCAGTGGGAATATATTCACAAATTAATCCTTCCGGCCCTCACAAAATATGGCTTAATTCTTTTGAAATGAAAGATGACCCTGACATCTGCTGTTTTGTGACCTCTTTGTTATCAGGTACAGTTCTTCTTAAAAAAAGGATTCATTCTGTAATATGCAAGTAAACCTTAGTCACTGAAGAAGATTCAGTATAGATCTGAGAGACCAAAGAACTGAGACACTGGTTGTGCAGTTTCAAAGTATTATTCTGTTTTAAAATGGAAGTTGTTACTTTTTACTAGCGTTGATAAGTACGGGCTAGATTTTGCCATCAATATTTCAGTATGCTATCCACTGAATTTAATGGCAAGCTTATCTATAAATTAAATTACCTGATGTGGTCCATATGTATCTAATGTCCCGTTTTATTTATATAATTAACCTATACACACAAGCAAATTTAAGTGGGGAAAAAAAATGTATGCATGTGTACCAAATGTACAAAAGTTGAAGTGTTTTTCTGTGCCATATTAGATGCATGCAGAAAAAAACTATATTTTGAGAGGAAAAGGGCATTGATGGTCAGTATTGAATGTATGAAGCAAGCCCCCATTCTTCATATGTAGACACATACTTTTGTGATATTACACAAAAAAAATTAAGTATGATATAAAGTTCAATGCAAGTACTTTGAAATTCATGTAAAAACTGCAATATGAAGGTAATTGGTCTCCCTTAAATTCTATTAAAAGTTACGTATTTAAAGTGAACTGCCTAACTTCTAACTACCAAATTTATAAAGAATTTATATTATTGAAAGTTCAAAACAGCTTCACTGTTTAATATTTGTATTTCTATCAAGACCCTGAACTGCAAATTTGGTTATTAGCAAAATGATAATGTAACTTGGTATTCATTTTGATAAACTGAAAAAGTTTTGAAATGTCACAGCAGCAAATACATTACAGTTACAGTGAGGTTCTTCAATAGGAGTGTGACACAGTCCTTAAATAAATTTTAAGTAGTCATAACATCAACTAACCAGCACGTTTAAACGAAAAAACAAACCCAAACCATTCTCAAGCTCATTCTGTGCACATTATGAACATGCTAAGTTGCATTCCAACTTTCTTTTTAAACCTTACAAGTTACCTTATTTGTCAAACTAAAAAGGAAAATTATGTTAAAGTTTAAATTATTTTATGCTCTTAGTATTCCATCTTATTTCATATTTAATAATTCTATAACTACAGTAATTTCTCAGGTTTCATAAGTGTACACTTTGTAAACACCAATTTCTTTCTAAACCACCAACAAAATTTTCTTAAAATGATAAAAAAATGCAGTTTATGCCTGCTAAACACACATTTTTAGTAACGAAATGTTTTTCTTACTTGTATTGGATATTTAAGTAACGATGAACTTTTTTTCTTTCACAGAATGTACTATATCCTACTAATACTTCACAAATCCACTTCCTTGTAAGGAACTAGCTTTTTAAAAAAATCCCTTGATTTGTATCATCTGAGTTACTTACAATTTATTGCAAGTATTTTGTGAAGTATAAAAGCCTGCTAACCCTTGGTTGTGTATTTTCATAATAAGATGGATTATTGAACGGGTAGAGTGGTTCTTCACCAATTAAAAATTATGCTTCACATGACAAATACTTGTTTTCCCAAAACATCTTTATGCTATTGACTACTAAATAAAACCTGAATCTTTTCACCTATTTATACAAGGATTATATTAAATACACACTATCAGAATTAAGTGAGCAACTCTATAATTCTGTCCACAGTGAAAACCCTGAATAAAACTATTTTTCAAAAGGCATGTATGTGGTTTTTGAACTGTATAATTTCACGTCTTCTGTCAGAGTGAGCATATGTATTTCTCACACAGTGTGTGTATACAGACATACATACACACACACGAAACAATTTGCTAACAATTATTCTACACAGGCTTGCTACTAGTTTTGCAGCTGCCAGTCCCTGAATCTGTCATATTAAATAAGCCAGTATCTGGTAATCGGAGCTTCTTCTTCGGTGGAGTCTTCAATGTTCCAGATCTTTCTTTTACTTTATATTCTAAAGTGCTGTGAGGTACCCCATAAATTCCTTGTGCTTTGGAAACACTCATTTTCCCACTCATTACCATTGCAATTGCTTCTTCCATTATTTCATGATCATACTGCCGGTAGCGGCCACGTTTTTTTCTTGGTTGCTTATTATCTTTACGATCCAAACTATCTTCTGTATTTTCTGAGGTTCCATCTACTGTCCCATTCTTAGCATTAAGACACAAAGGAGAGAGGTCCCCATGCAGAAAGTAGGAGTCAACACTTGAGTGAGTTACAGGTCCAGAACATTCAATTTTGTTCTGTTTAGGGAGTATATTTTTCAATTTTTGAAGAGCTGATCCTTCTAAGACTGAGGAGGTTTTAGAAACGTGGTACATAACATCCAGAAGACCAGCAGTATCAGACTGTGGTTTGGACACTGAACTTATTCTTAGCTGAGGAATTTTTAATTGTACAGTAGGACTTGAAGTTTCATATTGTAGATTTTCACTTTTTTCTTTAAATTGAGTGACCATTCTCTGTAGAGTTAACTGGTGGAGGTAACTGGAAGCTGTTGGGAATTTTAATTCTGAGGTTTCAAGTAGACTGAGTTTACTTTTTTCTGTGCGCTCTGCTTGAGCTCTTGCCCACAAGGCTACTTTTTGTAGGACTGCACAAGTTTCTTTACTGTCTTTAAATGAATAACTATCATTGAAATCTCGAGTTTTGTTTTTAAAAGGTGCAGGCTTTCCTGCTGGTAAGGCTTCTAAGTGGAGAAGTAAAGTTTTTTGAGGTATGCCATAAAGTATGCCTGCTTTATTTATGTCCAGTGCTCCAGACTGAATGTCTTTCAAAGCTTTTGAGAGCAAACCATCTGCAAACTCAGCACTTCTTTCCACATAGTCCTCTCTGTGTCTGTGTAGTCTCCTGGATGGATGGAATGAAACGATGGTAAACTGATGTATGAGAGACTCTCACACAGCTATGGAAGGGAAGGGTCCACTCCTTTATTATACTCCTTGCTTCGGTAACATCACTGCTTCTGATACTTTTAAGCCTTTGAGATGTGGTAGTTAAATGATTATCCTAGCAAAATGTTACAGTTCTGGTAGGACAGTGCGTCAAAAATCATACGGTGGCTTCTACAGCAGCCCTTCCAAGAACTTTATATCCTAGCTCAGTATTTGATAATATTCTCATGTGCTTGCTATATTCCCTTGTTCACATGCTTGCAGAGCAACAGTGTTATAATTTTAATTATACAATTAACGTTCCATTTAATACCCAAATCCTGAAGGAGTTTTTGTTAGTAGAAACGTGACGTTACCGCTAAACAAGTAATAAAAGAGTCAACCCCCTCATAGAAAATTTGCAGCAATAAGTACATAACTACACACAAACATCCCAGACTTACACAAAACTAGGCTTTCTACAACAATAAGATAAAGTGCTGTAGTTAACAATCAAGTCCATTTTGGCAAAATAAAACACAGTTTAAAAAACTTCTAGCCGCTATTTACAGCTCTCTAATTACAAAGTCATCCATTTTAAAACTTCTTCATATCAGCAAATTAATAAAATGCAAATTTACATCACCCAACAAATACTGCTATAGTAGTCCTATTTGCAATCAATTATTTGGTAAGACGTACAGGTGACAAAAAGGGTCCTGCTATGGCTAGTGGATGGGAGGATGCCAAGATCATAACAAAATCCAACAAAACAATGTGTTTGCTAGTTTTGTGGTAGCTTTCAGCAGATGCAATAACGTTTTTCTTGCTGAATGAAGAAATTTAACCATTTGC
This sequence comes from Athene cunicularia, assembly GCF_003259725.1. Lineage (NCBI taxonomy): Eukaryota > Metazoa > Chordata > Aves > Strigiformes > Strigidae > Athene > Athene cunicularia. The sequence continues at coordinate 16,723,036 of NW_020799098.1, forward strand.
CACCACACACCATAGTCAGAACCATGATGTAAGTATACATATGACGATTAAGAGCTCTCTCTCACGCACTTGCTCTCTCTCTCTTATTAAGGAATATTATAGATAAGTCATTTAACTTGTTCATGTTAGTTGCAGAATATTTTAAATCTAAATATTAACATGGTAATTTCTGTCCAAAATTGAAGTTTCCTAAATAAACTCTGAAAGAATGTATTTACATTTTCTTCTACCATCCTATTACTCTTAATGTGTTATGTAATCAATTTTCAGTTCATTTTTAGTAACATGAACTAAAGTTTGGTGATTGTTCTGATAACTTTTCTTTAAACAGAAAAAAAGGAAAAAGACAAATGAAACATATGATATATACGTAGACACACACTTATGAGTGACAAAAATTCTTTTGAAAGCAAAATAGGAACCACATGTGTGTGTCAGTATATACAAATATGTTATGAACATAAAACCTGACTTCAGAGAAGAGAAACCTGGATTGTCTTTTACATAAGCCAAGGAGAGTCCTAAACATTGCTTACCCAGACACTGAGTTTTCAGAACACAATGGATCATATTTTGGTTCTTCCAACCTTGCGCTTTTCTTTGTAGAGAGATCTAGCACTCCATCCCCTGCAAACAAGGAGTAGCGATGATAGCAGTTGTTTAAGGATGATCTCAAGAAATTTTGTTAGCAAATGTTTGTACCTATGGCACAATTTTTAAGCAGAAATTTTTCAAGAGAAAGTAACTGACATTTTATTCCCTTAACAATATCAGCTGTCAGCAAATGGTTTTATATATTTGATTAGTAACAAAACTTTTAAAAATTAAGAAACAGGTAAAAAATAAACCCATTCAGAAATAATAAAATATAAAAGAAGAATCAGTCTTAAACAGAAACATGTGACTGCTTTCCTAAAAATCACATATGTATATATATATATAGCACTGTTTACTTTCAAGGCAACCAAAGCAATGCACCTGATATTATTACTATATTTGTATTTACATACTGTAAAACAAACAAGCTTGATACTGAAGTTAAAATTGACATAACTAAATCATAGGCTTACAGGATAATGCAGGCTACTAGGGATCTTGGCAGTCCTCTAAACCAACCTCCTGCTCAGAGCAAGGTAAGCTATGAGACCAGAACACGTTACTGGATGAGAAAGTAGCACCCCAGTAACTAGGAAGAGAGATCAAGATCAAGCCCAATATAGTTTTAAGCATGAGACTTATGTCATTAAAGGTTCTAATAATTTGTTTATACATTTTCCCCAGCTGCCCACCCCATGAAACTAGAGGAATGGAAAGACGTAAACTGGAGTGGGAGTCTAATCTAAGTCACTGGCAGATGTTAAATTCCAGATTTATAGTTGGCTGTTGAAGTCTATGAAGTGTTGAAATAGAAACCCATATTTTTTAAAAATCAATATTTAAGAACACTGAGAATTAAAGAAACTAATTATCACCTGAAATACTATTTTGTTTCTTGGGTTGTTTTTTTTTGTTGGGTTTTTTTTTTTTTTTTTTTAAAATCACATTTGAAGTATAGCTAAATCCCCTAAATGTATTTAATTTCATACCTTTCTTCCTTCATTATGTTTCAGACTTGGGCTGTTTTGTGTGCCTGAGCTCTGCAAATCCAATTTTGAGTTTCAGCATATAGCTCAACATTCAATTCTACAAGCAACCTTATGCTAGCTCTTTTTACATTAGTGTCATTTTCATGTTACTGTGTATTATTTCTAAAACATCAATCAACTCTATATATTTTCCCACAGCCTCAGATGCAGACAAGAAGCATTGGCTGAACATTCCAAATGTCAACACTCAAATAAAAAGTCAGAAATATGGTTTGGGTAACTCTCCTTTATACCAGTACTACAAAGAAATTGTGTTTTCTGTAATAATAAAATCCAGCTATTTGTTTTGGAATATTTTTAAACAATTTTGGATTGTTTTTCCCCAACTAGATTGTATTATTTGAAGAAGGGTAATGAGAGAAAAGGTTATATCATAAATCAGCATAAGGGGAAAAAATATTTATAAATATACGACTTATCAAAGATGCTCCTTTTCTCCTGAATATATTTCTTTCAAAGTATTCCTTAACTCTAAGAAAGTTAAAGGAAGGATTAGTTAATGTTAATCAACCTTTCTGATATAGTGATATTCCAAAGGAAAAAACAATTAAAACCACTACAGAAATATTCTATGGGGACTATTTGGACTACCCAGCTGTAAAGTATCCCAAGTACCTAAGCTCCCAATGTCCCCGAGTCCTGTGCAACAGACAGATTTCATCTGTTGTGTCCTATCAGTCAATATACAACTCCCTTTAAGTTTTTGTGTGTTCCCTTTCACAACAGTTTCTCCATCTTCAGTTGATATTCACAGGAACTATAACAAAAGTTTAGAAGAGATCACTGGACAAAGTCACTGTAGAAAAAACTACTTCAAAGTTCACAATTCATCAAGTATGAAAAGCTAACCATCTCTCTAGTCACTCTACAAAAAAAATGAAGCTAACTAGGTTTTTAGGAAAACCCAACAAGCAAAACGACTCTCGCAAGATTCCATAATGAAATCAAACCAAATTAATTTTAATTTCTAATATTTGAGAATTGGCTTTGGCAATACAAGGCCATTAGTAAGTTGAAAAATCACTAAAAAGTACACAGTACTGAAAATGTATGTTCCTGAAACAAAAAATTAGATAAGATTTTAGGCCTCTAAAGGGTAAGCAGAACTGAAGAGTCATTTCAGGTTCACGACAGTTGGATCCTCCACCAGAGCAAATGTATTCATTATATGACACCTCCCTGAAGATAATGCTTTATGGGAAGAAAATCCTCAGAAAAAATTGAGAGATTTGATGTATATATGAAATACCAGATAAAGAAATCACACACCAGGCTTTTATTCAGTGATTTCACTCAAATTAAAAACCCAAAACCCAACAAACCAAACAATACAAACCCACCCAAATTAATGCAGAAAGGGCTGATAAATCAAAAAGATTCATTTCTGCTTTGTAGTACTATAAATTATTGTTTATAATGAAGAAGCACGCAAAATTGGTAGGAAAATGAACATTTGCTATAAAGCTTTAAGACATAATGAAATGCTACCTAATGAAAGGAATGTATGTATGTATATATACACTGTAGAGATATTCAGTTTGGTTTCACTAGGTACCAGACCAAAAGGTTTGCAAGGAGGCATCCTACAGGGGTACAATGAACCTTGAAAATCTGTTACTTGCAAGGTAGGAATAGGTTTTTTTCAAGAGCCAGAAGTTTCGATTATTTTTAATCAAACCACTCAAAACAGGTATTTAGGCAAGAATTCTGGACAGGAACTGAATGGTATCAGGAACAGAAAAAACACTCTATAAGGTAGTTTTATTAAAAGACATGGAATTACTTCCACTCTTCAGCTGAAGCCATGACTACCAACACGACAGTCTTCATAAACAATGCTATGTAACACCAGATAAAATAGAAAAAAAATCTGGTCTGCTGCTCATATCTTCTAATGAAGTTATTTCTGTGCAAATTAAATTATTTTGATCTTCATAGAAATGGCTCAACCTCTGGCCTTTGCTTCTCAGCACCTGACCACCGGGTACAGCACTACTGTGATCAAAGATCACCTTCAAAACAATCAGGATAACAATCACTTGAAACTTCTTCAGACTAGTGATGTTAGAGAAACAGGGGTGGTAAGAGCAAGTACACAGAAACTGTTTGGGTCACCCTTGAGTTCCTACAGTTGGTATTTCTGTACTGATTCTAGCAAACTTCTGTTTTTTTCCGGGTTTCAGGAAGTTCTCACTAGCTCTTATAAACTGCCTTAGTAGGTGAGACTGCCTACTCTACCCAGTCCCTAGTCTCCAGGCATCAGAAAAATTCCACTCCTAGTGTGGGAGAGCACGTGAGCCCAGACAGTACCTGTAGCTCATTCCACTCCCGCTCTCCCAGCAGCTGCTATCACTGGATTAGGGATCTCAGAGATACGACCCTGCCTACTCTAGCTTTCATTTCTGGCCTTGGTTCTGTTAGATGACAAGTTGTCCAAGGCCTCTTTCAAACCCAGTGACACTGTCCATCTCCACAAGCTCCTGTCACAGCAGTACCTGATGTTAACAAACTGCTGTGTAAAAGCTGCCCCTTATCTGTTTTTCATGTAGAGGTTTCAGCAAGCCCTAAGTAGTTCTAATACCATGAAATTTAGTAAAAACTCTGCCTTTCTCTTATCCATCATACTGTGGTAAACCTTAAGGTTTTTCATAGCAACAAAATGACACTGTCTTGTCTTCAGTACCTTTTCCTGATGATGCACTGCCTTTTGCTGGCTGTTTTCTGTGCTGCTGCACATGGAAACCATGTTTTCAGAGAACAGTTAGTAATTTAATTTTTAAAATTCTTTATTAATTCTTAACTACTGCTTTGACTAGCCCCTTTTTGCCAACCTGATGTGCTGTTTTGTAAAATGAAAGCCTGACAGATGAAAACTATATGGTTCTATAGTGGGAGTCCATGGCAAGGTCTAGGCACATCTGAGAGGAGAGGCCAGGGCTGCTCTGAGCTAGAAACAGACAGTTCTAGCTGGTTCCACAGACCCACACTAGCACACAGTGGAGCCCAAAGGGAAAACTTATTTAAGGAAGGGCAAAAAGTGACAGACGGAGAGAGAAAAAGGAAACAAAATGCAGGAGAAAACAGCAGCAGGAAGCCCAATGGCAGAAGAAAACAGCAGAGAGAAACCATTAGGCACAGACCACATCAGGGTGGCTAGTGGTCACAAGAGAATCTGGAGTGAAGCTGAGCCTAGGAAAGCGGGGAGAAAAGGTGGTGTTGTAACATGTCTATCTGGTTCCACTAACTGAATCAATAATTAAGTATTTGATAGGCAATAATTTAAGGTATTTTCCCCAAGCAGAGTCTGTTTTGCCCATGATGGCAAATGATAAGCAGTGACTGTGTCCTTAACTCATGAGCTTTCCTTCTTGTTCTTCCCATTTTTTCCCGTGTCACTGAGAGGGAAGCAAGTGAGTGTCTGAGAAGAAGCTTGGCTGTTAGCCACCGTGGCAGCCAAAGAAGAAATAAATACCTACTCCCCTCAAAAATGCAGCCTTTTAGGGTGACCTTTTAATGCACAAGTATTAAACTGTCTCTTGAATATATTTACAGCTCATACAATTTATCTTTGGGAACACAGCATGTATACCTTCAAAAAGCATTGTATTTTACCCAATATATACTGTAAGAACAGTACTGAAAATAACGTTTTATTTTCTTAATATACTCTTTGGATTTCTTTCAGTAGCTCTGAACAAAGCAATCAAGAGGCCAGACATACTGTGATTCCAGATGCCGTACTAACTTCAGTGTGGATTTTCAAGAGATATGAAACCACTTTTCAAAAATCAAGAATGGTTTCCAAATTCTTGTCCATTATTCAGAAATCTTTTTATTTTACTATAAATTTTAGTGAACTGATATGCACATTGTTAAACTGGATTAAATGCCATTTTAAATAATATAAACAGAATTTTGACTTAGATTATCCTTTTCCTACTTCTTCAATAATAGCCAACAATGACAAAGTTACAGCTGTAAAAAGTTCATGCAGCAAAATGTCATACACTGCCAGCTACCTTCTGATGTCTTCCAATCTATGATGGATCAATGAAAAAGAAATCTGTCAGTTCTCTTGCAATTTTCTGCTATGTTTACACACTATCATTGTTCCTAGAAGATATAGCAACAAGAATAATTATGCTTGTGTAGCTGAACTAACAGATTGTTTATTTGTACGGCTTATACTTCTGCCTCTTGTAAGTCAAGCCTGGCAGCTTGAGAGTGATCAAGTCTCCCATACCTATCAAGGGAAAGACGCTTCTGCAAAGTTAGCTGCTGCTGGGAACACTCTCCAAAGAGCTCAGCAGCATGGCTGCACAAGAAAATAGTAAATTGCAGGATATTTCCAAGACTGGTCCTCACTCAGTGTTTTATTCTGCAGGGATGTTGCTTTTTCAATGGCTTAGTTTGGAGGACAAGTAATATTGCAAAAATACACAATACCACCCTTTTTTGTTAGATGCAGTGCACATAAAACAAATTTTCTTTCCTATACAGGGTATCCTTTTCAAGGCCTGGACAGCCTTAGAGCTATATGGATTAGCAAAAAAGAGCAAGATACAGGTATTTCTGGAGATGGTTGCTTCTAACTGACCAACAATGAAGTAATCGCCTGATTAGTTACCATAAAGGTGCACAGAAATTAAAGCACCTTGTTATCACACTTCCACATGTAGAAAAAAGCAGAGCATAATTTGGGACTCTACCATCAGTCAGGTGCTAGCTGGTTGTAACTGGTTGCCAGTGCTAAAATACTCAATACTGGATGATTCAGTACCACGGGTGCAATGGGTTGAGCCTGGCCAGTAGCTAGACCCCCACCCAGACCCTCCCTCACCTCCCCTCCTCAACAGGGGGGTGGGGAGAAATAAGATGAAAAAGGTCATCAAGACAAATACACTTACCAATTACCATCACAGGCAAAACAGACTTGGGGAAAATCAATTTACTGCAAACTAAAAGAGATTTGGATAATTAAAAAAGATAAAAATTAAAGCACCTCCCCACCCCACCTTTTCCCAGGCTCAAGCTCACTACCAACTCCTCCACATCTCTCCCCCATCCCCATGTAGCACAGGTGGGATTGGGAATGGGGGTTACAGTCCGTACAATTCATCTCTACAGCTCCTTCCTCCTCACACTTTTCCCTTGCTCCACTGTGGGCTCTCCAGAGTCCACAGTTCCTTCCAGAAATATCCAGCTGCTCCAGTGTGGGGTCTTCCACAGGCCGCACTGTGCCTATCTGCTCCAGAGCCTCTTCAATGAGCTGCAGGGGAATACCTGCTCTTGTGCCTGGAGTGTCTCCTCCCCCTTCTTGTCCAACCTTGTTCTTCACCCTGCTGTTTCTTACTCTCTGCCTCTCCAGCATTTTTGCTCTTTCTTAAACATGTTTTCACAGAGGCACCACAAACCTCAATGGTGTGCTCCACCTCGGCCTGCTGTGGGCCTGTTGCAGAGGTGACTGTGCCGAGCACAGGGAAGCCCCTGACCTCTTCTCATAAATGCCACCCCTGCAGCCCTCCGCAGCTAACAAAACCTTGACATGTAAACCCAATACACAGGGATATCAGATCTGAAAGTGTCAGGGCTGAGTATTTTGGGAGTACTTCAAAGATGGCCCACAGACATGGGAGAAAAGTAAGAAACTTTCTTAAATGAAGATAAGATCACCCAGACATCTTCACTAGCAGAATCTTTTTCCAGTATTGAACTAGCAGTTTGCTTAGATCTGTTCAGTGTAAAAAACCCACTTCTAGTGGTCTAGAAAATAAAGCTTACACCTTCCTCTCAAGCCCAAGAATTACTGATACAGGAACAATATTATCTGTTTTATTATTTAGATCATTAATTTTAAAGACAACTACTGTAAATATAAAGCATCTACCTGAATAGAAAATTAACCTGAAGCATTTATGTTTAGGTCATTATCTGCTTCACAGGATTTGAATGAAAACAATTTCAGCTTTGAGGATTCAGAGCAACATACAAATTTGAACTTCCTATTCTGTTACTGCCCTTCATTTGGAAATTGTAACAGAAATTACAAATAGCAAATAATAAAGAGTTGCATGACAATTAAAAGACACTACTAAGAAGGGAACCGTGGTATAGTTTTTACAAGTCTCCAGACTGAAGAATTATACTGTTAGACAGAATAATATATTTTTAAAAAGAATCAAATTTTAAAATTTCACAATTCAATACTGTAAGCATATAACAATTCAATACATCCAAGCTTTCTTCAGGAAAAGGACTGAAGTAAGCGGTAGGTAGAATAATAATACATAGTATCTGACAATAGCTCATTGAAAGAACTTTTCATGAATCATTGCACCTAGAACACAACGCAAATAAGAAGAGCAGGCTGACTTATTCCATCTTGATCTTATTTGTGTTGCTACCACTGTAGTGGAAAGCTAAGACAGCTCAAAAATTGATATGTTCATGGGAAACAGGAAGCACAATACAACTTCCCTGGTAGATAAGATAAGATGGCTTGAAATCTTTCTCCAGCTACAGTCTTGTTTTAATACTTCCTCTCATTTCAGTAGCTCAAATCTTCACAGCAAAACTAGTACCTTTAACATCTGCAAAGCACTCCAGCAAACACGTCACTGAGAATCTACAATATTTTACAAAGTTTTACATAGTAAACTATGTATGCTGAGAAACTATTTTAGCCTCAGATGTTTTGCTGAAGACACACAATTCTAAACTTGCTGTTTAGCCTCATCATAAGTAAAATTAAAATAAATACCTCAATTTCTCTATACTTTTAAGTTTTTCTCAGACAAAAGATCAATAAATTTTCAAATAGCTGAGGGTGGCAGCAGAATTTCTTTCCCATCCCTGCCCTGTTCACCATCTGCCTTCCCTTTAATTCCTCAAAGATTTATTTGGGCTCAGAGAGGACCAGAACTTGTCTTTGGGGACTTTTCTCCCTCACAGACATTTTAAAATAGCTATTCTTTATAATCAGCTGTTGACGTAAACAACGGGCTACAGTGCTGATATAAGGAAAGTACTTTTTATTGCTGCTGAAAAAGAAATGTGCTTAAACCTTGCCATTTTTCTATCTCTAAAATCTGTAGTTCATGCATAGCAGAGGGTATGACAAAGCATAGCAGGTATTTTCTCAGGATTTAATCTGCACAAGGTATTTGCTAAATCCAGGCATGAACTGGTTTCTGCAGACCATGCAGAATAAAAGCAGGAATTCCACAATTTCTTAATGCTTCTGCTGTCAAAGAGAAAGTATGCTTAAAATTTAATCTAGAATAGGTATTTTAGCAAGGTAAATCCATGTCAGAATTCCCCCCACACATACCAATTTAATGTCATCTAATTAAAGACTGCATCATTAAGCACACACATATGAAATCTGCTTTCATTTTGACCAATGTATATTTTTAAAATTTAATTCTGCAGTTCTACCTTCTTTTAACTTTTTTAGTATGGTACATGACATACAGGTAAATTTTTTCCCTTTGGTTTGCAGTATTATTGGATTAACAGGGACCCTTGTATGTATAAAAGACAAAAGCTGCTTTTGCCACTGCTTTTAGTTGCACATGACAGTCAAAACCCTTCCTGAAAATCGCTGCTAATCCAAATCAAGTTCAAAGTCTAAACCACTCTTGTGATTATATTGTTATCAGTTTTGGATAGCAATATTTCTTGAGGCAAAGAAATTATTTTTGTATATGAGGGTGAGACAGACTTTTTAATTTTCTAGCTTTACCCTCAATTAAGAAAGTTGCACTGAACTATAATGATTAAGGCATGAAGTATGGAAATTTCCTCCCAAATTAATCTCCTCTTTCCATCATTCTAACCACTCTATATTTAAGAAATCAAAGTGTCCAAGGGCTGACACAGATGGAATGACCTTTGCTCTCTGGAATTCCACTATGTTTCTTCTTCTTCTCAGAAGGCTTAACAGCCATTTCTTCAACAAAATTCTGAATCACTGGTACCTGTGACAGCCACAGGTGAGCCGTCTTAGATTCAGTATTCTAAAGCTGAAAAATTCCAATGCCGTATATTTAATGCGGGCATTCAAAAATGAGAATATTCATCTGCTAACAAACAATATGAAAAATGTTTCTAGAAAGAATGTGGGTTTGGTTTGTTTTTTATTTGGTTGTTGGTTTTTTTTTTGTTTGTTTTGGTGGTTTGTTTTGTTTTTCCCAGTTTCCTTATAACATTTTTCCTGGTGTTTAAAGGAAAATGTATAACTTTTCTTTAGGTGTTAAATTGATGCAATGCCAATTTTTCTTCAACCTTCTTTTAATTATGTAATTGCCCCCCCTTTATATTGATTATTACTTTGGAAAGACAAAACATATAGATATGACACAGACACTTTTTTTTTTTTTTAAAGGGAGTAAGACCTAATAAGGTAATAAGTGACAGCAAAACACAAATAAGCAGATATAGAAGTTTACCTTGCTGAGTGTTCTGTTCTTGAGTTCGATTCACAGTGAGGTCTAGAGGGCTATCCTGTTCTTCCTGAAGGGAGTTTTCCGTTTGGTTCATTTGGATACTTTTACATATCAGACTTGGTTCAAATGATGAACCATTTCTGTTCTCTTGAATTTTGCTACTTTTTGAAATGTACTCAATCGCAAACTGACGGATCATTTTTTTCATTAATTCCTGAGCAACTAGGGGAATGTTAGGATCACAGTTCTGAGGAAGATCTAGGAATAAAACAGAACAACACAGGCAACAGATGTATTAAAAAACCATATTTAATTAATTTTCTTTAAATATTTCTTATAAGCACAATAAGTGCTTGTAATAAGAACATATGTAATGAACAGATTAATTCAGATGTCTATAAGTTTTTCTTATGAGCATTCCTAACTAGAGGTCACTTGGAAGAACATGTTTAGCACACATCAGTAATTTTTACCTTATTCCTCTGTAATAGCACGCAAGTAAAACTATATGGGTGCATAAATAATGAAAGTATGGGAGTCAGAATCTGTATTTATTGTTGATAAATAAATGACTTTTCATTTGTAGACTGTTCATTTTCAGTTTTGAAAATAAAGAATTTTGAATCACACCATTGAAAGCTAAATAAATCTGTGAATTAATACATAATGAAATTACTTTCAAAGCACAACTGTAAGAAAAAAATAACTTTAAAGCACAATTCTATAGATTAGTCCTTTTCATAATAGAACAGCTGGACTTTTGAGGAAAAAAATCTGTTTCACCTACATATTATATTCATCTACAGCTTATAATCCCCACTGTAGATTCAGGATTGCAATATCAAAACTGATATTATGCTACTTAAAATGTCCCATAAAATTGCAGCAATACAAGCGATTCAATTTTACAATTAAGTTATAAATGTTTATTGTAAAATCTCACAGGATTTCCAGGACATTTCTAGGACATTTTCAAAGTGCTACCAACAAAATCATCTGGGAGAAAATCTTTATTTCCTATTCTAAACTGTGTGTACCCTTTTTTCTGTTTGTGTATGTATCAGTCCCATAGAAAGGCACATTTTAAAAATACAATACAAAGGGATCAAACATGAGATACCTATGACTTTATTTTAATGTTATGTCATCTAGAAAAAAGTTAAACCTCTTATTAGTGAGCATAGCTGAAACTACTTTTGTGAATCACTGAAGAATCCTAATATAAAGAGAAGTACCAGAAAGATCAACAAAATAAAGATATGTAACTTAGCATAGAGTTTCTTAATTGTGCTGCGCTTCAATGCAATACTGCATTGATGACTACAATATTTCATTTCACAAGACAAGCACAATTGCCCATACTCAGAGTATAAGATCTCTGTTCTTCCTTAAAGCAGCAGTAGTAGTACTCATTTCACTATTCCCCTCTTCCTTCTTTTCCTCATCTCTACACACACCCTACAAAAATATCCTTTTCAGTGTTTTAACCACTGTCCATCCTTGAGTTCACAGAAAATGACTGAAACAGATTTCAGCAAGAAGGGACAGCAATTTAAAGATTTAAAACTGTGAACATGATACAGAAGAATTAGCTTTTAAGTCAGCCTTGATTGCCTAAAAGCAATGCCAAAGGACACTGTGTCAGTTACCAGAATACTTAAATTCATCTGAAATAGATAAGACAGACAATAAATTGAGTTTTGTTTTCAGGGAGGTGGAGAAACTAAAAGGACTGGATCAGGTAGATGTTTGCACACAAAGTGTAAATTTCCTAATAGGTAGCTTGAGGTTCACACAGCATATTTGCTCAAGCATTTTATGTCAGTGAAACTATTCATCTACTAGTAATAAAGTGACCATTGAGACAGATCAAAGAATGCTGCTTAAGTTTAGGATGAATGTGTGGAAGATTGTTGTTTTTCAGGTTTGTTCAAAACATATTCCATGTTGAGACTTCATTTTCACCAGAGTATTGCAAGTATTTACAAACATACACATATGTGATCTTCTTCCTAAAGCATACGAGAGGGCAGCCTACTGTTCAGATGCTTCTTGTCAATACCTTTTGTTTGAACTTTCAATAATGTTTTAAGAGACAAGTGAAGCTCCACCATTTTCAAACACTGAGTATATGCTAGATTTCTTGACTTCAAGAGACCTTATCTAAGGCATTACAGAACAATTCTGCTTATGATTGAAGCTCTATCTTCTGACAATCTTTCAACCAGATCTCTAACAAAATTTTTTACAATTGATAGGAGTTTCTAGAGGAAAGGTATGAGGTAAAATTCTAAATGATGGAGGATATGTACAAAGAAAAAATGTCTCTCCATCATGTAACACCCAGGCACAGATATTCTTTATTGGTATTTCCCAATTCTTAAATAATGAAACTAATCAATGTTCAACTGGAACTTTATCATCTTAGACACACACTTACAGGGAAAGAAAAAAACTCAACAAAAGATACTGAAGCAACAAGGCAACAGGTGTAAAAATGTTAATGTATATGCAAAAAAATAGCAAAAGAACAAGGAAAGCATGTCTGCATGACAGGGGAATTTTAGGTCTAGACAACCAAAACCACCGATCAGTAGCTTAGATTAAAAAAAAAAAAAAAAAGCCAAACAAAACCTAAACAAACCCAGACACAAGCAAAGAAAAATCTGACAGACAGTAACCAAGAAACTCACAGAATGAGATACGTGAAACATCAACAACACTGAATGGTCTACTAGCTATCTGGTCTGGAATGACCCTGCTTATACAGAGAAAGCAGTTTGTTGCATGCATCCAGGAAAAACATCTTCAAAGATTTTTAAAGAACATGTGATCATCAGTGCAAATAGGAAAGACAGGTATTTTATATCCTGTGCATTTGAAAAGCAAAATATCATAAAGCATAGAGTACACCCACCATCAGCTGGAAAACATAACAGTCTGGAATAAATATCTGCTTATTAACCACCAACCCCACCATCAATTATTATAGAACTGCAAGAACAAAGCTCCTCCAGAATTGCCAAGTTTCTGTTGCCTTTCTGTTCCACTTCAGACTCTTCACACATTAACCGCTTTTAACTGCAGGAGAAGCCCACTTTTCCATTAGGAGTAAACTGATCTTTTGACCTAGTTGGGATAACAAAGGATTTTGTTTTGTTTTGTTTTTATATTTATTTGTTTTATTTTTTTTCTAATAATTTCCGAATACTCCCTATGGAAGACTAAATGTAGCAAAATTTCTCATCTATTCAACTGCTACAGCTACTGGCAGTTTAAAGAGTTTAAATTATTTACTCTTAGAAGGTAATTCGGTGGTGGAGATGAGGAGGTATCTCAGAGCATATAATTTGGAAGATATTCCAGGAGTGCATCCAAAGTGCTCTTACGGCTAATGTATAATATATTCAATCTACAGGACTAAATCACACAGTCTAAGATTAACTGCCATAAATGCCAATAGTGTCACTATCACATTGACTGTTCTATTGTGTAAGTCATTCAATTGTAATTTATGTTGGAAGGACCTTGGGAGGTTTCTAGTAAAACTGCCTGCTCAAAGCAGGGTTGACTATGAGATCAAATCAGGTTGCTCTGGGTTTTATCCAGTTAGGTCTTGAATATGTCCATGGACAGAGACTGTACAACTTCTATGGGTAGCTTGTTCCACTGCTTGCCTGTCCTCATTTTTCCTTACACAGAAAAGAACTCATTTCAATTTGTCTCATCTTCCACTGTACTGCTATACGTTCCTGTGAAGAGTTTGATGCCTTCTCAGTAACCTCAGAGGTACTGAAAGCTGCTCTCGATCTATTCCTATTAATGCTGCTTTCCTTCCTAATGGAGAATGAAGCTATGGATGCATAACTTCCAGAGTATTTTAAAGTCAAAAATAATTTCCCACAGGTCTCCAAATGATACCAAACAAAAATATGAAAGATGCTATTCAAAAGAAAGAAGAAAAGGTTATATAGTTTCATGTACAGGGTTCAAAAGGAAAATAGTAAGTTTTTGAAAGAAAGTACTTTAAGGGTAAATGCAACTTTTATATAATGTTTTATCAACATAAGACCCTTGAGTACACACATTTGAAGTGTATTATATAAAGTCTAATTACTTCCATTCAATGGCTGGAAATTTTATTATTATACAGTATGCAATGGAAACATGTAGAGACCAGTAATCTTAAGTTTACAGTGGTGAAATTTCACTACATATGAGAAATCTGTAATTAGTCATATAAAATTTTTTAATGTAGTTTAATGTATTTTAGGGTAAGTATTAGGTCTCTGAACTTAATATCACTAGCAAATATTTCTTAATTATTATCAGCAGATGGCACCAGATATACTTTGTATTACCTAAAAGGTTTTTATTCGAAGATGTTTTATTAGGAGTCATGATTATAGCTTCTTACAGAGTTTTATAGCTACATGCCTACATACGTTTAAACTTCCATTTTCCACATAGTTGATTTGCCTGCATTACTCTGTGGACCATGTAAGCACATACATACTACTTCAAACCCAGCAGAACAGTCCCTGAGGATATATAGTAAAAGGTATCTCTGATGTTCCTCTAGTTTCTCTCAGATCACTGTAGACCTCCTGATATTATTATGATAAGAGAAGGCTAAATGACGCATTTGTATGATACAATGATATTTTCTGCTTGTGATTGTCAAGATTACAGTCAGAATGCAAGAGAAGGCAGTAATAAAGATGATTTGATTTGCATGAAGATGATGTGCAGTGATTTAATTCAAAGCTCATATTTAGGATTAAGACTTCCCCAGCTTATGTACTGCACCACCTTGTAACTATCCAAATCAGTCTTCTTAACTCTTCTGTACATTAACACTATGTATGATCACTAGACTGCAATGCACAACATAAGAAATTTAATTGATATTCCAGACTTACATGTGTATTTGGCAGAACAACGGACAAGGAGTTAAAAGCTCCTACAATAGTGTTCCACAATAGTTTTCTATTTCTTGAAAAACAGTATTTTTTCATTAAAAAGTCAATAGTGACTTAATTTCTATTCTGATACAATACAAAAAAGCAGTGGAAATCAACAGTGAATCACAAACCCCTTGTACCTTACAGCCCTGTTGTGTGAGTGGCAGAAATAAGAACACTTGGATGCTTATTGGTGTTTCCTGTATTCACTGCAGCTCTTCCCTTTTCACAGAAAGGCCACGTTTTCTAGAATGACTCCACTTCAACAGCCAAAACCTCACAGCAATATTCTCAGCTCTAACTGTAAACTTGTCCACCCCACTGTTAGATCACCAGCAAGTTAAAAACACATTATAGCAATTTATTCTGAGCCATGTATCATTATTAAGCTTAATTAACTGGACTGATAAACAAATGGAAGGAATAAGAGCCTAGCTTACTCTAATTTTGTTCTTATAAACATTCAATGTTTTTCCTTCCTCTACTCAGATGGTAATTTTCATTACTCTATACACAGTCATATCTCTAAGGGTTTTCTTAGATGTAGTTTAAAATGACCAAGAAATTCAGAAGTCAGTGAATACAGTAACACTGGCAAGTGAGCAGTAAACACAAAAAGTGTTTTACTTCACGAAGGCAGCTGAAATCCTGCTTAACATTCTTTCCCAATAAACTTGAGAAAGAGGAATAACAAGGGTGTCACAGAAGTTTACTGCACAAGCTGTGACAGGGCAAATTAGAGTTCTTAAAATTATTAATAAAAAGAAATGGCAGGTATTGGATCAAGTAGCACATACATCTGAAAACTACACCTCAGAAAGTAACACTTTTTTGTAGTCTGAAATGATGTGTGCAAGATTACATTTCCATAGGTCTGCCAAGTTACATATGTGCTGTCCAAGAAGCGTAACCAGCTTGTGACATCTATGTGTTTGAGGTGTAACTAAGCAAAGAGCAGGAGAACTCAGAGTTAAATGCAGGTATATGATATGGGGTAAGAAAGCCACAGTTATGAATGGAAATATTTTAGAATACGAGACATACCTAGAAACAAGGAAGAACTTCAAAAAACTTACAGAGAAATTATTTTAGTATGGAAAACATGTCACTGAAGATACTTGACAGAGCTTCCCAGAGAATCTGGAAAGTGTCAAGTCATTCTGACAATTTTCTCCCTCTAATTTTGTGCCTCAGTTCCTTAAATTCTACAAAAGTTTTCCAAGTTTCTATCTTCTCCTGGTGGATCATATTCTGAAGATAGAATCTGATTCACAATCACGAATGTATTTAAATGACCTTTTCTTTTTGTTTTGTTTAAAGAGTTCACATTAATACTGCACGAAAAAAGAAAACTTCCAAGAAGATACAGTGTGGATCACTAGAAACCCAGAAAATTAATAATCCATGATCAGAATGTCTGATCAACCTCTTAACTATGGTTCTACCATGTAATGATGATCATGTATGTCACATTCTATGATATTCATAGAAAAAAACCCCTAATATACGGTTTTTAAAGAACATCATTGATATTCCTTTGTACCTGTGTTTTTGTGACACTTTTCCATTTACATAACATTAAAATACACCCATTTTCTTTTGTCAATCTACTCTGCTTAAAACACCAAATGGGTAAAGAGAGATGTTATACTTAGGAAGAAAGCACCTGGGTTTCAGTTATGTTGTTTACTGGAAACAATTAGTGTTCGATGACAAAAATTACTTTGGCTTTACTGAGATGCCTGCTGAGGACAGGGTTTTCCTACAAACAACTACCTACCAAACTGGTCTTTCACTAGCACATAGTAAAGATAGGCTCCTAACAGGAAGGCCACGAGTTTTGGGAGTTTATCCATCTTGTCAGTAATTCTATCATTCTCTTTTTTCCTAAATTGATAACTGATCTCAAAAACCTACAAAAATTAAGAAAGCAGACTTGGGATTTTCCTAGTAAAACTCTTCATCTTCCCCCTATAAAGCCAAGACAATTACTTAAATACCTCAAAGTGATTTCACATACCCTTTCCAGATTTCTTCCTTTTCACTTCCCACAATTTGAACAACTTAAGAAACTTTGCTGGAACCTAACTGAAACAATATTCTTAGAAAACTCTTCAGCAAAATAACACGTATGCAAGAATACACAAATACTTCAGAGAACCACACACAAAAAAAATTTGAAAAACAAACCCTAAGTATTTTCCACAGAGAAAACCTTTTTAACCTAGTGTTACTCAAAAAACCTAAGGAAGATGCTAAAAGCCAAACACTCTTTGCAAAAAACTTCACAGAAGTCAGTCACTCCTGTACAGTGAGGTCACACCAAGTTTCACTTCTCCCTTCATAAAGGTTCCTCTTAAAGAGTATCAAACAACAGCATCTCCAGCAAAAACATAAAGCAGGCAAATGGGAAAAAAACCTGTACATCAAGACCAAGAAAAGATCTGAGAAAGTAGAAATTTGAAGGAATTAAAATACCTGCCTAGGGAGATGCCATGCAACTGGGCCTGTGATGAAAATATAGTAAGAATTTCAGAAGTAGTGTGAGGTGGCAATTTCACTGGACATTTTATTTCAAATGTAGAACAGTTGGTTTCAAAGAAAGTCAATGAACGAAAATGGACTCAAAATGCTGTCACACTCCATTTAAAGTTCTTTAGAATCCTAAAGCAAAACTTCAGCTGAACACACAGATGCCCCATAGAGAAAAAGATTCCACCCACCCTAGATTCAAGGGCATAGTAATCTCTTCCTGCTACAGTAATGTAAAGGGGAGAAAATTAACTTTGTTTTTTTCTCTCACCTATGAGAAGGGAGAGAATGCATCTGACTCCCTCTAATTCTTTGTTAGAGCAAGAGGGCTGTCATCCTAGTCATACTCAGCTATTTGACATCCAAGCACACCTACTAAACCCAAGAAAAACCTGTGAAAGTTGTAGTTTCTGAGCAGGGCTGTATTCTCATTCCTTATACAGAAATTTAAGGAAGAAAATGAATATTTTTCTGGCTTTTGACAGTGACTAAGTAACTTAAATGAACCAAGCTGACTTGTCAGTCACTCACATACTTCTATAACTTGCTGAGTGCCAAAGAACAAGGATAGCCAAAGAATTAATGGGCTACTAAATACTGTATTTTGATAAGAAGTTTCAACCTCTGTCTTGGATGTATTTGAAGTAGCAGCTTTTGCATGAGAAGATCCCAAATCCCATTTTGTCATCTGTAAGACACATTCTCTGACGTTAAATGGTCTTCCTGCTGAAAACTAGAAGGCAAAGTTTAGGAACAGAAAATGTTTAGATGCTTAAAATTCCAGAGAATGGCACCTGAAGTTAGCATAAAAACAAAATAGCAGCTCATGGCTAAAAAAACCCAATAAAATATAATGAAAAGGAATTCAAGAGAATAACACACAATGCAATAGGCAAGTAGGAAGAGTAGTGTTTCCTTTGATGATTCAAGTAAGCCAAGAAAAAGATTAAGAAAAAACAAAGGAATAAAGAAGAGAAACAACATTCCATGACATATAAAAACTATTTAAGAATCAAAATCAAACCTAAATAATTTGATTCTTCTAAATTTGTGTTATACCATTGATGTAAAAGACATGCTTTTATTACCTTTCTTTCGAAAGAGTGCATTTAGATAGTTTTCTGCTTGGCATTCAATCTTATCAGTGTTGGACTGGCCCTGAGATGACAGTTCCTCTGTAGGCGTTGACTGTGAAGAACCGATAATTGATGCACGATCCTGGAAGATATATGAAGATAACAACATCTTTCAGAAGTTAGTATACTGATAGTACAATATACAATTAAATTATTGAGCTATTAAATGAAAAAGAATCACTAAAAAGATACTATAAAGCCAAACCACCCCACTCCATCTCAAACTATCTTGAGTCAAAATGCAGTATTAACCTATTTGCAAAATTCAGTTCTCCGATTCTTACTTTCAAACCACAACTTGGGCATTGGGGAGTCATTCTTGATACCATGTTGATACTTACACTGACTGTTTCTTTGTGTAAATTACAAAAGGAACATTTCTCATCCATAGACCAGTCAGTCAGCTCTTCTGGCTCACAGTCTTAAAAGAAAAAAAAAGGCAGATGTTTTAAACAAGTAAAAATGAATTTTGAGAACAAGATACAAATCCTACATTCTCTTAAATCCATCATAATAAAACATGCATTTATTGGTACAATATAGTTAGTAGTATCCAATTCTTCAGATATTTCCAAAGTCCTGTCTGGCTCACATAGTTCAACTTTCAAACAGCAGAGCATGCTCTTCTAAAAAGGAAAGGTAACCGCATAGATTTCAGTTGATTACCTATCACAGTTACTAGAGGCATCCGAATACTATAAATAAAGCTCTGAATTCTAGTAATTTGTAGTCACACTTTTAACAAATGTGTGTAAACCTGTAGTAAACTAAGCTAGGAATTAGGATATGGATTCCTTACCACTTGAGCTCTGTATGTTGTACTTGCAATATTTTAATTGATTTGATACCATCATTATAGGTAAACCAAACCACTATATTCACTTGTAGCACTTGATTCATTTAGAAAACTTTAAAGTAACTTTGTATGTTTTAATGAGAAGATGTACTTTGGTCTTGAGGGAATACAAGATTTGAATAGATCACCTATATCAAGTCCAGTCTTCTCATACTGAATGGAGACACTCCATCTATTTTCTTTAAACAAGTTATTAAGCTACAATTTCAAAAGTTAAAAGTTTTCCACCATATACCTTTCTCTTCCCAAACCACCAACTGCTTTAAGGCTTTTCCCAAAGCAACTGTGCTAATAGTTAAAATTAACCTCCTAATAATCTGTTTAAAGTAACTCATGCAAATTATTCCAGTTTGGTTTGGTGACAATGTTGTTCTTATACCCATGAACAATAACCGTTTAGGTATTTAGTACCTTGATATATTTACAGAGAATATAATGATCTCTCCTTTACACTTCATTTTGCTAGGTTTATCTAACCCACCCAGTTTTCTCTCCTGAGATTCAACCCCATCTTTTCTGCACAGTTCTCACTTGAATGCCTATTTCCTGAACACAGGTGACCAAGATCTCAAGACGATGCCTTTCTTTTGCATCTACACCTGACTTCTTTAAACTGTAGACAGTACATTTTCCTGCAGTATCCTACTTGCAGCATTTTGGCAGATGAATACGAACCTAATTAACTACACCAAGGTCCTGTCCATCCCATTAATTCCCAATTCATGTGCTTAACCTAAACAACCTTTTCCCCCCTTATTCATTACCAAATATGTTTCCTCCTCTTCTCTGTACCACTTGTGAGTCAAGATAAAGGCAGGGAGATCACTTACCAATTACTGTCACAGGCAAGCCAGAGACTCAATTTGGGGAAAATTATTTTCATTTATTGCCAATAAAAATAGGATTGCATAATGAGAAAGGCAAAACTAAAACCATCTTACCACCCCTTCTTCCTAGGCTGCAACTTCACTTCTTCATTCCTGACTCTTCTGCCTCCTCCCCCACCCCAAATAGCACATGAAGGATGGGGAACAGGGGCTGTCCTCACTTCATAACAGTTCTTCTCTGCCACTCCTTCCTCCTGACATTTTTCCCCAGCTCCAGTGTTGGGTCCTTCCCATGGTCTACATTCTTCATCAACTGCTCCAGTGTGGGTCCCTCCCACAGCTGCAGCTCTTCATGAACTGCTCTAGTGTGTGTCTTTCCTTCAGGAAGAGACTGCTCCACAGACCCACAGTTCCTGCCAGAAAACCTGCTGCTGTGTGGGCTCCTCTCTACAGGCTGCAATTCCTGCCAGGAACCTATTCCAGCATGAGCCCTCCATGGGTCAGTTCAGGGCATCTCCACCTGCTCCAGTGTGGGGTCCTCCATGGGCTGCAGTGCAGGTATCTGTTTCAACGTGGTCCTCCATGGGCTGCAGGTTCTACCTACTTCACCATGGTCCTTTCCATGGGCTGCAGGGGAATCTCTGCTCTGTTGCCAGGAGCATGTCCTCTCCCCTCTTTCTTCTCTGACCTTGCTGTCTGCAGGGCTGTTTCCCACTAAGCAGCCCCCAACCCCACCCCTGCCCCACCACTGCTGAGCTTTTACGCCTTCTCAAAGATATTACAGAGGCATCATCAGAAACAAAATGAATCAAAAAAAAAATAGGTCCTTAAGCTGAGTGTAACGTAACTCAAGTAACTCTGTATTATTATTTAAGTCTAGTTTACTCAACTCTAAAATAGTAATTTAGAACAGAATTCCGTATTAGCAACATGTTATATGCTTCCAGGGATACAAACCAGCAGTTTTGATAGGTCAGACAGCTGATGATTAAAAACAGAAATGGAATTTTTCTTGACAGTAACAAAAGCTAACGAGTTATTTTTTTCTTAATTAATCGAGCTCTCCCAGCCTGTTAGAATTATTTAAGATGTCCACAGATGAAAAAAACTGCACACTATTCTTTTATAACAAGATCATGTTTTCATAGTTTTCCTTGGAACCACTGTAAATCTCCTTATGAATGTTGGAATTCTGTGCACCAACTCCAAGACATGTCTTCTGCCTTGTAATAATCCTGAAGTTCCACTGTTAAAAGTCTAGCTAGAGAATAATCCTTGTGTGTCACCAAAAAAGCAAACCTTGAGGAACACAAGCTCTGCATAACACAAAATTTTTCAAAGAAATATAAACCATGTTCAAAATAACACATTAAGTATGCCAGGAACTAAGGAAAACTGACATCAGATAGCACATATATACCAGGATATATCAAATACCAGGCATCCAAGAGTCTCAGGTCACCACCACAGGAAACATACCAAGACCAGTGTTAGCTTTTGACTACAGACAGACAACCATACTCTCAGAAAGATCAGAAGCACAGATGGCAGTTTAAGCAGAACAAGCTTTCTCTTAGCTGCACTCAGTTTGGGATCATGATTATCTCCCCTCTCCATTTAATCTTGCTCGGGGTCAGCTGAAGAAAGGTTTGTTGACAACTTAAAACACTAGCTAGCCCATGAAAAAAGATCGTGCAAAGAGCATTTTAATACCGAGCATTACTTGAAACAATTTAGTACAAAGCTGTTAAACTTATTTCAATTTTTTAAGAATAAAATGGTGAATTTGACTAAAATTACTATGTTTTTTCATTTCTTAAGCCATAAAAATCTTTGTTTCCCCAAACAATTTTTCCCAAGGTCATGCTGAACTAAACAAATTACAGACATCTGTAGTACTGAACAGATTCCATGTTTACCTCTTTAAAATGTGAATTAATTGTCTAGTAAATCTAAATATGAAATAGCTTTAAAGTCAACTTACTTTCCAGTATTTTCTACATTAATGTCCCAATAAATTTTCAGCTATTTGTCACAATTCTAAACAAAACAACCCCTTCCTTTTTACACAGCACTACTGCTTCTTAATAAGTAGATTAGAATATTTAAGGTGTTTATCATGTTCCTTCATCTTTTTATTTTCATAAAAACTTGAATTATATTAGAGATTCATATTTCTAATATAATTTTTAACCCTACTACTTAAGAATGAATATTCCAGAACAACCTAAGGAAAAATAAATCACTTCCTCAAAAAAGCCTTTTGTCTTGTATAAAGAGGTTTCCTAGTACAGACAGAATGATGAGCCGCTTTTGCCCACAACAGTTTTTTCTCTGTCCGTAAGAGAACAGAACTTCAGCATATAATCCCAAAAAAGGAAATATACACACAGCAGATGATTAGAGGAAAAGCCTTCTACCAGTTCAGTAAACTATCCATAAGCAGAATGTAAAAATTAACAATTTATATGTGAATCTACTTGGGCAAAAATGGGTGTAAGTGAAGGATTAGAAAGCCTTAAGGATTCAATGATGGAAGAAGCCTTGAGTTTGGTTAAGAGCATGACTAAGGTCAGATGCCACGACATAGAACTCGACACCTTTGCAACCCTTGCACTATCAAAGCAATCAGGGAAAAAAACTGGTACTGAATAACAGAGTTGATGAGAACCGTTTAAGCAAACTCAAGGTAAGTCCTACCTATACATCATATAATAATTTTGAGATAATGGAAGAAATCTTGCCATCTTCAGGTTACTATCAGTTATAGGTGGCTATTTCAGTTTAATTAGTTTGGCTTCTCAGCAAGATTGTTTCTGAGGTTTGCAAGATATTTGTTTTGAAAAGTAAAAAACCTAGTAAAACTGGTGTGCCTTTTAATATCTAAATTGATCATTACAATTTATTATTCTCTCAAGCAACTTTAAGAGAATACAATAATCTATAGGTCAAATACTATGTTCAAGAGAACTATGGGAGAAATACCAATTAGCACACTTATATTCTACACACATTATTTTTTGTTATGTTATAAAATACATAAAACAAGCAATCTAAAAGAAGAAAATGCTGTTGTAGCTAAGAGGCATATATTTCACAATTGATTCTCACACATTTCTGGATAAGCCAGCCATATAATTTCTTGAGGTTTCTTCAAAGAAATAGACACTCTTGCTAATTATGCATAATGCTGCATGCTGACAGTACTGGTTTGGTGGTTATAATGAGAAAAATGGACACCTTATAAGATGCAGTGATTTAAGTATGTTGCTAAGAGTCTAAAAACTTGGATTCTGATTCTGCCAACCATGTATTTTGTCAACTAAGGCAAATTTTTTTACTTTGCATCTTAGTTTCACTACCTGTAAAGTGAAAAATGGTCTTTAGAGAGTAGAAAAGATTTATAACAAATCTAATGCAATTCAGACCTCAAATTAGAAATAGACTTGCATCTTATACTAGAAGGTCTACCTCCTCTACTGTGTACAAAACGCAGCCATTTCAAATGGGTTTACTGAAGTTACAGACACTGTATCTATAAAAACTAACCAAAAAATAGTAAGGTAAGGTGGGTATCTCAACCTAATGCTCCTTCATCTCTTATGCAGTTGCTCCAGAAATAAAATCAATTTTACAGATGTGTCAAAACACAGAAGCAAGTTTTAATATTTGAAAGATTCAGGCATGTTACTGACAGACATTCTTGCAAATTGGAAAAAAATTAGTTTCAAAACTTTACATTTTAGATAAACATAAATTCAATTGGCAGGACAAAGTCACTGAGGCATCAAATACCAAAGATCCTCTGCATGCAACGGAAATAACAGCTCTTAAATAGGTTACAGGAAATCTTCAAGAGCATGAGGTAAATAAACTAAAACTTCTCAAGACAGCTCAAATATATACATGCAGGAACTGTAAAGGATATATATAACACCTTATTGTGCACTATCAGGCTCCTTTAACACATATTCTGATTAGCTCAGTACTTTCTGCTTTTTTACATGTCCTGAATTTTCTTTCAAAATGTAAACTCTGATACAAAAGAATAATGCCTTAATCATTAAACAATGCAAAGCCCAATACATAGGAACACACTGCAATTACAAACAGAAAAAAGAGATACTGTACACTATTATAACAATGTTTTCTTCCCTACTTGTTTATCACAGCAGATGGGAGTACTACTCATGAAAATAAGCTTCAACCTGAATTAACACACTTTTCAAATGCTTCTGACTAGTGGCATGCTTAGCTTTGTAAGTGGTGAAAAAATATTCTTAAAACATCAGTAAAGTAGTATTTCAAGTTTTCCCCCTCTCACTTGAAAACACGCATATGATACAGGCCAAGAAACTTGCATAGTATGAACAAAACCATAAGCAAGTTAAAGCAATAAATTCCAAACCTATTCTAAGCAAACAAACAGTATATGCCACTCCGCCTCATGTACTAGCAGTATGTTACATGTCTTACAAATTACACTATCAGATAATAAACTGTAAAGAAATGAAACGGAACATTGTGAAGGTTCGGTAACAGAAAGAACATTATTTAAATCCATGAAAAAGAACTTGACAGAACACTTCAAAGCAATTTTGTGCTGGATTTTCCTTCTCTGCTTTTGATAAAGACAGACAAATCATTTCATACTTAACTAAAAACTCAGGTGTCTTTGACAGCTATTCCATCAAAACCAAAGCCATCTAGTCTACAGATAGGTCTTATAACAGTAATGGAAAATATATATGTCTATATATGTATACACACACACTTAAATAAACTCTTTATTTACGTATATACTTATAAAATATACAAAAATAAAAAGCTTAACTTCTTTATATACACATAAAGATGTGAAAAAATACTTTAATTTTCTTTGACTACTACAAGAAAATTCATTTTCCCAATTAATGTTGGTAAGAACCTTAGCAGCTTGTCTTCCCTTTCTAAAAGCTGTCCAAAAAAATGAAGTTGGAGATGCAGCATTTCAGAAGTCTTTCTCATGAGAGCTTCTCAGGTAAGCTTAGTAATCCAGAATTTCCCCACGTAGGAACAAAACCTAGGTACCATTTTACCTAGTGTTTTGCCTGTGCACAGTATTAACAAGAACATGATTAAATACACATTTGAAAGAAAAACAACTGAAGATTTCCTTTTTAGAATTCAATATATGCTAAAAGAAAAACTAATAAAGGTAAGTGGACTAAAATGCTGGCTCATTTACCTTCAAATAAACTGAGGTCTCTTCGTAGCCTTGGTCCATAAAGCCCTTCTAAGATACTTTCAAAACCTGGAGACAAAAGAAACATTTAAAACAGTAAATCAAAAGTGTGGTTAATGAAAGCAAATTAAAGAACACTGGCAACAAGTATTCTCAAATTCTGAGAGCAATTCCAAAAATTGTTACATTTATGACACAAGTAATTACTCCTTCCACTGTAGTACTATTCAACAGAATTAGAAGACAAAAATAAGGCAACTGCCATCTGCACACAATCAGCCTATTAAGCCATGCCCCAACAACCTCATTAGGCTTAAAATAACCACCACAGAATCTTAAAGGTGGGAGGATTAGCCTCATAGCACAAGTGTAGTCTCTCTTACACTGAGAATTAGAATCATGTATGAATGGGAGGGGGCACTGAAAAAAAAAAAAAAAAAAAAAAAAAAAAAAAAGGGAGAAAGCCTTCAAAATCAGAAATTTCTCATGTATGATCACCTGAAATTACATAATCTGATAGTTTAATATTTCCAGAAATATAAAAGAGAAGCTTATTTTGCTTCTGATATCATAATGTTCTCTCTAGTCCTCTGTATCTGTACAAAAACATTTTAAAATTGAGGATTAGATAAATCCAATTATTTTCCAGATTTACCAGCTAGTCTGTTTAGGTATTTGGTAAAATCACATACTGTGTGAAGAGACACAGAGCAAACCAGATGATTTAAAAAAGCAAACAAAAAAAAAACTCAATGGAAAAAAAAAAAGATGATGCATGACAACTATGAAATATGGTAAGAATTTACATCATTATCAATAACAGAATTTTTGATCAATATAGAAACAGTTTCCAAGTGTCCCTTCTTTTCTTCTTCCAAATAATAATCTTATTTTCAACTAAGAGGATAATTCAAAGCAGCACTTGAGGGTTCTAATTTATCATACTCAAGACCTGTCTATATTAAAGATGTAGCTATTTTACAATACTTTGCAAGACTGTTTCATCATCACACCATATAAAAGATACCAATATCTTCAGGAAACGACTAACTACCATCAACATTTAGAATCATAAAATTTGCTCATCAGCTGTGATGCCCTTTAAGACAACAAAACATACTACTCTCCCATCAAAAATAACATTCATTTTTTGGTTTAGAGTGTATGGTACACTAGTATAAGGAACAATAAATATGTACCATATCTTAATTAGGATGTTAAATAATACATGAAAAATCCTAACACAGTCAAGACAAGCTATCTTATCACACAGGAGCTGTTCAGCTTCATGGGTCACATTTTGTTAAAGTTAACCTTTCAATTTTGTATTATTTTACATTTTTAATCTATGATTTATATTATTAAATCCAATTTATTATCATTATACTTGCTATAAATCTACTTCAGCTATAAATTAACTATTTCTACTAATTTTCTACTTTTCTTTGTAATAAATATAGTACTATGTGAGAACACAAATTGTGACAAAACCACTGTCCTCTCACAAATATATATATATACAGTTTTTAAACACAATCTACAAAAATTATAAAGCAAAAATCCAAGGTCCAAGCATACACTGAAAATTACCTTAAAGCATTATCCACCGACTTTTAGATTCAATGTAATATAAATTCACATCATATTAGCATTGCACAAATTCCCAGTTCTTCTGGCTTCAAAGGGTTATGGACAAAAAAAGCAAGAGAGATGAAGAAGTCTGAAGTTAAGATAGCAATTCCCCAAACACAACAGACTAGAAATATAAATCACACTGTGTATTATAATGATCATTAATGTTATAAACTGCAAGCCACTTTAGCTCAGCAGATAGCCAATACTTAGGTTCTTGAAATGATTGTCACTAAGTAAAAACACAAATGGAGTGAAATGTCTCTTGGAGATGCTTGTACTTGTTCCAAAAGAACAAACACTAACTCCCATTTCTGAACTCTTTGTAAATCAAACAACAGGTAAACTCGTTTACCATTCCAGTCAGCTCCCAAAACCTCCTTGGTTTTTAGACACCTACTTTCCCCTTCCCTCCTCCCTGGGTGTAAGGGGTGTTACTTCTTTCTGCCTTTTACTTATACCTGCTTCCCCTACTGCCTGCTCCCACCTATGCAAAAACATGAGCACAGAAAATCCAGCTCTGTGAAACAGCAGTTTGTTAAGGAAGAATGAAATTTCCAAACAGACTTCCATGCAGCTTGTATTAAAGATGGCAATTAGCACCCTGTGGGTTGTGGTGTTTTGTTGTTTTTTTTCCTAAGCAAAGTACACACCAACCCACTTCTCTGTTATTTCACCAAACCTAGTTCCATCCCACCTATCCAAAGCAATGTCCTCCTTACAAGTCCTCTCAGAACTTCCCAATCAATCCATAATTTAGTCTTACTCAGTGTGGACATTTGCTTCGTCACCTTTGGATACTTGATCTTTCCTCTTAAAAGAAAGTTTACTTGTACAACCTAGCAACAGAGAGAATTTTTTTCCTGGAAAGATGTGTTTTACTTCCACTTTGTTTTCTACAATGTTGTTCTGCTGCTTTTCAGGATTGATACAGTTTTAATTTAGCCTAAACAGGAAGATACTAGTAGTTTCTAGTACAGCTACTGATATAGATGTGCTGGCACTGTTTCGTAAAATGTAACCATGTGAACAGCAGGCAGTTCAATAAACCTTTTGTTTTACTTCATAAGCCAATATGCATAAGCAAACAGTGGTAGTAGTTTTGAAACTTTTCAGAACCTTAAGAGCCTACAGATAACAGTCAGAAATATACTTTGTTTATACCTCTCGTGATTCACCAATGGAAAAAAAAAAAAAAAATCTGCTCTTAATTTTACAGAATTATTTGTGTCTCTTGGTGGCTGATTGCTTCCTTGATTCCAGACTGCCTTTCAAAATGATTGTTACTTGAGCCCTGACATTTTCTAGCTCCAAACTGAAAAGAAACATGGTTGGCTTTATTAACTTGCAATGCTCCAATCTGTCAAACCAGGACCAGGAAGGCTGGGAGTTGTGACCTACAGCAACAGAAAGGGTGTCTTTTTCTATTGGTAGCTATTCAAGTGCTAAAAAGGCACAAAGCCCAGGAAAGAGGTGAGGAAAAACAAGCTCCTTAAGTCAGGTTTGGCATCTAAGCCTGATGATGGGTCACCGTAGTGTCACTAAAAAGCAGTAAGGGTTAACAGTAATTGCAGACTCCCAGGGAGATGAAGGCTTCTGCACAGCAGCCAGACTAGTCGCCTTAAAAGTTCTGATGCTTGCCCATGGTCCAAATCTGGAACGTTGCAGAGAAACTCTTACAGCTCATCTGGCCAGCACAATATTATCATGTGTTGTCCATCTACATGGCCATCATGATACTGCCAAAGGAGACCTTCAGCAGATCATAGCTAATTACAGAAGTCCAGGGACAATGGTGAGTGACATCAGAGCCCAGGTGTTGGTCCAGGGGAAAGGCTTTGAGAGGAGCAAACACAACATCTGACTACATGACTGCAAGCAGAACTTCAGCTCTTAAGATCCTCTGGGAACAAAGGTTGCTTGAGAGACAGGATCCATTTGATAACACAAACCATCATTGCCAACAGGCTTGCCTCATAAGGAGGACTTCAAACTATGTTTGACAGAGAAGTGGAGACTGAAACCCAGAAAAGTGGAGAACAGCAAGAGGGCAAATGCACAGGACAACACAAGAGTGAGGATCTTACAGTCCCCCTGAAAAAATGGCATAAGCAGGGGCACATCTTAAGTACTGTACATGAATGCGCCAGAAGCAAGTACAAGAGATTAGAGCACATAATCTTACTAGCAGTACACAGTATGGTGAGATAGTTCACACAAGTGGAATAATGCAGTAGATGGATACTGGCTTTTAGGAAAGGAGAATTGAGAAAGTCAAGGACAGTACTTATGCAAAGAACTTCAACAAATGAAGCTTTAGTGTGGAATAGGCTACAGGACAGTTGAAAATCCATGGCTCAGGAATCAACCAGGGGAACATCATGGTGAACATCTATTACAGACTGCCCAATCAAGGGTAAGTAGACGAAGCCTTCAAAAACTAACTAGAGAAAATGCTGTACAATCATATGCCTTAGCTCTCATGAAAAATACCAATCATCCTGACATCTGCTGGAAACACAACATGGTAGCACACAAGCAACCTGTGAGATTTCTAGGGTGCTTGGAGGACAAACCTGATTGAGGTGGTAGACAAGCTCAATAGGGGAGGCAGCCTGTTAGACTGGCTATTCATTTTTAAAGAAGAACTGATCAGTGATGTGACAGTTAGCAGTGGTCTTAGAC
>NW_020799098.1:16753034-16756255 GCF_003259725.1 Athene cunicularia
AAAAAAAAAAAAAAAAAAAAAAAAAAAAAAAAAAAAAAAAAAAAAAAAAAAAGAGCCTTTTCCCTTTTACCCAGTGCTAGAACACAATAATACTAGATCTCAAGGAGGGGTCTCACAAGACTTAGGCAAACTAAAATAATTACAATTGATGCAGGGGCATATTGAGGTACTTGCCTAGTCACTTGTAACAGAGTAACTGGGAATCCACGTAATTAGATACCACACTGTAGCCACTGAGTTAAAAAAAAAAAAAAAAAATTAGTGAAGGAAAACTCTATAATTCAAATTGTCATCACACCAATGACCTCACAATAAAACACCTAAAAAACCCCTTCACTTATACTTGCTCCACCAGTCCCTGATCTCCTGCAGCTTTTTACAATTTAGGAAAGTATGAGCAGATAAGCTGATAGAAAGCTTTCAGTTGAAATATTACTAAATAAATTCACTAAAGACATTAAGACGGTTTTATTCATATCTCTAGACATACATCAGAAATGGTAGATGAATATTCCTTACATAGATAGACAAAATTTAAATGGAAGAGGGAGATGCTTAACAATACTGCTCATCTGATTCGTATTTACTGCTCTATTTTTCATCTTAATGCCGAAAGGTTACTCATTAGAAGAGATCATGTTGTTCTATGTGTTAAGGAATTTGGGAAGTATCAGGTGCATGCAAATTAAGTTTTGCTTTTTCCCTTCTTCTCTAGCATATCCTCAGTTAGGCATAGGGTAATACTGCTGCACACCGCTTTGAAGGACAGGGCATGCATGTGTATTTTTACTACAATGAAATGAGACTTTTGGTTTAAAGCACTACAGCCTCTGGAGGCACCACAGGAAAAAAGGGATATTGAGGCTCTGTAAAACATGCCTTTGTTAACCCACCTAACAAAGTTAGCAGAAACAGATGTGGGAATCTTCACAACTTCCAGGTGCCTAAAAATTAACTTATCACAGGAACTTCCATCACCCTCCACTTTGTGTCTTACTATACCAAGAATCATATCTGAATTATGGTAGTTCAGGTTGTTTTACTGAAGTCCAAATCACATGTTATTCAGCTTCTTAAGCAAAATCAGACCTCACCCCTCCTCCTAGTTAGTAACATGCATCAGCAAGGAAGATTCATGTCTCCTTGTTTGAGTTTATTCAATATTCTAAGCAGACTAAAGGGAATAAAAAGTTGAAGTAGAAAAAAAATGCACATTCTCAGCAGTGTAGAGTTTAGCCCATTAATGCCTCTTTTAAAATTTAAACCAATCTGAAAGTAGGTTCAGAATTGCTGATTTCAATTTTAGAGGATTGTAAAATTTAACAAATGGTCTTTAAAACGTAATTAGGAAAATCCAAAGAATAGGATTACATTTAATGAGATTGGGCACAGTACCACCAGACACAACATTAAAATGAAACTTCCTCCTTTTATTTTTTTGTGTTTTCTAGTAGTAGTTAATGTTACTTTACCTAGTTGTTAAAGAGACTTAATTACAACTAAGAGTTCACTTCCTGCTTCTTCATTTTCCTTTGACCATAGAGGCACTGTAATGTAGTTTTCATATAAATTGTGTTCCCATTCTGAAGTCATACAACCCATATTTTGAGGCGGTATTTCTTAATCTATGAGAACTGTTACATAAATTGTCTGAGGAGTCTCAGAAACTAAAGTCTCATTGGAAATAAATTATGGACAAATAAGGACCAAAAGACAGATCCTGCACACCCCAGTTTATTGCCCTAACCAATAGGGTAACCTCCTTAATTCATAGCCTCCTTTGCCCCATACACTTTTATCTAAGTAGCAGTAACTTCAGGGCAAGGTACAACACACAAACATGCAGTTCTGAGCTAAAACTCAATGATGTACTGCCGTTACCATGAGAAGTGACAATTTCCCTTCATATATGAAACGTTACGCTTTGTTCTTCCACACCAGAGCAATGACCATAAGAGAATTTTCCTTGGCACTTTGCCCTCTTTCACTCAACTAAAAAGTGATTCCCTTCTGAAAACTACATGTAATTCAGAAAAGTATTATATAAAAGCAACAGACTTCTGTCCTACTTCTATAGTTTCATGACCACATTATTTAGTTTGGCTCAGTACAGGAATATATCTGAAGGAAGTTTTGTGGTTTGCATTACTAAGCCAGCTATCTTGGATTTAAACAATCATACCACAGACAAAATTCAGCTTCATTAGTTTTGTCAAGCATCAGAACTGCTTTTTAATTTTTTTTAAAACAAGTAACCCAGACAGACAGAGCACCAAGTCTCAGTTTCTCTGAAAGAAAAACTTTCACTAGTCTTCAAATTTTCTCTCAATAGTACTTCAATATTTATTTTAAAATACAGGTGCAAGAGTAGGAAGTAGTATTTTGTTCTGGCTTACTTAAAAATTTAAAAGTCATCTGTCTTACTTACATATTATCATTTTCATAAGAAAGGGACTTGGAGCTCACGTTCAGTCATCTTTTCGTTTCTAATTATATAAACTTACATTCTTCTGAAATATACGTCTCCATTTTATAGGTGCTGCTTGCACTGTGTTCCACCATATTTGACACTGCAGAAGGTCACTGGTTCCCCTGAAAAATGGTTATCTGCTTGTAATTTTTGCATTTTTTTTGTCTCCAACTAAAGAAATGCTCTTCTGCTTCCAAGTGACACTAAAAAAATTAATTGCATCAGAAACTCAAACCCCTGAAGAATATCTGTGTTTATTAATCAGCTATCACCAAGTTACTTTGATACATCAGACCACTCTCAACTGATTTAGAAAACATTTTACAAGTTTTCTGTAGCACTAATTCAAAATTTTGAAATTTCAATCTTTTTATTGCACCTAGTTACCTTTATCCCACTATTAGAATACAAGCAGCAACTCCCTTACAACTTGTTAAAGAAGAATCTTCTCTAGAGAAGACACTTACTTTCATATTTTATTAGAGTGTTTAAAAGAGTAACTTAAATTAGATCTTAACATCCCTGTTTCTTCTGCCTCTCCCTTCCTTCCACAGGTCAGCAGCTGTCCTCTTTGCCCACCCCCCACCTCCCCCCCCCAGCCACAGATGGATTCATAGTCTTAGTCTTGTTTATATATTGACACCATTCTCAAAGTCACAGGAGTTTCGGGTTGGGCTTTTTGGTTTTGTTGGGGTTTTTTTGGTTGTTTTTGTTTGTTTGTTGGGTTTTTTTTGGGGGGGGGGTTTGGGGG
>NW_020799098.1:16756305-16774608 GCF_003259725.1 Athene cunicularia
TTTTTATACCTACTAGAACAACATTATGAAACAACTAAAGCACTGAGTTTAAGAAAACCCACCAAAACAAAAAGAAACAAACATTCAAAATAATCACCTTTTTGCCATTTATGCAAATGGTTAAGAAAAAATAAACTAGCTTGCTGGCCAGAAAAATCAAGATATAGAGTATGATAGCAGAAGCAAAAATTAATAAAACCTGATTCAAAATGTTGCCTTTTCCCTGTTTGTAATGTTACTACAGATACCTATTGAGTAAAATTCATTATTTGATAAAATGTTGGCCAGATTCTTAGGTAAAATCCAGCCCATTTTTCTTGCAGAAAAATTTCTGGGACATAATTCAGGACAAATTTTGCAAAGGGGTAAGGTAGGGATAGAGCTTCTGTTGAAATCTTGTCTAGCTTGAATACACTTTTTGCTTATAGCACAAAAAAAAAAAAGTATTCTTATAATAGAAAGTTCTAAACATTTAACTTAATACATTCATTTTCTTTACCATATTGATTCATATCGCTGAGCAAACAGGAACCAGCATACCAGAGATTCCAATGTGAAAAGGAGGAAATCCTCTATTTAGATGCCAATACAAATTCTGAACCATAGCTAAAGAGATACTTGTCCTTCTCTACAAATCTTGACTTCAAGAACTAATATAGCTGAGGACACTGCTGCTGCCACTGAAAAGAGATAGGATGACCAAAAAAATGAAGTAAGACTACAGAACATCTTTAGTTCTAACTGGCTACTTTTCATTTAGGAGAAAAATCCTTGCTTTCATCTCTCCAGGCTGTGCCTTATTGAGGGGACGCAGACAGTGACAAACATAGTTTCCAAAAAGAACATCAAAATACATCAAGAGAAGTATAACATTAAGCAGTTATAAGCATTAAGCTGAATGCAAAGAGGGAGTAATATTCCAGTTCTAGGGAGACCAACATGGGCCATATCTCAGAGGCACAACAAAAAGAGGAAATGTCCTGCCTCCCCCCTAATTATTTACCAATTTTAAAGGGTAGGAGCCGAGAGGAAAAAATAAAAATTAAAATAGTGGGTTAAGACTGAGATTAGCATAAATTCTGAGTTCAGGTCTATTTTTCAGGTACTTATAATTCACAGTAAGAAAAGTAAGGTTCAATAAAGGAAGCATCTCTACACTCTGAATTAATCTATGCCAGTAAGAATGTGTCCTTGCAGATCTGTAAATAGGAGAACCCACATGACACCTTTTACTGTAGCTTCCAGACACTGTCAAGATTAAAATTAGATTTCTAATGCAGTAGCAAGGTATTTTGAGAGATCTGTGTTACTTATAATTTAAAAGGCATAAGGAAAACACTTCTGAAGTGACTGTCCTGCTTTGTGGATAGGGGGAGAGAAAAATGCTTCCACATGAAAAAGAAAATTCAGAGGGACTCACTGTAAAAGAAAATAAACATCCAACTTGAAAAAATGCTCATGACTTCCTCATTTGGTAACAATTTAACCATTTTATAACATAAGGAGAATAATGCCTAAGACAAGAACACAGAAACAACTGTCATTTTCAGAAGACCATGATCCTGAAACATGTTCTTGTTTCTTAACCTTAATTAAGACATACAAGAGGACTGAGAAGTTTGGCTATTTACCTAAAAAGTTTAGGATTGCCAGACAAAGGCTTCTTTTCTAGATGAAAGCTTAATCAGACATTCACTAGATCACAGAAAAAGTGAAGTCCACAGCAAATCTGTAAGAATGAACAGGTCACAACACTGCTTTACTACTACGTTGTATCACACATATAACCAGCATCTGGGATAAAGTCTAGCAGCCAACTATGGCAAAACTAGGTCTGGCATGCTTCCTGGATTATCAGAATCCAAGAACATAAAGATTACTTACTGCTAAGGAGAGAGCTAGCTGAAAGCTGTTAGAGAAAAAGTTATCAGAAAACACCAGTTGACCAAGCCAAAAAAATATTTAATTCGGAACATCCCTAGCCTGATGGGATTTTGAGAAAGTGAAGGTTAAGATTCAGTACTACACCATGAAACACTACTGAAAGCTAATGAAGTTGCAAACCTTCAGGAGCATTCCATGAAACTGATACCTGATAGTAAATTTAACAAACAAGTGGAATTTTCTAAGGGATTCAGAGTTCTAAGGAAATTTTCAGGAGGTTTCTTCTCAACTATAATTTCTGTATCATTCAATTTGTCTATTCTCTGCAAACTGTTTTGAAGCAACGAACAAGAGAAAAGTCATTCTTATCTCCCAGTAGATCCAACTCCTTCACATTCAGAAACTATTTGTTGGTTTCTATTATTTTAAAAGAAAAGGTTTGAAATGGATTGAAAACCTGCAACTAGGCTGCAATATGGTGGTTCCCTGAAACCAACTGACATTTATCTCTTATCTGCTGAACCTACAGAATGAAAGACATCATGTATCTAGGTGCCAAACTGTAACACATTAAGTGAACTATCAACCCTATAAATCTGTGTTGTATTCTTCAAAGTATTGATTTCCAAACGTATTAACAGAAATGATGAAAATAGTTTATTAAAAAATATTTTTAATATTCCTAGACATACCACAATTTTACCAATAAATGAGTGCAACATACTTGTAATCTAGCAATTAATTTAAGTTTGTCATAAATGTACTTTTCCACATTTTATACCTGAACCATGTATTTTCACCTTTAACTTACAGTTTATTTTTATCAGTACCTGGTTAAAAAAAAAAACAAAACAAAAACAAAACAAAACAAAACACCAAAAACAAACAAACAAACAAAACCAGCCAGCAATAATTTTTGTATCCAGCCAAAATTTGGCTTGGCAAATTAGATTAAATATAGAGCTGGCAACACGTCAACTAGGTCAACAAGGATCAGACATTTATCGATGTAAAAAACTTCACTTGAAAAGTATTAAGCATGCCTCCTTTCTCTAAAAGATTTTCTGGAATTCAAGGTTAAAATTGCAGCTTCAAATGCTCCGGTTAGATGGGAAGGACTCTAAATCCAGCTGAACTGTGATTTCAAATAACTTCTTAAACATACTCAGTGCATAAAAGAAAAGTAGGTAAGTAGTGTATCTCATCTTGCATGTCATGGACAATCAATCTATAATCTACATCTTCTAAGTGTACTTGTGCTGAACTTTCATATATACTGAAAAGAATACACACAAGTTTGTAATCATTTAACATTTGATTAGGAGGGCTGAATTTACCACTGGAGACTAAAAAAGCAACAATACAGAAACAGACTTTAAGTACAAATTTTAGTTTCACATTAGGCACTTTCATCAGATAAAAGATGTCAGATATTACAAGAGAACAAGAAAAAGCTAATTAGTCTGGTTTTGCTTTTATATTTTGACAAAATTCAGAGATTAATCAGGTGTGTTTGGGTGGGTTTTTTTCCTGGGTTTTTTCTTTTGTTTTTTGTTTTTTAAAGCGATTAGCACACATTTGTACAAATTTCCAATAAACTTCCTTCCAATCCTTAAAAATGATACAAGACAAAACACAAAACAGTAAGATTCAGTGTGGAACTCAGACCTTCATCTACTGCAGAACAGAATTCGTACAGTACGCAAATGAAACCACATACCAGCTCTGAGAACTTGCTGGGAAATAATACAATTTTTAACAATTCTGTAATTAATTTCTGATTACATTCTACAAAACTCACATTACTAACAACTGTCCAACCTGACCTGGGGACCAGGAGGTGGAACACCACAACGGAAAAAGAGACATATTTCAAGTACCTAGTGGCAAGCTTCTGAATACTTTAATCATGTGGAGAACAGTCAACAGCTCTTACACAAGGCGGATGGGTTTAAACAGTAGGCTATCCTGTCTTAGAAACACTCTGTTCCATCTGTATTCCAGCATTGGCTCTTCCTTAGCAGAAACAAATGCACATTATTTCCTGACAGACATTGATTCTCAGTTCTAAATTTGTTAGTCTGCTTTAAAAATAATGAGAAGAGATACCTCTATGTTTTATACTATGCAAAAAAAAAGAAAAAAGTTGTGTCCCTATTTTGCTCCTTAAAACAAAAACTCAGCATAAATTCTGTACTAAGTTTAATCAGCTAAAAAACCCAATTCCTTTGAATCAGAAGTTTTAAGCAAAACAGTAGTTTTTTTGTTTGAGGGTTGTTGGGGGTTTTTGGTTTTTTGTTTGTTGTTGTTTGCTTTTTTCTCCTCAGAAGGACCATGAATGTTAAGGTAAATAGAAAAGGTAGAATCGTTACTAGATTTCACCATTCCATTCACAATCTAGTGAGTTTCTTTGACCCAAGACAGACATATCCTTTTGCTTCCCACAAGCCCTATGTGAGGCAAAACAGGAAACCTCAGTACTTTGAGCTGATATGTAAGTAGTGTACTTTTCCCTCTTAACGAAACAATTTAGAAAGACAACAGCAACCACTTGGGAAGCCAACTGAACTGCAAGGTCAAGAACAGGACTTCTTAAAAGAAAGGTGTGATTACAGACTGCATGTCCAGCAAGAGGGAAACTCTTGCAGGAACCAGATAAAACCCAGTTCCAGCGTTCTGGAAAACTTCATGTAAAGTTACTTATCTGGTACCAAACTTCTTAATCATCTTTATAAGTCATGGTAACTCATATACCACAGAAAGAGCAAAACACCCTTTATTACTAATATGCAAGGTTGAGAAGAAGGAGAAAATGCCAGAGTACCATTAGAGCTGTACCACTGCAGAAGCTTTTGAGTATCCAGTTTGTAATTGTTCTGTATGCCACATAATCAGTTCAGTTGGTTGATAAAGGGCAGGTGGAGAAGTACAGCACCATGCAGAATGAAGGACAGTTAACAGCTCTTCAAATATACCATCCAAATCACTACCAAGTAGCTACCCTCGCAGACAACAGAAGAGGCTGCTATGGCTCTTCCGAGTTTGTGATGGTTTTATACTGGTGGTTGAAGGAGGCAGACAAAGGGAGCAGAAGGTGGGCAATTTGTTGTTCCTACCTAGGAAAACAATAAAAAGACTTCAAAAGAACAAGCAGTTGCTCTACTGCCTTTAAGATGCTCTGTTAATATCAGTTTCCACTGATATTAACTGACTTGATACCTCAGAAGAGTGATTCTAAAAAGATGACAAGATCTCCTCAGACAATATGAAAGAGCCAGAAATGACTTCAAGTCTCATCAAGTACCAGACTTTAAAATACCACTATATGTGACAACCTGAAGCAAAGGGCTTACAAATTTGGGTTTGGACTAGCAAAACCCCTTCCCGAACCACTAGACAAGTATTCTTAAAGTCCTCAATTAAAAGGCATATTCAGCAAGTAAGACCACAGATTTCAATAACCAATTTATAGACAAATGCTTCCTCAAAAACTCTGGTATTTGTAGGATTTACTAAACAGTTTGTCTCTAATGTGAATTCTCCACTGAAACCCTCATGTTTTGTTGCACTAGTTTTAAGAAAACACCCTGCTCTGTGCAAGTGAGGTACTAAATGCGAAGTATCCAGGAATCTACTGTTATTTCTGAGGACTGCACAAAAGTTGATCTAGGGTCAGTGCTGAAGTGCCAACTTTTCACATTAGCACTAAGCTCAGAGGACTCTGGACATTTCCAACACTTCAAGATAAGAACTGACACCACAAGTTATAAACTGAGCATTTCTTATTAAATCCCATTTCCTTGGGGCAGAACCCATCTGTTCAGGAGTCGGTAAACTTAGACAAGGGCACAGACAGGAAACAAACCTACTTTCCAATATATCCTAACCAGTCTGATGGTCTTGCTGAAGAAATTCTCTCCAAGAAGGTATAACATTCAGCACTCCAACAGAGAAGGCCAGTGTAAGTTTGAGAGGGTTTTGTTGTTGCTCTTTAAAAAATACTACAGGATTAAAATAAACTATGGTAAGGCACCAAAGGAAAAAGGGAAAGGCCAAAATCAAGAATGATCTCACATTTCTCAGCTCCACTTTACACAGCTGAGAGGACCTGATGACATGGAAGAGGAGTGCATGTTTTTGGACACCGCTGTAGCAGGCTGGTATCAAGTGCCTATGGCATATATATAAATTAGAGTTAGGACAGATAAATGAATTGGCATCTCAAGACAAAACTTTGTCAAGCCTGAGGGTAATTTGCACAATGCATGTAAAACAGTCATGGAACTGGCAAAAAAGGAGAAAGACAACAAAGCTGAAGGAGATGGTCCAGCCTGGAGAAGCGTTATTAAGATGCTTTCCTTAGGAGTAAGTTTTACCTTGCTAAATAGATCTTACCAACAATCAAAAGCAGCATACAAGTATACCTGAAGATCTGACAGATTGCATCAGCACAGAATAGGATGTAGGCCTCAATGATAAACACATGACATATCATTTCACATCTGATTACATGAAGTGCAGGAACATACACCTGGAAACAAGTAAGGAACCCACTAAGAGTTACACAATTGAAATTACTTTGACCAAAGGATCTTGTTTCCTGATAGATCACAGGACAACCATAAGCCATTAACTGAACAATTCTTCAGATTTAGGAATCAACAGAAAAAGGTGTGGCAAGATCTCAATCAGGAAAGCTTTGAAACAAAGCCTACAGAACCTCTTCCTTATGGCAAAACTCTCTAAACATCACCAGATCATCCCTGGCCTCAAAAGCCAAGTACCACAACTGCGTGGAACACACAACAGGTGGCAGAATTCCAAAGCAAATAGGTAAAATGGTAAAAGTGAGTTTACAAGCCATATTTTCCCAGCAGCCATTGTACTATATCACTTCCAAGCTTGTTTTTAGACAGCTAAACACTACCTGTGACTTCTGTACAGTCTCATCTATGGAAGTCATCATTTTCAACTCCTCAGGGTGAGCAGCTAACCCTTCCTTCTAGCCCTTCATTTCCCTCCCCATTTCATTCACCTTCGAGCTTAAACTGTAAGCTCCCAGGTTGTTGCTATGATGGTTTGCTACATCCTATAGTCTCTAGGACCTTCCCTCTGCCAAGCAAGTTCAGTTGATGCCAGGGAAGGAACAGCTTCTCCTGCTCCTCAGAGGACCCACCTGACCCAGTCATACCGTGATCAGTTTGTCTAAGGAGTAAATAAAACATGCTTCTTGTAATAACAGCCTCTTGTTGACAGGAAAGTAACAACAAGAAGAAAAACTGAGAACTTGAGGATGATACACCTAACCTAGTACTCACCGTGAAGAAATCAGAAAGCTAATTACCTCAATATCAGAGGACAGGAAAGGGTCAAAAAACACCAATAAACAAAAACCAACCACTAACTGCATATGCCTACCTTGTACTGGCCTGTATACTCCTACCAGACAGACACCTGCTTAGAATATATGCCAGCAAAGGCACACATAGAATTACTTACGTTGGAAAAGATCCTTGGAGATCATTGAGTCTAACTGTAAATCTAACACTGCCAAGTCCACTACTAACCCATGTCCCTAAGCACCATGTCTACACCTCTTAAGTATACCCTGGACGACTGTTCCAAAGCTTGATAACCCTTCCGGTGAAGAAATTATTCTTAATATCCCATCTAAACCTCCCATGGTGCAACTTGAGGCCATTTCACAAACCGGCAAGTCAAATGTTTGTAACTGAGCAAATAAAATCCGAAGAACAGAATTATCAGAGCATAAAGAATTATATTGTATTATATTATATTATATTGCTGAAGACCC
The DNA here is from genome assembly GCF_003259725.1 of Athene cunicularia. Lineage (NCBI taxonomy): Eukaryota > Metazoa > Chordata > Aves > Strigiformes > Strigidae > Athene > Athene cunicularia. The sequence continues at coordinate 16,764,005 of NW_020799098.1, forward strand.
AATACAACTTCTGTGAAGGAAAGTCATACTTCAAACAACTGAATTATCTGAAGAGGCCAGGAGGCATGTAGACATGGAACACTAAGAGTAAATCAAAATTTCAGAAAGACATCTATTGACAACCATCTCCAAAAGCCTTAAATACTTGCCAAGCAGAGGTGAAGTCCTTGCATAGATAAGTAATTGGTTAAAAGACAGAAGTAAATGGTTAGTTTTCACAGCATGTCACAAACAAGAGCGTCTCAGGGTTGCCTTTGCTCTTCCATCCGAAGTGTCAATCCACTGCCCAGTACAGTCTAGTATTAACAGCAAAGAAAAATCAAGAGAACATCAGGGGAACTTCAAAATATTGAGGTATCAAGGTGGTAAAATTGAAGATTATTACCAAAAGCAAGTACATATTAAGCTAAATAGTGGAGAAAGCAAATCTTCATATTACATAGATAGGAGTGGGTTCTGAACTGACATACCACTCAGGTTTTATCTTCAAGTTCAAGTACAGAGTTCTGTGAAAGCATAAGCTCTGTAAAGGGCATGTCAAATGCTATGACTTCTTGAAGACCGATCTTCTGCACTGTTGTGCAGAACTGATTCACTGATGTGATCTTGAATACATGTAGTTCTAGTTTTTCCATCTCAAGAAGAGAGTAGAACTAAGAAAACACAAGAAAAGAGGGAAGAATGATCAAATTTAATAAACTGATTCTCTACAGGGAACATGTAAGAAATCTTCACCTTTAGGGATGAAAGAGATGGCCAAGGGAAGATTGGCCAGATCTTCAGAAAAAAAGAAAATTAGAAAAACCCCAAAACCACAAGAATAGGAAACACCTTTGCCATCCCTTTCCTTTTTTAAGTAATGGTTTCATATGGTGCTTCCACTTTTTATTAACCAAGGGACATAAGAGATACACTGAAATTTTACATTGCTTCAAAATCACACCCACACACAAAATCAACAACAATTTATGGTTGAATAATCTAGTAAATTAGTTATAAAACCCAAGAAAACTGTTTTTCTCCCAAGGATCAAAACAAGTGTCATTGAAGGCTGAAAGTTATTTCAGGAAATATCATTATGTATTAATAATTTTTTCCCCTAGCAGTCCACACTGCACAGACCTGCTCTGATCTAGTAGAGCTGTTCTTATCTGATGATGCAGAGACAGATTATTGTGATTTTCATTCAACATGGTCCAGACTATACTTTGAAATACTGTTTAGCATGACTCTGTAGAAACCATTCAAACTGGAACAGGAGAAAAGGAAAATAAACAGATCACAAGAACAGAGAGCTTCTCGTAGCCTCTACACTTCAACTGGGATTGTACCACTATGCAGACAATAAACTTCGGACAATATCAACTATTAACAGCTTGCACTAGCTTATACATTTGCGGCTACATTTCTTTCACTTGTCTGTGAACTACTTGTTTAAAATTCAAATCCACTACAGCAACTTTTGAGTCATTAGTACTTATTATCAATTAACACTCAGTTTTTACTATGTTAAATAATATCTGAAGAGAAATAAATATGGAAGGGGAAAGGTGAAAAACAGAAGGGAAAAACCCTAAACAGTGTTGCCACAATACATATAAACTAGGGATAAATTAAGGCTAGAAGTGTCCTAACTTCTAGCCAGAATGAGTTTGGGATCAATTTAAAGCAAAAGAACAATTAAGTCATTCCAAATAGCTACTAATTAGTATGCAAAAGTCTGATAACAAGGTAGCAAACTTCTTGACCTGGCAAGATTGCCAGAGACTGACATTTCCTGAATAAGGTGACAGGATGAAGAACTCTTTTGAACTCTTCCTTAAGCATCATGAGACAGGGTATCTAGCAGCAGTACATACAGAAAGAAACAGATGGGATGAGACACTTAAGAGGAGGACATCTCCTAGAACAAAAGATGGAAAGTATAATTTGCCTTAGTGAGCATGTTTTTGGGGTAATGCAAGTCAGTTATGAAGATACTTTATACAGAAACATATAAAAACCAACATTTGAGAGAAAACTATTTGTGGAGACAGATGAAGTTGTCAAAAATGCTTTAATGTCACTGACAATAAATAAAAGGAAAGGTTTGGAAACAAAGACAAATGGGTGGTTTTAAGGAGAAGTCAAACATAGGAAATGACTGCTTATTAATGCTGAAGGATGGAGGGTCAGGGTGGTCCAGGAAGAATAAGAAAATTGAAGGAGCATGAACCAGAATCACAGATTAAGTCCACAGTCACTGCATTATTCAGCTGGTAGCACAGCAAACTTTTGAGACAGTTTGGCACTGTAAGCACTAGATCCCTCATACAGAGCAGTCTAAGTCAGCAGTAGATCCTATTTTTCTTCCCCCTCATCAGATAGCTAACACCAGAATGACCTATATCTGAACTACAGGTCACAAAGCAGTAGCCATTTGATAATCCTCCCCCATATTCAGATTAGGGGGCTTAATAACTACACTTAGGTAAAGTCAAATCTTCACATTTAACTGGGCCTTGCTGTGGCATGCTCTGTTTTCTGTGAGCCAAACTGACAGCTGGAATCACAAGCTGGAGTCCTTTAAAGCAATCTTCTATAATCTACATAATATATGGCAGCAATATTAGTTCACTGTTAATCAAAAGATGTTCAGCAGTTTTGCACCAGCAGTATTTTAACCTGGCATTATAAAATGGTGTAATGCTTTTTGAAATTAAAATAAAACTTTTAAATAAGACATGCAAAGCTTTTTGACAGAAGTTATGAAAAGCAGCAGCATATTCAACCCTAGATTAATTACACTGCCCTCTGACCTACTGGTGGCTCAGCAGACTAGAAATGCACTAAAGCTAGTTTATAAAGCAGTGGTATTATGGTGGTGAGAACTATTATTCATATGTAAGATTTTTAACTAGCCTTCAATTAAGATATTTGAAGAAGCTGGGAACTGCAGAATGAGAAAGATAAATATTTATAATCTGAAAATTGAGCATTTTTAGAAGCAGTAGCAATTTAGAAAAAAAGATATCGCAAAACAACATTTTTTTCCACTAAACACCTCTTTAAACACGAGTAATCAATCCCTAGGTGCCACAAAAGCTAGGATGTCTCATAATGGGAAAGTAGGACCCTACCAAGTTAGATGGAAACTGAAAGCTGAGGAACATAGTTAGAGATCACAAATTCAGTGAGCTTTCATTTACCAAGACTTAAAAAAAATAATTCAGATCTAGTGACATTTACCCATCTCTCACTACAATACTACAACACCAATGCTGCTATGGAGATGTAGATCTGAATGGATGTCAAGAACCAAACATGATTAAAAGCAGCAGCTGAGATTCCAGAAGAATTTTGCAAATAATAAAATGTTTATCTAATAAGGGGTTAATCTTCTCAAGATATTATACAGGAACCTGGTCTGTGCCAGAAGTGGAAACAAAAAGAAAGATGACAACCTGACACACAGCTCTTTGATCTGCAGTGTTACACGCTGCTGACCACACTGCATAAAGAGGAATTCAACCTCTACCGCTCAACGCCTGTCTGCAGATTCAGAGTCCCCTACTCTTTGAAATACATCTTTGAGCCCTTACAGGCTCAAACAGATGAACCACTACCATCCACCTTCACTTCCCTACTCTCTCCTCCCTTCTGGCTTCTCTGTGTCTTTAGTGAAATGGAAGGATAAAGTGGTAGATTAGCAGTGGAAGAAAAAAAGGATGTATCACATAATAACTTTACACCCTCAAACTAGGTGGAGTGGGTTTTTTTAATGTATTGTACCTAAAGTTATGAAGCCATTCTATTTTTCAGAAGTTTGATACTAGAAACGTGAATCAAACAAATTCAGTTCTATGTCAAACTCTATTAGTGTTCCAACCTATCAAAACTCCCTCCAAGCACATGGAAGAAAGCAAGGTTCAACAATAACATAAAAGACAGCGGTCCTAAGTGGGACGATGAATTTTAAATTAGTGAAGTCTATCAATCTCTGGCTGACCTCTACACTTTTATATAAACACATTGAACTCTAAATGTTAGAATAACAACCTTGTTTGCAGCCCTGATACTTGAGTCACGTTCAAGAAGAAGGGGTCCATTGTAACTACCTATTCAAAACACCCATATAATACAGCTGAAAAATAAAGGCGAGGGCGGATAAGGGGAAGAGGTACTAATTTTTCCCATTTTAGCTGTAGGCAGTACAAGCCCTGGCTACTTGCCAGTCGCTGGAATACAGCTCAACAGCATACACTGATCTGATAAATTGATCAGTGTGACACATTCCTATTATTATTTCCTTTACACAACTACTAGTACTTATTACCACAGCAAGACAATTCAGGAGACTCAGCTAACAGGAAACCAACCCAGAACAACGACGACAAAATAATCACAGTAGGGCCCTCAGACTAACTTAAAACAGAAGGGCAGTTCACTGTTACATCAGACAAGTTCCACTACAAAGGGAGAAGTAGAAAGATGTCATTGTTAGTGGTACTGTATTCTTCTCTTGTCAACAGTCTTGTTGATTAGGATGCTATTCAGCCAACTTAGTTTCCAGCTCACTTCAACCCCCCCAAAAAACTGTTGCTAAAATAGGCAATTACTAAAACTCAGAAGCCTTGTTCTCTCCAGTAAAGCTAGTTATAGTTGACTCAGGAGAAAAAGCAGGTATGTGATAAACCTGATTAGGAAACTGATCCAAGTCAAACTAGATCTGACCTTTTCTCTCCTATTCTTCTTCCTCCTGCCACATTTCCCCTCCTGTTTTCTAGGTTACTGTTAAGATAATTAGTTTACAGTCTAGTGTGTTGAACTGCTTAATAAATGAATGCTCATACCAGCTGACATAAGTCATGAAGGTAGGTACAGTGAGTCCAGAAAGAAAAACAATAAAATTGTGTTATGCATAAACAAAAAAGTTACCAACCTCAAGTATTAGTACACAGTTACTGAATGCCAGTTCAAGGGAAGAACTGAGACTGAGTTGAAATGACAATGTCTATACTCCATGTTTTTAGTTTATCCAAGTTCCAGCTTAGGAAACTCTTAGTGCCTACAATGTAGAAAGACTATGAGAGCTTAAATTTCTCAGCTCATTATCGGCCACACAAAAAGTAAACAGCTACCATATAAGAACATACGATAAGAAAGTTCAAGCTATGCCTAAAAACATTGACAAAAATTATGATAGCTCCTGGAACACTTAAAATTGAACTACTTCCACATACCAGTATCCAGATACAAGGAGCACCAAAAACATAATCATAGGTTTTATCAACACTACTGAAAATATGCATCTACTTGCATGCTCTGCAACACATTTCTGAGTGCAAAGAATTCAAACAAAGCATTGCTTGCATCCCGCATGGTCCACAGATTAGTCTGTACTAGGTACAGTTTTGTCTTTCATTGAATCCATAAAATTATGCTCCATACATCTGTATAATTGCAGGTTCACAAGAGATCAGTGAACTGCACCTACTGCTAGATAGACAGAACTTTCTCCCCCTACCTTTCAGACTAAGCCTCTGGGTGTCATTAATGTTTTTTGTACCGTTTTCCCAAGTAAAAATTTCTCTCAAGAGTCAAAGATGAGATATCCCCTCAAAAAACACATAATGACAGCAGTAAGCAACTACTTCTTTCTGAGAGAAAAGCTGATGACTTGAAACGGATTGTGCGCGGACATGGAAAAGCAACTGATATAACACCACATATCTGAAGCAAAGATAGTCCAACACAAGCAAAAGAAACTCCATTTGTTTTCTCTTAATCTAAAGACAGTTAATGTGATATATACAACATGGCAACAACTTGCAATTACATATACACACACACATTGACTGACCACTATTTCCTCTTTTGTCAACCTGTTTATTTCAGGGGAAATCGTAACAGTACGTTTAGGGCTGTGTTCCATTCCTGACAACTAAAACTTCTATAAGTAGCTAAACCAACCCAATGGCTTATTTCTGCTATTACCCGTCCTGCTTCTGACACGCAGTTCCACCCCTGTCCAGCATCCATGAATTTGGTTTTTTTTTTTTTTTTTTCTTTTGCAAGCCCCTAATGCCTCTCAACAGACAGTTTTCTAGCTGCTGAGTTAGAGCAGATCAGACAGGGATCCAATGAGTGCTGATGCAGGCATATGTGCAGCAGGAGCATGTAGTCAGGATTGAAATTTCTCCATTTTGGTAATAGTTCCATGAGACTTGATGATACAAGATGGCACTTTACTGTATTCTTAGATTGTGATTTCATAATAAGTGTTCAGTACTAATGCTGACTTGCACACTTGCTTCTACAATACTAGTTTGAGCTATTCCCTTACATGATACCATCTTCCTCCACTGCATCAAAAACTGATTGTGAACCTGTGTTGTGATTCTGATCTAGATTTAATTCCTGTTCTTCTTCCAATGTTTGCAGTAACACTGAGATTACTTCCCTGATCTATTTTACACTGGAATCACTCCAAGAGTTTCACATCACAACTCAAAGCTTGACAGATCCACAGGAACACCTGCACCATATTGGATGATGGCATTATAGCCATAGCAAGCTTGTTTGCAGTATAAAGGGGCTGGAGTACCAAGGAAGCAAGAGAGTTCAATGCATGTATCATTTGAAATCATTCCTGCATACAGTCTGTAGTGGCTTCAGAGGTAATAAGAGCATCAAGCCATCAAATTAATCAGTAGACAAGAACATTATAGATGTATAGTAAAATAACTAGTTCTGCCACTACTACTGAGGCAGCTATAGAAAACCACCTACAGCTGCAGTAGTGTTACATAGAAAGTGACACTAACCTACTGCAAAGTACTTACAGCCACAGTGAAAGCCAGAACACTTCTGTATATTGTAGAAATAAATATACACAGTACTTCATGCAGGATCACTGCAAGCATGGGGATAATACCAAATGCAGTAGCCACAAATCTTTTGTTTGCAGTGGAAATACTCTTAATGGAAAATGCACTTGAGACGTAGTTTGTTCAAAACCAGTAAGCTTGAGCAGAAGTTCAAATGTTTTTTAAAAAAAATCAGAAGTCTAGATCCATCAAAACAGAATCAGATGCACCAATGTATTTTATCTTACAAGGGGAAAAGTCTGAAAAAAACACAACAGGAGCTAAGGAGTATTTGTATGCTAGATTTCACAGGCATACAAAAATGGATTTTTATTTTGATCAAATTTCAGTTTTCATAAGAAAGCAACACCAAGGCAATTTGTCAAATATGTGCCCTTGAGCTGCAGCAGAGGAACTGTAAAATTTCTACCCTTCCCTCAAATAGCAACATATGTATTTTTTTAAAAGTTGTTGAAGTAATACTTTAAACTTTCACTTCCACAATGAAAGATTATTCATAGGCTTTTCTATTTTCACAATACAATGCAACGCCATAACAAGAAGATTTCAACATCTATAACTAGTTACCTTGCACTTTCCAAACCTCAAGTTACTGCTACAAACTTTACCCACAGGATACTGTGATAACACAGTAAAATGAACCACAGCATGCTGAAGCTTTTTCTTGCACCCCAGAAATTACTAGGTCTCTCCTCCGTGCCTATTCAAGAAAGTTATGGGGGACTCAATGTACTTGCCAACACTCTACCTATAAAGTTCAAATGAAATTGGTCAGTGGGATCAACAACCTGGAAATGCTTGGAAAAACTGCATAAAACCTGTTTCTTAAGGCTGACCACAGTATGAAGGTAGAATACTACCAAAGCCTCTCAATCCAATCAAATGCATTTAACCAATTCACATTACAAAGTTTTAAACAAAGAGCACCAAAGAGCAGTTTTTAACCATTCAGGCATTCACCTCTATAAAATATCTTGCAATTTAAACCACCACAGCACTCAATTCCTGGCTAAGTTAGGTACTTCAACTCTGGCACTTTTATATAAATGCAGAATTTAGAATTAGGCTAGTTTGTTTGTTAGTTGTCACAAAGACTGTACATAGGACAAAACATACCAGTGAGCACTGCTATACACAGTACTTGTTAGCACATATTATGTATGCTGTATGAACACCAATGGAATCAATATCTTCAGGAGCCTGCTAAAAGCACCTAATTTTGAACTTTGATCAAGTCACACAAGAGTTAGATACATCCATAAGCACAAGTCTAGGCATCTTAGGAATGTTAGTGCTCAACATTATGCACACAAAGATTACCATCTGAACAGCCATTTTGTACTGAACACCTATTTAGAATTTCTGTGAATATATTCCATTCATTTACAACGGGAAGTCTTTTATACTTTCAAATATGTTTAGATACCAAAGAAGAGAATTCTTAGTAACGTCACTGAAATTTTACCACCGCTTTTCTTCTCAAATTCTTTAAATGATTAAACATTTTGATCTAACTTTAAAATCATATTCTGCAGGTCGCTAATTAACATAAGAGGCTCGCAAAACCCAAGCTTTTAGTTCTAAAGCCCATGCAAATATTCATCTGCAACCAGGTTTTGACAAACAAACAACTGAGCAATCACGCCCTTCAAGCAGAAGTCCCTAACCACCACTGACCCTCATGCAAACAATCTGTTGATTGTGAGCCTCAAGCTGAGCAATCACTGCCTTGGAGGTATTGCGTCTGCCTCAGTTTCCATAAAGTAAGTAGATGAGGAATCCTTTACAGATAAAGGATTTTGAAGTGCTCAAGCGATTATACTACAGCAAAGTAAATACCAAATTTAGTATCAATACAGTAAGTGATACAAGTAATACAAAAGTTGTTCATCCAAAGGGTTTAGCAGAAACCATACAAGATGTTCAAGGACTCTTACATTCTTGCTTTGCTCTCTAAACCTAATGCTTGACAAATGACAGTCCTCAGAACCACATCATCTTTCAACTTTTTTTTAAATAAAAAAATGCTAAGGGTAGAATCATCTGAGGTTTTTGGTGGTGGTGGGTTGGTTTGTTTTAGGATTGACAATAACCTAGTTCAGGAATTGGGTGGCTACTACTTTACCACATTGTTTTCCACACTTTACTACAAACATACGATTCCTAAGAAGGGTGAAAAAAGAAAAAATGTTACAACAAATCCATCATATTCACCACTCCCCTTCCCACTATGTTGCCATTTCAGCCGTCAACCAGACAATTGTTCAGATCATCCAGTTAATACTAACTTTAGTTACTCTTCAAATCATGAGGAGTACTATGCTGAGTGAGAATAATTACCCATTTTTACTTTGGATTTTAATTTGAGCTAATGGAGGAAGTTATTTTACAGAAGTTAAGGCTAAGGAGTTTCTAATTTCAAAGTAGTAAAGAAAAAACATCCCAAACCTCTTACGCATACTCTACCTTCATTATCCTGACTACTCACTTTCTTCCCACTTTGTTTACACTTTCTCTCAGATAAGGGCTGCTTAACAGGCACACAAAGTAACAGTTCTTAACTAAGACAGTTCTTGACTAACTATTAAACTACAACCAATGTTCTTCCTCCTCAGCAGTCGCTGATCATTTCAGAGCTTCTTTCTATTAACTGACTTTTGCATCACATCCTACATAACTTTTATTCCAGGGGGGAGAAAAGCAACAACACAGCGCAATCAGTGTAAAGTGTAAGTCATTATGTTATGGTTTTATACTTTGCAATTCTCAGTGAAAGAGCAACCTAAAAAATAACTTTGAAGAAGTTGCCTAAACACAACAGGTCTGCCCAGCAGAGGACCCAATGTATGGTGAATTTTTGTCTTACAGAGCATTCATTATATTTCTTTGTAGTCCTTGTCAGTGTTGGTCGTGCTGTGCAATTGTGTTCCCCAAACACATCTGGCAGCACACCATTACCACCTGAAAGTCCTTCAGTTGTCAATTGTCAAGCAGACTCTTAGGATTTTAGTTTAAATCTAAAACTGAAATGCCATTACATAACAGGCAGCCAGAGGAACAGTCATTTATACACTGTGAGAGCCAATAGTCTATCAGATTTAACAGTTTATTGCTATGCCAATAAACTAGTTCTCCCTACGTATTCTAATTAAACTGCATTCTTTCCACAAGAAGCATTAGCGTATGGAAATACATAAACATTGTCTTCCCAAACAATATTATAGCTTGAAGGATTAAAAAGACGGCGCGAGCGGACACAGGTACGATGATATGCACACAGGTGTTATAACAGATGCTTAACAGTGTTATTGAGGCAACAGAGTAAGAACAAGCAGCATACGTGCATGAAGCAGCTACCAAGTTACTGGAAGTATGTAACAAGCCTCACAAACCCGGACAAAGCTAATCTCCTGTAATTATAGATGTAGCTCCTCGTTAAGCATTTACTTCTTACTTTGATCTCGTCTCGAGCACAAGCAGAAACAGCGACTGAACTGCTGCTTACCCTCCCGGTCACATCCAGCTGTGCTTCCACCGCTCAGCCGTGAGGGAGGGTCAGTCCCGACACTAGCACACTACCTGGCGATTTTATCTATTTCCCTCCGAAGGGAAGCGGCTGTTGAAGCGATACAAACAAGCAGCTCCCGGCACCGAAGCCCTCACCCCGCGCCCAGGTCGCGGCGGGGCCGAGGGCAGCGGCGCCGTCCCCCGGCGGGGCTCCCCCCGCGCGCCAAC